>NW_028270167.1:75957464-76257464 GCF_037043375.1 Chiloscyllium plagiosum
CTCACTAGCCTCCAGATTTCCCTGTGCCCTAGTTTCGAGCAGTTGAATGACTGCCTCCTGTTCCTGTAACCCAGTCTCGAGCAGTTGAATGACTCCCTCCTGTTCCTGTTTCCCAGACTCGAGCAGTTGAGTGACTGCCTCCTGTTCCTGTGTCCTAGACTCGAGCAGTTGAGTGACTGCCTCCTGTTCCTGTGTCCCAGTCTCGAGCAGTTGAGTAACTGCGTCCTGTCCCTGTGTCAGAGTCTCGAGCAGTTGAGTGACTGCCTCCTGTTCCTGTGTCAGAGTCTTGAGCAGTTGAGTGACTCCCTACTGTTCATCTATCCAAGTCTCGAGCAGTTGAATGACTCCCTACTTTTCCTGTGTCCCAGTCTCGAGCAGTTGAGAGACTCCCTCCTGTCCCTGTGTCCCAGTCTTGAGCAACTGAGTGCTGCCTCCTGATCCCAAGTTTGTGAAAGTAGATGTCTTCCTCTTGCTACCGACTAACAAGCTCCAATCGCTCTGTGCTCACCTGCTGCTTCTGTAGAATGGAGTTGAGGGACTGAATGGCCTCTTCACATTCCTTACAGCTTCTCTTGACTAAAAGCCTTTCTCCTGTTTCTGCACAACACCATCAAAATCTGAATGGTGTATTTTTGTATTTGACTCTCAGTAATTGAGCAAACAAGCTGACTGACAGAATTCAGAACCAGAGTAGCCTTTTCCTGTTCCTGTGTTATACACTCAAGAGTCAACAGAGTTTCAGTGATGTACACCATGGAAAAAGACCCTTGATCCAGCCGTCCATTCTGACCAAATATCCTAAGTTTATCTTGTCCCCCTTGACAGCACCTGGCCCATATCCCTCTAAACACTTCGCATGCACGTACCCATTCAAATGCCTTTTAAATGGTGTAATTGTGTCTGCCCCCGCCACCTCTTTTGGGTGCTCAAACCATACACACAGCAGTCTATCTTTGTACCTCATTTCCCTTGATAAAACTTTCTCCTCTCACCTTAAACCTTTGTCCTGTAATTTTCGACTTGCCTATGCTGGGGAAAAGACGTTGACTGTTTACCTTATCTATGTTAAAAATCACACAACACCAGGTTATAGTCCAACAGGTTTAATCGGCAGCACACTAGCTTTCGGAGCGACGCTCCTTCATCAGGTGACAATCACCTGATGCAGGAGCGTCGCTCCGAAAGCTAGTGTGCTTCCAATTAAACCTGTTGGACTATAACCTGGTGTTGTGTGATTTTTAACTTTGTACGCCCCAGTCCAACACCAGCACCTCCGAATCATACCTTATCTATGCATGTCATGATTTTATAAACCTCTTTAAGATGGCCCCTCAGCTTCAACGCTTGAAAATAGCCTCAGCCTATTCAAACTCTCCCTGTAGCTCAAACCCTCCAACACCTGCAACATTCTTTTAAATCTCTTCTGCACGCTTTCACGTTTGACAACATCTTTCCGACAGCAGGGTGACCAGAATTAAAAGCAGTATTACAAATGTGGCCGAACCAATGTCCTGTACAGATGCAACATGTATTGCAAACGCATAGACTCAAATCAAGTACCAATAAAGGGAAGATCACCAAGTGCCTTCTTCACTGCGCTGTCTACCTGTGACGGCACTTTCAAGGAACGGAGAACATTCACCACATGGTGACACAGTAGCTCAGTGACTAGCATTGCTGCTTCAGAGCGCAGCGATCTGGGTTTAATTCTATCCTTGAATGACTGCCTGTGTGGTGTTTGCACATTCTCCCAGTGTCTGCATGAGTTTCCTCCGGGTACTACGTTTTCCTCCCACAGTACAAAGATATACAGGCAAGTGTAGATTGGCCATGTTAAATTGCCCCAAGTACCCTGGGATGTGTAGGCGAGGTGGATTAGTCATGGGAAATGCAGGCTCAGAGGGATAGGGTAGAGGTTTGTCCAGTTGGATACTGTTTAGAGGGACAGTGAGGCCTTGATGGGCCGAAAATCCTGTTTCCTCGCTGTAGGGATTCTATAATTTCAATGGAGTTCTCTTTGATTGGCAACTTTCGACAGGGCACTACCTACATGTCTTGCCCTGATTTGTCTTGCCAAAATGCAACACCTCACATTTATCTAAATTTAACTCCATCTGTCACCCCTCGGCTCACCTAATCAAGTTTCCACTTTGTTCTGAGATATCATTCTTCACTGTCGACTGCACCACCAAATTTGGAATTATCTACAAACTTACTGACCGTACTTCATGTGCTCAATTGCAAATGATTTGTATATGTGACAAGAGGCAGTGGACTCACTATTGACTTTTGTGGCACACCACTGGTCACAGGTCTCCAAGTTTAATGAACAAATGTCCACTGTCACGCCATATCTTCAATATTCAAGAAAATTTTGGATCTAAATGGAGAGCTCTCCCTGGATTCCAGGCAGTCTGACCTTGCTAACCAGTCTACCATATAGAACATTTTGCTTTTCTTACTGAATTCAATAAAGACAACATCCACTATCCTGCCTTCATCAATCATCTTCATCACTTCGTCACAAAATTCCACCGAGTCAGTGAGACGTGATGTCCAATGTGCAAAGCACTCTTCAGTCCTTGTCTTTCCAAATGCATATACATCCTTTCCCCCAATGTCCCCTCCAACAATTTAGTCACTATTGACGTCAGGCTCACCAGTCTATAGTTACCTGGTTTTTCGTTTCTTTCTGAAATGATGACACTATGTTAGCAGCTCTCCAGTCTTTTGATGCCTCACCTGTGGAAATCAATAATACTGATATATCAGCAAAAGTCTGAGCAATCTCTTTCCTAGCTTCCCACAATCTTCTGGGATACAACTGATCCGGTCCCAGGGACTTGTTCACCTTTATGTGTTTTCCAATGTCCAACACCTCCTTGTAATATAGATACTTTTCAAGATATCACTATACACTTCTTCATTTTCTCACTCTTGTAACCTCCACCACATTAAATACTGAGGAGAAATACTTGTTTATATCTTTCCCATCTCTTGTGGTTCCACACATAGGTAGCCTTACTGATCTTTAATGTGCCCTATTTTCTCCCTAGTTAATCTTTTGCCACGAACAGATTTGTAGAGATTTGTCAATACCTCGTTAACCATATTTCTAAAGCCAACCCGTGTTCACATTTTTCTGGCCCGATTTCACCATTGACTATACATTTGCTGCCCTTATACTCCTCTGGGGTTTCATTTGATTTCAGCTCTGTTTTCCTGACATATGCCTCATTCCTTACCTTGACCAGAGCATCAATATATCTAGCCATCCAGCAATCCCTGCACCCACAGCCTTGCCCATCTCACTAATAGGAACACGTTGGCTCTGAACTCTCTGGATCCAGGTTTTTATGGCCTTGCATTTTCCAACCATCCCTTTCCCTGTGAACAGCATATCGAAATCAGCCTTTCAGAGGGTTCGCCTAACTCTTTCAAAATTGGCCTTATTCAAAGTTAGAACTTTAATGTTTACATCAGGTCTTTCCTATTCCATAACTATTATACAACTAATATTTATGTGTAACAGACTTGAAATGTTAAGTAAATATTTCCTGCCCCTCTGTAACAGGCTCGAGAGGTTGAATAGGCTCCTCCTGTCCCTTTATAACAGCCACGAGACATTAAATGACACAGCAACCCTTGGATTATGAGCAGCCATTAAACTATATCTGATGGAGGTACATCCCTTTTCAGTTACCGAAACACAAATAACACAATGTACTCCAGGTGCCCTCTCAGTAACACCTCATACAGCTGCAGCGACAATTCCTTTTATTTTGAATGATTTTGTTTGCAAAATGTGCTAATGTTCCAGCGTTCCACCTTTTGAAGTCGCAACAGGCTAATATGGATTGAATGGCCTTCTCTTATCCCACTGTAAGAGGCCCATAGGGACAGAATCGCTTCGGCCTGTTCCTGAGCAGCAGTCTCAGTGCTCTGTCTCAAGATTAAGGAAGGTTCTGGAAAGAGGGCATTAAAAGCAGGAGTAGCCTCACACCAGATAATAAGTATCATACTTTGTGTTCAGGTATCTAGAAACGTGCCCACCCAACGTTTTTTTTTATGTAGCCGATCTGTTATTTTATAGCTGCTTCCTTTCATAAACAGAGTGGAACATATATAGAGCCTTGCACTGTCCTGTTAATACTCTCGTATGCAAGGAAAAAAATGATTAAAACATTGAAAGATTTATGGTTCATCCCTCAGCAACCCTTATCCATTCCATTCAAACCCAGTAACTGTTCCCTTTTATAATGATATGAAAAGTGATTTATGGAACGGGTTAACTGATCCTATTTGTTCAGTGACTGTGAATAATACCAGTCTTCGTGGATTCTAGTTATCCCAGTGGAGGATTTCCATCTTTTAACGATAAATGGGCGTCTTTCAATGTGTTATCCCATAACATGAGAGGGAGCATCACCGACAGCACTGACAGGGAACAGTAGACCCAGGGAGAGGAGGAGGAGAACATTAGACTGGAATGTTCCAAACATGAGCCAGACTCTGACAATATTGGACTAGAATGTTACAAAAATGGATCAGAATCTGGGAACATTAGACTGGAATGTTCCAACAATAGACAGGAGTTTATCCGATTATGTTTGGTATCTTTCTGCATTTTATTGGTTGTCCTTGTCATTCCAGATTTATTATGCTCTTCGCATTATTCAATATTTTTATTATCCTTTCCTGGCTATCGTTGGTGTTCCTGGAAAGTGTCACTGTCCAGTTTTTTTCTACAAACCTGTTATGACTGTATTACTGTTCTTTCATATATTTTACACTTCTGGCCACTATTATTGTTCATGTTGAAACTCTACAGACCACTACTAGCTACATCAATGAAGGTGTTCAATTACTGCCTCCCTCTGCTTTGGCAGTGTTACTCATGGGTCTCTATGTTGACCTCCTCAGTTTCAGCGGAGAACCGCAATGTATTGTATATTTGCCTTTGTTATTTAAATATTAAGAGCATGGAGGTCACTGTCTACTGTTCTGGTTACAAACTCCACTTTTTTCCAGTGTTTTCATCCCATCCCTGGCCAATATCTGCGGCTGAAACAGACGAGTCATAAATGTGCGGGTGATCCCTTTGACCATGAGCTGATTCCTGACACCATGCCCTGACCATTTCTAACTTGAAATGTTTATCACTCCACAATGCATCTCACTGGCTTATTCCATCTCCTGTTTGAACCTTGAGTTATAAAATACAGTCTTAATGATGATAATAATCTGCTGCTGACGCTCCCGGCTTCAAACCTGCCGAAGCAAATCTGATTCGAACTCACACCAAACTCCCATCAATCTGTCATTCATGTGCACGCCGAGTATATTGCTATTGTGTATGGCAATGCCTTTATTTTAACATTCTCAAACACTTTCCCTCATCTGTCCATGAAACTTCCCTCGTTCTCTCTCTGTCGATTATCCAAAAGCCTGCCAGTTGTTCGTATGTAAAATAGTTTCCTTCACGTGTGTTCCTTTCGCATTCAACCACGCCAATCGCTCACGCACACGCACTCTCTCTCAGGTTCTGATGAACACACACACACGCGCACACACACACACAGAGCAAACCTTCCCATTGTAGGCAGTAATCTGATGCGAGTTTAGTTAGCATATGATAGTAAAGTTTGCAGTACTCTCCATGCTGGGCAGATAGTGCAGTTTACTGAGCAACACACTCGCATGTTCTGCACAGCTCTCCATGCTGGGCTGTCATCTTGCCCCGGTTCATGTTGTTTGTGGTGTTGTGTGAAGCAGATTGAGAATTTGATGTAACAAACCATTTCAGCTGATCTGACAATGCCTTTATTCAAAGTTCTCATTCTTGTAATTTTACTCTCGAATATCTTACATTCTCCAGTCAGTCCCACTGCTGTCTTTTTTCCCCATATTTCCACAACCTCCTCCCAGTTAATTAACTGCCTGTTTCTGTCTTTAATGTGAATCTCGCAGCCCCTCTGTATCTTTCCCTGGCCTTGGGTTTTGTCTCCCTAATGTTTCGAGTGCTGGCATTGTGTAGCTCAGAAACAATGAAATGGTGTGTGTCAGGCTGTTGTTCACTTCCCGGTATGTCACATGTGATGGCCATGGACAGGCATGTTTCAGAAGTTATGAGACTCATCCTTGTAACTTGGACTGTACCTGTGTTTGCCCCACTCAGTTGACCTTGCGATCAGTAACTCGGGGAAGCCCATTGAGTAAAGGACCAGGCATCTAAATTGTGTGACAATGCTGTCATTTTCTTTAAAAATAAAAGGTTATTTTCTCTTTTTTTAACAAGATGTCTTAAAGGCCAAACTGCCTACTGAAATGGCTCAAGTAAATAACTTACGAGACTTTTAGGGTTTTTAATAAACAGTAGTAACAATGGTCAGCTCGCATAGACCAGGCTTTCTAGTTTTTTTCTTACGGCTGTAAGTCACCAGGTGGTTGTGTCCCAGAAGGGTTGGAAGTTTTAGTAAATTATCCCTATCTGCTATTCTCTCTGAAGCTTCACTTGATGCTGTTTACTCCTGGATTGGAGAACTGAATGTCTGAATGCTCCTCTTTAACATGGAGTGTGTTTAGGTGATGTTAGTATATTGGAACAGTTCATTTGTAGAAGGTACTGTATCCATTATTTGGTTAATGTTTCCAATAGTTAAGTTATTCTAAAATCCTCTTCATTTTGTATGGCTTATCATTAGAATGTTTAAATATATTGTGGTTTAATTAATGGTGAGTGGTGTGACGAGTAGCATCACATCTGGAACACCCACTTCACATCTACCTTTAAAATACGAAAAGGTTCGTATCCAAGCTACCTGCTTAAAATAGTTTGAGGCAGTCTGGTTGGTCTATAGCAAACTGGGGTCTCTTGTTTGGTTCTAAATCGGTAACACCAAATTGGGTTTAGAATTACAATCCCTACAGTGTGCCAACAGGCCATTCGACCCAACAAGTCCACACCGACCCTCCGAGGAGTAACCTACCAAGACACATTCCTCGACCCTGTTGTTACACATTTACCCCGACAAAGACTCCGAACCCACACATCCCCGAAAACTACAAACAATTTAGCATGGCTAATTCACCTGTCATGCACACCTTTGGATTGTGGGAGGAAACCAGCGAATCCAGAATAAGCTCATGCAGACACTGGAGAGCACGCACCAGGAAGCTATTGCGTTCAAAGGTCGCGGATGGTAGCTGTTCGTGTCTCTTGTGCCCGATGTTGAATTCAGTTGGTTTAAACAGTATTTTGTGTATAAAGATTCTTTCAGTCACTGAGAGTTCTCTGGGTGTGGAAGAAGTGAAGTTGGGTGTTTTACAAAAGGTAATGAAGGCAAAGCTATAGGAATTGGCAGACAAGCTGGAGTTGGGGTTGCGTTTGTTTGTGAGAAAATGAGAGATAATTACAGCTATAGCTCAGCAATTACATTTGGTGGAAGCGCCATCAGAGTCTTTGGAAATGGCGAGAATTCAATTTCAAATGAGGCACCGTGAACATGAGAAGGAATTGAAACAGTTTGAATTATGTTGAAAAGTAGAAATTAAAGAACAGGAAATGAAGAAGAAAGAGAGATT
The DNA here is from genome assembly GCF_037043375.1 of Chiloscyllium plagiosum. Taxonomy (NCBI): domain Eukaryota; kingdom Metazoa; phylum Chordata; class Chondrichthyes; order Orectolobiformes; family Hemiscylliidae; genus Chiloscyllium; species Chiloscyllium plagiosum. The sequence goes on from NW_028270167.1 coordinate 75,965,049, forward strand.
AAGAAAGAAGAAAAGCAGAGAGATTTAACTTCAAAGGTTAGTAATTAGAGAGGAAAGTTGACATAGAAGGTGGTGATGAAGGTAGACGATAGGCTGGATGAGGAGGATAGTGAGGATGAGCAACCCTATAGTAGCCAAAGGCGTGATGGGGTTATGTTTAAATACATCCAGACATTATCTAAATTTGATGAGAATGATGGGGAGCCTTTTTAATTTCACTTGAGAAAGTGGCTAAACAAATGCAGTGCCCAGTGAACATGTTGATTCAAACAAAGCTGATTGGCATTTGCATCTCTATCGGAGGCGGTGTCTGGGGAGTAGGAGGAGGTGAAGAAAGCCATCTGAAGTGTACATGAGCTTGTGCCAGAAGCCGACAGACAGTGTTTCAGGAATCTAAAATAGCGTCCGTGGTTAAACGCACATTGAGTTTGAAAGAATCTAACAAAGTAAATTTGAAAGGTGGGTAAGGGTATTAAAAACAGAGCAAAGTTGTGACACTCTCAGAGAGATTCTTATTTTGGAGAAGTTCAACAATTCACTTCCTGCAGTCGTGAGAACTCGTGTGGAAGAGCAGACTGTTAAAACGGCAAGATTAGAAGCTGAAATGGCTGATGATGATGATTGAGTTTAGAAATCAACGTTTGGTTTCTGTGAGGGATTGAGAAGAATGTACGAGACCTTCTTAAAACCTATCCCTGTAGAGTAAGGTTTACAGGCATAGGCCAGGAGTAGCAGGTAAACAGGTTACAGCATTAAGAGATACAGAAGGATGTAACTCTTTTACGCTGAGACATGAGGAGCTATGTCATTCAGAGGGACTATTGGAGAGCTGAGAAGTGCTCCATTATGTAACGTGTGGTCAGAGTGTCCAGTGGAAACATCAACAGATTTATTCCACAGTGAGGAAGGAGGCCTTGAGCTTGGCGTTGGCATTACAACATTTCAGCAGTTAAATTGCGAATAACATACCTGAGACAAATCTTTATCACTGATCGTGACCCCTTAAAGCTTTGGAGAAGTTTAGGGAGAAGAATACCAGCCTGCTTCAACTGAGCTTATTATTGCTGTCATTCAATTTGAAATTATACAGGTGACAGGGCGAGAAAAAGTAAGTTTTGACATGTTGTGGAAACTTGGATGAAGAAAGACAAAGGCATTCTGTGGCAGAAGTAAAATGACTGAAATCGAATCGAGTTGTAAACATTTGTATGTTCAGAGTCAATGTAATATATATATGCACCTCTTCCTCCGCTACATTGATGACTGCATTGGTGCCAACTCGTGCTCCTGCGAGGAGGTTGAGCAATTCATCAACTTCACCAACACATTCCACCCTGACCTTAAATTTTCCTGGACCATCTCTGACACCTCCCTTCCCTTCGTGGACCTCTCCATCTCCATTAATGACGACCGACTTGACACTGACAGTTTTTACAAGCCCACTGACTCCCACAGCTACCTGGATTACACCTCTTCCCACCCTACCTCTTGCAAAAATGCCATCCCGTATTCCCAATTCCTCCGCCTCTGCCGTATCTACTCCCAGGAGGACCAGTTCTGCCACAGAACGCACCAGATGGCCTTCTTCTTTAGAGACCGCAATTTCCCTTCCCACGTGTTAAAGGTGCCCTCCAACGCACCACGTCCACATCCCGCACCTCCGCCCACTGATCCCACCCTTCCAACCGTTACAAGGACAGAACGCCCCTGGTGCTCACCTGTCACCCTAGCAACCTTCGCATAAACCAAATTATCCACCGACATTTCCGCCACCTCCCAACGAACCCCACCACCAGGGATATATTTCCCTCCCCACCCCTTTCCGCCTTCTGCAAAGACCTTTCCCTCCGTGGCTACCTGGTCAGGTCCACGCTCCACTACAACCCACCCTCCCATCCTGGCACATTCCCCTGCCCCTGCAGTAATTGCAAAAGTTGCGCCCACACCTCCTCCCTCACCTCCATCCAAGGCCCTCAAGGAGCCTTCGACATGCGGTCTCCTCTACATTGGGGAGTCGGGACGTCTCATAGCAGAGCACTTTAGGGAACATCTCTGGGACACCCGCACCGATCAACCACACCGCCCTGTGGCCTAACATTTCACCTCCCCCTCCCACTCTGCCAAGGACCTGGAGGTCCTGCGCCTTCTTCACCGCCGCTCCCTCACCACCAGAAGCCTGGAGGAAGAATGTCTCATCTTTCGCCTCTGAACACTTCAACCACAGGGCATTATTGTGGACTTGAACATTTTCCACATTTTCCCTTGCCCCAACTCACCCCAGTTCCAAACTTCCAGCTCAGCACTGTACCCATGACTTGTCTTACCTGTCTATCTTCATTTCCACCTCTCAACTCCACCCTCCCCCCGACTGCCACCTACATCCCCTCCCCCACTCACCTATTGTACTCTATGCTACTTTCTTCCCACTCCCACCCTCCTCTCACTTATCTCTCCACCCTTCAGGCTCTCTGCCTGTATTCCTGATGAAGGGCTTTTGCCCGAAACGTCGACTTTACTGCTCCTCGGATGCTGCCTGAACTGCTGTGCTCTTCTTGCACCATTAATCCAGAATCTGGTTTCCAGCATCTGCAGTCATTGTTTTTACCTATATATGCATTTCAGTCTACAAATAGAGGGCGATTAGGAGGTCTAAAATTAATCCATCTTTGTATATTGATGGATCATTTTATTAAAGGAGGAGTTGTGAGTATACTATCACTGTAAAGAGGTTAGTTTCTCTTAGGTTGTTTTTGAAGAGAGGTTATAAAGGCAGAGGTGCAGAACTGCTGTCGAAACACTGTTTAAGTAAATAACTGAGGAGGCCTTTAGGTTTCATTAAACGGTGGTGACAATCGAAGGGCAGTGGCCAGCTCTCACACACCAGGTCTTCTCGTTTGGTTTTTAGCTGCAGCATTCAGAAGCTGTTGGGGATCCCAGCAGGGTTGGGAGTTTCAATACATGATCCGTAGCTGCTTTTCTCGTTGAGATCTCTTGTTGATGTTGATTTCTCCTGGATCGGAAAATTGCATGTAAGAATCTGTATTTGAATATATCTTTGTGTCAAGCGGTGTAAACCAAGAAGGTACGGTATCTATTGTTGTGTAAGTGTTCCAACATATAAGCTATCCCAAAATTTTCTTTCCTTTGATTGGATTTTAACTAAATCATTTGAATAGATTATATTATATTGTGCTTAATGTCGAGTGATTTGACCAGTTACAACATATCTGGAATGCACACTTCCCATCTATATTCAAAATAAGGAAAGCTTTGGGTCTAAGCGGCCTTCTTAAAATATTTTGCGGGGATCTGTAGCCGAGGGGTTTCTGATTGACTCCAGTTATTGAAAAGTTAGTGGAGGGGTTGGGGAATGGTTTGCTGGAGGTTGTGCTGTGAGTTGCCTCAGACATTCAGGGAGACCTGAGGATTTGCTGACCCAACTCGGGATGGAGCATTGGGACTGTAGTTACAACATCTGGGTCTGTAACATGATCAACAAACGGAGCAGAGGCTGCAGAGACGGGAAGCTCTGAAACCACGCGGTGAGGGTGTGTGGGGAAAGCGATCTGCTGTATCCACCCCGGGTTTTCCAGGAACAGCTTCCCAACTCCACCTAACCTAGGATCAAAGTGTGAGGGGACCCTGATTGAACAAGGAGCTGGTCACAGAGCGGTGTCACCTCCTTCAACATGACCTGAAGCTTCACACCAGGCGGAGGACGGTGCTGCAAGTGGCTGTTAGCGTCACAGTTTCATTCAGCTTCTATGATCCAGAACTTTCCAGGCAGGACTGGGTGACATATCCATCATTTCCCAGTATCTCAACATCAGTGTCACCATACGGTGACGGAGTATGTATATGGTGGATGAGGTCAACACATTGTTTCTCCCACAGCAGGGAGCTGCCGGGTGTATCCAATATAGTGGGATTCCCGATGGTGTACATGGCATCTGCGGAGTAACTATATCAATAGGGAGAGGTAGAGGAACTGAAGGAGCTCTCTTTCTATTAATGTTACAGTGTGCCCATGCACAGTACTTCATGTTGGTGAATACCCACTGTCCTGGCAGCAATCACGGCCTCTTCATTCAGAAGCAGTCAGCCATTCCCATCGTCATCGGGTCTCCACGTAGAAAGAAATGAATATATCTTGGATAAAGGCCGTCCCCTTGATGCACATTTCAAAACATCATCCCCATCTCCAACCAACCACATCAAAGTATTACATGTGTACGGAGAGCAATGGGGTCACTTGGAGTGTCTGGGAGCTGACGATCAGGAATGGAGCAAAACCTCCCATGTCTGAACGGGTCTGAGTGAACCCCCCAGTACACAGTATCATTTAATCCTGTAATCCCTCTCCATTTCAGTCACATACTGCCTTCCATTATTCCTGTAAATGAAATGATAGGTGATATCATGCTAAATTCGACCTGCCAAACTATTATCTATTGCCTTTACCTCTCTGAATCTATCTGCAGACTCTCCACCCTCTCGTGATAATTTAATCTCTTGCTTATCACAGCGACATCACCAAACTCAGCATCTGAATATCTGTTCCATCCTCCTGATCATTGATATAGATTGCAAATAATTGAGAACCCAGTGCTGGTCACTGTGTCACCCTACTGCTTACGTTCTGTCTAACTGATTGAGATTGATTTATCCTGAGTGCCTGCTTCCAGTATGATACCCAGGCCTCCCCCATTCCTATCCAACACAGTCGAAGGGCTGAATAAGAACAAGGAGCATCTGTGAGGAATCCAAACTCTCGATGAGGCTGATGTCAACGCGGCCTCTGTTCCACTTTCTTGCTATGTCTCCATCCTAAACCCTCGTCTCTTGTTGTAGATTGTGTCACAGGAAAGAAAATTCTCTCCAAACCTAAACTTTCAATTACATTTAGCATTTCACAGATCTCAATGAAATCTCCTTTTATTATTATAAACTCGAGAGTATAGGCCTAAACTGCTCAATTTCTCTTCATAAGACAAACACTTCAAATATGGAATCAATCTAATGAAGCTCTTCTGAATTGCCTATAATGCAAATACCTCATTCTGTAGGACACCCAAACTGTACTCCAGTTGCAGCCTCACTAATGCCTTGCATAGCTACAGCAACACTCCCCACTTTTCTACTCTATCCTTTTATAAATAAACACTGAAATTATGCTTGCATTTCTCATTACTTGAAGTACCCACAAGCAGGTTTTCTGTGATATGCAAGCAGGCACCCAGATCTCTCTGCACCTAAACACTTTGAACTTTCTCTCCATTTAGATAATAATTTGTCTTTTTATTATACTGGCCAACTTGAATAGCCCCATATTTATTCACTTTAATGTTCCTTGCCAAATGTTGGCCCATTCACACAACCTATCCATATAGTTTTAAATCTCTTGCATTATAATTATGAAGTAATTTCTCACCAATGTTAGTGTTATCTGAAAATGTGGTATCGTATTTTCTATCCCGTCAACCGAGTACAGTAATACTATTGATCGCAAATGAGAACTGAAATCAATGGCACACCACAAATTGCATTTGCCAAAATAAAATGACACATTTATTCCATCTGACTGCATTTTGTTGGTTAACCAATCCTCAATACAAGCTAATAAATTACTCCCAAACCCATGTTGTCTGATCTTACCACTTACACTTTGGAGAAGTGACACATCCAATGCCTTCAGGAAGACCAGATACATTCCATCTCCAGGAATCCTACTATCCACCTTGCTTGTCATATCTTTAAGTAACTCAAGCAAACACTTCAAACTCGATTTAACCTTTGTAAAACCATGTTGACTCCAATGGATTGTGGTTTAACTTTGCAAATGTCCTCAACAATGGATTCTAATAATTGTCTTAAATTACAATAGTTTATCATTCCGTTTTCCGCCCAAATGTAACAGTTATTATAATTTCTTCCCTTTTCAAAACCTTAACGTTTTCTTTGAATTCCTGTTTAATGGGCAAAAGGTTTTAAGAGATCTGCTCCAATTGCTGTTTGAGGCATGTGTGACTGACTGCTGGTGTACAATCTCGATGGGCTGACGTCTTTCTGGTGTTCCCATGCTGATGTCTCCAAGGCCAGAATGACCTTCTCCCATTGATGCGTTAGGGGGTTGGGGGATTATGGAATCCTCCTGTTGCTGCGTAACATTTTGAGGGACTGATGGGGCTTCTCATATTTCCCCATAACAGGTGGAGATACTGAACGGTTTCTGCACGTATCCTGGAGATAGGACCGAGGGAGTGATTGGTCTTCTCTTGTTCCCATACAACAGACATGTGTCTGAATTACCTCTTCCTTTCTCATGAAAGAAGTCGCAGATCGTTTTTATCCTTATCCAACTCCCTTGAAATAGACTCGGTGGGTCTGAATGACCTCCTGTTATCCCAGTGTAACAAGCTCGAGTCACTGTGTGACCTCTTCCAGTTCCTATGTTACAGACTTGAGGAGGCTGAATGGACCGATCCTGTTACTGTTTAACAGGATACTGGTGCAGCATGGCCTACTGTTATCGGCTCAAGGGGCTGATTGGCCTCCTTCTGTAAATGTATATCAGGCTCCAGGGGCTGACTAGCCTCATCCTGTTTTGGTGTAACAGGCTCGAAGGCCTTAATATCCCCCTGTTGTTCCTGTGTAACAGGCTGGAGAACGGAATGGTTCCTCCACTATCTGCGTAATTTGCTTCACATGTTGACGCCTTCTGTCATCTATGTTGAAATAGGACACTCTTTAATTTTTGTAAACTCCAATGGCTACTGGATCAACCTGATCACCCTTTCGTTATAAGATAGCACCTTCATTTCAAGAATCAGCTGAGGGAACCATCTCTGAGCTGCTTCCAATATAACAACATCCTTTCTTCATTGAAGAGATTAAATCTGTACACACTACTCCAGATGTGATCTCACTAAGACCCTGTACAGCAGCAGCAACACTTTACCAGCCTGTTGTGAGGTTCCCACCCAGGTTAGAGCTGTCTCAGCTCTCTGGAGGAATACAGACCATTGTTGGAAGATCATTGTCCTTCTCTACTCCATCAGCATAACGGGAGATCTGGAGAAATTAATGTTTGAGAAGATCATAAATGATGTGGTGAGATGATCTCTACCATTAATCTCCCCAGAGCCCACGTCGCTCAGATTCTACAGAATCTTGTAAGGTGGAGCGCAAAAACAGTAAGGAGGAGCAAACATTGATGGGAGTTATATATCAAAGTGAAAGCTGCAGTACAAATGCTGGACATGTTATAAAACAGGAAATGAGATATTCACCTTTGTGGGGACTGCAGTAATAATGTACTGTTTAAATTATATCTAAACTGTGTTAACCCAATTGAATGCTAATGCTGGGAAAAATGGATTTCGTGACCACGTGTGAGATGGTTTGCGTTAACATTATGTCGAACACTGAGCTCGAGATCAGGTTGTTTAGGAATTGGTGTTGAGTGAGCAGAAGAGCTAATTGAAAATTTTGCTGTAAAGGACCTTTTGGGAACAGTGACCACAATGTATTGGTTTTCTATTATGCTGTTTGAGTACATGGCAGGTTTTGTTTGATTTGAAGTAACTGTTATAAATCTGAGTCATGCAAGCCATGAAAGTGTGAGGAGAAAGTGGGGACTACAGATGCTGGACATCAGAGTCGAAGAGTGTGATTCTGGAAAAACACAGTCAGGCAGCATACTAAGAGCAGATAAATCGATGTTTCGGGCATAAGCCCTTCATCAGGTATGAAGCTTATGGGCCAAGCGGGCTGGGGGATAAATGAGAAGGGGGTGCGACAGGGGGGAGGTTAGCAGGGATTGCGATAGGTAGATGAAGGTGGAGTTGAAAGTGATAGGTGACGAAGGGAGACAGAACACCTCAACTACTGCATCCATTAAACCCAATATGTTCTTCTCTATATTGGCGAGACAGAACATCAACTTGTGGATCATTTCAGAGAACATCTCTGGGACAGCCACATTGAACACCTCCATTGCCTTGTGGCTGAGAACTTTAACTCCCCTTCCCACTCTGCCAAGGACATGAGGGGCCTAGGCCTGATCCATCACCAAACCTGAGCCACCAGAAGCCATGAGGAAGAAAGCCTCCTCTTCTGTCTTGGGACCCTCCAACCACAGGGGATCATAGTGGATTTCACCATTTCTCCATTTCCCCTAATCCCACCTTATCTCGCTCCAACCTTCCAAGTCAGCACCGCCCTTTTGAATGTTCCTATGTGTCCACCTTCCTTCCTATAAATCTGGTCTACCCTACTCTCCGATTATCACTTTCAACCCCACCTTCATTTACCTATTAGATGAAAGGAGGCAGCTTAGAAAAATGCCAAGTGTTGCAGTAAGCCAGTGGATTCAGAGAAATGTAGGACCCAGCAAAGGATGGCTAAGAAACTGAGAAGAAAATCAAAAAGAGAACGGCATTTAGCCAATCTGGATAAGGTTATAAAATATTATCCAACAGTTTAAGAAAGGATGAATTTGGAGAGTGGAGAACTACAGACCAGTTATCTTGCCATCCACAGTCAGGTGTCTGTTGGACTCGATTACAAAGAACATGCTACTAGATAATTAGAAGGTAATAATATAACTGGGGAGTGTGGGAATGTATCGATGAAAAGAAAACCAGAAGTGACAAACATTTTTTTAGAATGGTTTGAAGATGATTCTTGTGGACATAGGCAATGAAGAACCAATGTATAACGTATAGTAGGATATTCATGAGCTTTTCTTTACAAAGAACTCACACAGTAAGCTCATAAGAAAAGTTAAAGCGAGAGGTATTGAGAAGAATATATGCAAATGGGAAAGTAAAAAATAGGTTTACATTCATGTGAATGTAATTGGAATAGAGAGGATGTCGTGCACCAGCTGCATCGAGTGTTCATGAGACTACACTTAGAGTATTGTGTACCGTTCGGAGTCCCAATCTAAGAAAGAATATATTGACTACAGAGGAACTGCAAAAGGTATTATCCAGATTAATCCCTAAAATGGCAAGATTGTCTGATGTGGAAACTCAGCCTGTGATCTCGAGTTTCAAAACATGAGAGGTGATTGCAGTGAAACTTAGAAAAATAGAGCGTACTGAATAACAGAGGGACATGGAGAAGTACAAGTAGGCGAGATCAGGAAGAATCCCACGATATTCTACACGGACAAGTAGAACAGAATAATCAGCAAACAGTTAATCTGTGTGTCAAGCTGGAGAACATTGATGGATTGTTACATGAGACCTTCACATCTATTTTACTTGGGAGAAGTAGGATGCAGCTACAGAATTCAAGAAGATGGACTAGGAAGCTCTTGAACAGATTGATGTAAAATACGAGCAGGGATTTGAGGTTTGTTCTGTACACATTTGGTCCAATCTCCGTGTCTGAATGAGTTGCATCACAGGCGGATGTTGGGGTCAAATGAGGAAAGACCCTGACTGAATATTTTAATTAGAATCTGACCATAGGGGAGGTGTCAGAGAACTGGAGAACTGCTAATACGATTCCACTTCACAGTAAGGGTTGGAGAGATTGACCAGGGAACTATAGACGAGCGAGTATTAGATCACTGTTTTGGAAAATACTGGAGAAAATAGGGAAGGAGAAAATTGAACTCCAATCAGAGTTGCAAGGTTTGACCAGGATAATCATCATGACTTTATCAGGAGGAAGTCACATGCAATGGATTTGATTGAATTAGTTTGAGGAGGTCGATTGTTTAGTATTGTAGGAAGGTATTTGGCAAATTTCCACCTGTGAAACTGAAAAATAATGTAAAATCTCACAATATGATGGATAAGTTGCCAAATTACAACGAAATTTGTCTTAGTAGCAGGAGAGAGAGGGTGGTGGGAGAAGGCTGTTTGTGTGACTGAAGACCAATGTATCCTAGTGTATCACAGGGATCAGTGCTGTGTCCCTTATTGTTTGTGATATTCATTAAAAAAAGATGTGAATGTGGAAGGGGCCAGATGGAGATCGGGGGAAGATGTGATAAGTAAGTGTATGTTTGACATAAAGATTGGCTGGGTGGTTCGCAGTAAGGAGGAAGGCCTGAAGTTACAGGAAGATGCAGATGGAATGGTCAGATGGGCAGATCAATAGCAGATAGAATGTAACCCTGATAAATATGAGGTGATGCACTTTGGGAGAAGGAACCAGGCAGGGGAGGACACAATGAATGGCAGCACACTGGGAACCTCAGAGTGTGCTTCTCCACACATCCCTGAATGTGACTGGACAGGTTAATGGGCTAGTTAAGAATTGTTGTGTTTCCTAATCAGGGCGTAGATTATAAGAGCAATACAGGGCTTTGGTTCGTCCAAAATGGAGTACTGTATGTAGTACTGGGAGCCACATTCCAGGAAGGATGTGATTGTACTGGAGAGGGTGCAGAAGGGATTCACCAGGATGTTCCCTGGGATGGACTATATCAGCTATGGAGAGAGGCTGGATAAGCTTGGGTTGTTTACTTTGGAGCAGGGAAAGCTGAGGGGCCCGTGATTCAGAAGGATAAGATGATGAGCGACACGGACACGGTGGATAGACAACAGATGTTCCTTTTAGTCAGAGGGTCAAGAACAAGCGAGCACACTTTTAAAGTGAAATCTTTGAGGTTCAGAGAGGATTTAAACTTTTTTTTCACTGAGAGGTTATTGTGTTCTGGGATTACTTCCTGAGAGGAGAATTATCACGGGTAACCTCACAATCATTAAAAAGTACTTGGACGAGCATTTGGAAGTGTAATGACATTTTAGGCTATGGGCCTGCTGGAGGGAATTGGGACTAATATTGATCGTGCTGTACTTCTCTAGGCACAGAGTCTATGCTCCTGTGAGTGTATGGTGTGGAAGGTCAATTATTGAGCAGCTTAAGGCAGGGATTGATGAGTTTCAGAAGAATATATTCACAAGGGTTATAAGAGTGAACTGTAATAACTTGTTAAATCATGTCAATGTGAGAAATATGAGAAAACAAGTGCAGTTTCATTACAGGCTGAAACCAGAGAATAGAGAATGGGGAACAGGGAAATGGCAGAGCTATGAAGCTACTACTTCAGTTCTGTCTTCACAGAACTTTCTAATAATACAAGGAAAACCAAGTCTGGTGTGGGAAAATTATAGAGTACATGGAACATAGAACGTAGTAAGGAAATGGTTTAGGAGAAATTATTGGGGCTGAAAGTAATGGTCATAGATAACACTAACATAGATTTATGAATGGGAATTGTGTTTGAGAAACAGACTGGGAGATAAATGAAAGAGAAGCAATGGATGTAAAACATGTTGAGTTTTAGAAAAAAAATGGTAAAGCTCCAAGCCCAGTTTACAAAATCAAATCTGAGTGGATTGGGGCTAATGTTTCTAGAATGGGACAGCTGGCAGGAAACAGTTAATAGAAATAAACAGACTCGTCAGGCAACAGTCTGACATTGTCTCTAAGGTTCTGTAAGTTATAAGCCCTTCCACATCTAGTCAAGAAACGTTGGGGACAATTAAACAATTCACTGGAGAAGGAGATTCCACAAATCACCCCTGCCTCCATGATGGGAGAGCCCAGCACTTAAGTTTATAAGATAAGGCTGATTCATTTGTAACAATCTTCAGTCAGACTATATCCCAGACTCCCCATCACCATCACCTTCCCTGAATATCTCCTGTCTCATCAGCAGGACGGACACAGCAGAAGTGGCGGCACATTGGGATATAGTTGGAAGGGAATTTCTCTTGGAGTCCTCAACACTGACTCTGTATCCCATAAAGTCTAATGGCATTAGTTTACACATGGGAAAGGAAACCTCCTGCTGATTACCATGTACCAGCCTCTTTCAACTGAAGAATCAGTACTCCTCCATGCTGACCAACATTTGTAGGAAGCATTAAGTGTAGCACGGACACAAGATGTACTCTGGGTGGAGGATTTCAATGTCCACCTCCAAGAGTATCTCAGCTACAGCATTACTGATCGAGCTGGGCGGGTCCTAAAGGATATAACTGCTAGACTGGTTCTGCGGCAGGTGGTGAAGGAACCAGCAAGACGAAAATACTCACTTGACCACAGCCTTACTAATCTGCCAGTTGCAGAAGTATCTGTCCATGACAGTAGCGGTGGTCACTCTTACATTGCTTAATTATAACCACATTACATCTTGAAGAGTGCATTAGATATAAACTGAAAGAAGGAGTTTTAAGAGATGGTACACGAAGAATAATTGATGGATTTCTTAACTAGATACAAAGGGAGAAACAAAGGAGAGGATATTGATATGGAGATGTGGAAAATGAGAAAACTACATTATCGAAAGAAATAGATGAACATCCCCCAATGTTTCGGCAATGCCTGTGTGCTGTGGTCCTTTGTACATTGCATGTACAACAGAGAAATATGTTCAAATGCTGTGTCTGATGCCAGAATATTTATCTCCGATTATATGACAGACACTAACTTTGGAAAGAACCCAACAGACCAATACATTCAAGGGGATTAACTGAAATAAGTTGGGACACTAGAATCAAGAATTTGGAGCACACATCCTGGTAAGAATGAGAGAGTAGAGTTGGGAATTCCAGAAAAGGAGGGAACGTTGAGAGGATCAAATCATGTTTTAATGTTTTATCAATTTTATACATCATATGCATCATTTTTCGTTAACTGTGTCTCTGTTGTTCATTTATAATGTGTTGTGCACATGTGAAAAATGTTACTTAACTGCACACACATTGATTAAACAGTGTATATAAAATCACTTTTCCACCATTGAAACTGTCCTGTTGTCGTGTTACGAGGATACATGAACACCAACTCGCCACCAAAAGACATGACACACTATCACTATGTTCCATACATACAGATAAAGCAAGGCACTACTTTGACTGGGACAAAGCACACACACACACATGCTAAGACACGCAAGGACCTTCTTAGAGGAATGGCATTCTAACCAGAAGTCCATCAATAAACGGATCAATTTAGATCCTGTCTACATTGTCTTGTTAAAATAGCCGGAAATGACATCACCCACTTTAAGAAACCAGGATCTATAAATAGAGAGGCGGGACATACCACCAGAGCTTCAGCGGAGACTCTCACTGATGATGTCACCTAACCATGGTGACGAAACTTCTGAAAACAAACCTTCAAGCTCAGCGAGCTAACTTGCACACATATAAATTGTTTATTAGTGGAATTTAGGAGTTCTCTGTCGCTCACGTTTTAACAAATTATGATGTGAGGTGAGCTTTTCTGGGTGTGTGGTTTTAATTAACAGAGGGATTCGACATTGATGTCATCACAGTTTGGGGCCTTGTTATATGGGATTTGGACAGACGTGAACAGATTTGGGATACAAAAGGTCCCAGCAAATTCCAACTCTTTGCAATTAGTGATTTTGACCTTCAAATAAAACCAGTGGGAAAATTCGTTTAACTTTGTTACTTGTGGTTGATTAAATCAAAAGTGAGGGAAATGGCTTTTAACATTACTAAAGAGGTTCCCAAATTTTCCAAGGAAGTTTAGAAGGACAGAAGGAGGACACTTTTTAGAATTAGCAAATAGTTTGGAATTGGGTTTAGCCAGGGAGAAAAGGGAAGCTGAAATTGTAATGGAGTTGGTCAAGCACTTTGATGTATCAGAGAAACAGGCAACTGCAGTAGAGTTATAAAAACTTAAATTGCAAATGTGGCAACTGGAGTTAGAAGATAAATAAAGGGACGGAAACAGAGAGAGAAGAAACAGAAAGAGAGGAAAAAGAAAGAGAGTGAGGATTTGAAATTCAGAAGTTGGGAATTAGACAAGAAAGTTAAATTAACAGGATGGAGGTGAAGGGAGAACATAGGGATGTTTAAAACTATGTTAATAACTTGCCATTTTTCGTTGAGAAAAATGTCAAAACTTTTTTATTTCATTTGAAAAAATGGCTCGTCAGATGACGTGTCCAGTGAACTTGTGGGTAATGCTAGTTCAGACTAAGCTGGTGGGCACAGCTGGTGAGGTATATGCAGCGCTATCAGATGGGGGGTAAAGAGATTATCAAGATGTCAAATTGGCAATTTTGATTGGTTATGAATTGGTACCAGAAGCATATAGACAGAAGTTCAGAAAAATAGAGACGAACCAGGTCAGTCTTATATTGAGTTTGAAAGAAGTAACCACAGTCATTTTGATAGGTTGGTGCTGGCCTTAAAAATGGATAAGGCCTGTGAGGCTTGACGGAAGATTAATTTGCTGGACAAGATAAAAGACTCACTTACAGAGATAGTAAGAATTAATGTGAATGTAAAAGTTAAAGAAGTGAGAAGCATGACAGAAAGGGCAGGTAAATATGCACTGGGGCATGGGATGATATTTAGTTTCTGGCAGGATTTTCATCCTGTGAGGGATAGAAATTGTGAGAAGGCATATATCACACACTACAAAGTGAAGAGTAACGCACAATACTTTACCACAGGTGAAAAAGAAGCCCAAAGAGGTTGAAAGGTGGTGAAAGGCCTCAGGAGTTCTCACTATAAGGGAGTGGAAAACATAAAATGACAGTGCCAATGGTTTCAGAAGGGCACTGGGAAAAGGTGGTTTCACTGCAGTAAGCTGGGACAGACCGTGATGGGCGTTGAATGAAGGCACTTTGAGGAAAGATGTGGTAGAAGAGGCTAAGCCCAGCGGAATTAGTGAAACTGGTAAAGGAGACCCCAAGTAAAGCCGAGGATCATGCAGGAGAGTGCACAGCCGAGGTCAGGGCTGGTTATGGAGTTAGTACCTGATCTCTGAAAGAATTCGCCTCTGTAGATAAAGTTTACTCAGAAAGAACAGGGGAAAAAGGACAAGAAGATATAATTTTGTGAGATTTGGGATCTGCTCAGTCTCTAATAGTTGAGAGGGGAGGCGCCCGAAAAACACAACAGATCAGGCAGCGTCCAAACTGCAGGACAATCGAATATCAGGCAGAAACCCATCGTCAGGAACATGGTGGGGGGACAAGGGGGCTGAAAGATAAATACGAGGGTAGTAGCTGAGCTGGTTGGAGGGTCAATGGGAAGGCAATAAGAAGATGTAGGTGGGAGTGATAGTGATATGTCAGAGGGGAGGGTGGAGTCGATAGGTGGGAAAAAAGATGGCCAGTTAGGGCGGTTCAAGAGAGCAGTGCTGGGTTGAACGGTTGGATCTGGGAGAGGTTGGTGGAGGGGAGATTTGAAATTTGGTGAAGTCAACGTTGATGTACAGTTTGAGGGTTCCAGCTGTCCTACCACCGATAGGTGTCCTATCACCCTCCTGTCCGCCTATCACCATCACACCCCACCTGCATCTACCTATCGCCTTCCAAGCTCTCTTCCACCCAGCTCCACTCCCACCCTCAAATTTATTTCTCAACCTCCTTCCCCCTCCCTTACCTCCCACTTCCTGATGAAGGATTTATGCCTGAAACGTTAAGTCTCCGGCCCATCGGATGCTGATGTGCTGTGCTTTTCCAACCCCACACTTTTCAACTCTGATCTCCAGCATCTGCAATCGTCACTTTCTCTCGGCCACTAATAGTAAGAGATGAAAGTATTTTCACTCTTTCTGGCATGTTAATCAAGAGCGTGATAATTTGTAGAATGGGGACAGAAATTAAGCATTCCCTTGTGTAACATCAGGATGCAGTGCCAAATCAAGATTAGGGAAGTAACAGTGACAGTGAGTAACAGAGTGTCAGTTCTCGGAATACAGTTTTTTCTTGGGAAAGATTTAGCAGGAGGCGAGGTGGGAGACGCACCCCTTGTGGTGAAGAAGACAACGGAAGATTAGAGAATTGAGGTGTTGAAAGAAAAGTACCCAGGAATTTTTCCAGAGTGTGTAGTAACAAGATCCCACTTTCAAAAGTTACAGCAGGAAGGAAAAACGAAAGAAAAAGGCAAATGAGTTGACGCTTAGTGAACTGACACCCTGTTTGATGTAACGGTACAGAAAAAAAACTGAACAGGCAGAGGATCAGGCAGAGGTGTTTAGTCCTGAAAGGCTAATGGACTTACAACAGATATATACGCGTTATTGACTTAAAGATAGAATCCTAAAATTAAAATGGAGACCCCAATAGGTTAGTGCAGAATGGAAATGGGACGAAGTGCACCACGTAGTGTTACCTGTAGCATACACTGTTATGGCTAGCACATATACTAATTGCAGGCGGTCACTTAGGTGTACAGAAGACTCAGGCTAAGGTACAGAAGCATTTCTAGTGGCCTGGAATGCACAAGGACGTGGTTTTTTTTGTACATGACATACATACCAAATGGTAGGTAAGTAACAGGCAGTAATAAAATCAGCACCTTTCTTGCCAATTACTGCATTCGAAGAACATTTCACGTGGGTTATGATTAATTGTGTAGCTCCCCTTCCTAAAATAGAAGTGGAAAACTATATTTACTGACAATAATGAATGTGTCTACCAGATTTCCAGAAGCAATTCCATTATGGAATGTTAAGATAAAAAATGAGATGGAGGGGTTGGTAGCTTTCTTTACTCGCTGTGGGCTAGGCAGTAAGATTCAGTCAGACCAATGATCTCATTTTACCGCTCAGCTGTTTATGAAGTCATGGATAGGTTCAGGATAAGCAGTTTAAATCAAGTGCGTCTGAACCTGAATCCCAGGGAGCCTTGGAAAGTTAGCACCAGACGCTGAAGACCATGTTAACAGCGTACTGTTATGGTTACCCGAATGATTGGAATAAAGGTGTCCCATTATATTGTTTGCCATTAGAGATGCCCCAAATAAATCTCCTCAGTTTACTTCCTCTGAGTTAATATTCGTTTGTGAAGTGAGAGGACCTTTGAAATTAATAAAATATAAATTGACAGGACCGAAGTCGGAAATCTCACACTTGGATTCTGTGTGTGAGGTGAAGGTGAGAGTGAATGGAGTAGGTGAGTTAGCTAAATAGTATCTGAAGAGCACAACATAGAGTGAAACAGGTGGCAGATAAAAACTCTGAAACTTTGAGGACTTCCCGTGCGAATGACGTATTAGTATTGCCACCAGTGGTAAGAAATCTCTTCAAAGCCAGGTTTAGTGGCCCCTTTCAAATAAAAAAAATGTGGAGCCAGTTAAGTTATCTAGTAAAGACACTGGAGATGACAGAAAAACTTAATCAAGTATTTCATTTGGATGAATAATGCACCAGCCACATTTAAGACTCAGGAAAAGAGCTGTGGCCAGATGAACAAATTGTGCAGTTTATCTGTATGATGTAGTGATCTTTAGCAAGTGATCAAGAATGATTATGTTTCGCACTGGCCTGACAATATTTTAATGCGTATATGACAAACAAATTATCGGAGATGGTTGTGGACAATGACAAATCTCTCGCATTTTTTGGAACAGTTAAAGAGCAGAATATGAGACTATTTCATTGGAGTCTTACCTGACCGACTTTAAACTTACAAAATGTACATGCTGTGGCTCCTACAATGTGATAGCAGATGTGTTATCGCGGATTTAAAGGAAAAGGTGTGGATAAGATTTACCTTATTCCAGTGTTATAATGGTGTGCAGAATTAATATGAATGTTATAACTGAGATTAATACTTTCGTATTTCATATAATTGGGATTAAGAATTAGAGGAAAAGAAATGTAGCCATCTTTTCATTCTGCTGGTTCACTTTATTTCCAGAAGCGGGGAGTTGTTATGAAGCCAAAAACATGTATGGACACTTTAAAACAGAACGGGTTTTGTTGAATAGAAATTAAATCCACAGATGCCAGCTAAAGGTCAAACTGTTCCACATGTCACCATTAGCTGAGATATGGATACCTGAGTTATGGTTGCTGTTTTAACAGCCATTCAAACGCAACCAAAGAGTTTAAATAACGTTCAGTAAACCAGAAGCCAACAGAATTTGAATATTATTATTTGGACACCTGGTAAGCAACCAAATTATGAGAATTGCTATATCATGGGGAGTATGCAAACCTAGCATTTTGAACACTGGTGGGAAAGCTACTGCCATCCAACAGCAGAGCAACTGCTGTAGAGCAGGAGTGCGAACTGGCCATCTCAAACACTCTCTATCAAAGACACATGTTCATGTAAACCTACTTGCAATAAAAAAGACCCAGGGAGATCAGCAGCTGATAGAGTGAACACAGCAGGGAAGATAGAAACTATATAGTCTTGAGATTGTAATGTTTAATATGTGGGCTGTTGGAACAGCATATTTTTACAGAGTTGGAGTCAGATAGAAAGTAGCTAGGAAAAGAGGGGTTGTATTTGTGAATAGTTGCTGTTTCGTGTTCACTATTAAAGTTAAGAAACAAACTTGTTAATTTTTGTTAAAATAGTGGAATATAGGAGATCTGTGTCGCTCATATTTTAACAGATTACGAGGTGAGGCTAGCTTTTCTGGGTGTTTGGCTTTAATTAACAGAGGGGTTCATCTCCACCATGTAAATGTCCATTCACTTTAGCCCCATTTCTCTGCAGTTGGCCCATATCCTTCCAGTCCCTTCCTATCGACATATTTATCCAAATGCATTGAAATGTTGTTAATGTAGCCCCCCCAACCACGTCTGCTGGCAGCTCATCCATGTACCAGCCTCTGTGTAAAGAAGTGGCCCCTCAGGTTCCCTTTTATTCCTTCCCCTCTAACCTTAAACTGATCCCCTCTAATCCTCGATTCGGTACACCTTGGAAAAAGACTGAGAGCATAAACCCTATCCACACCCCTCGTGATTTTATGCAGCTGTATAAGGACTCTCTCAGTCTCCTACACTCTAAAGAAAATGTCCTAGCTTGTCCAACCTCTCCCTATAACTCAGACCACTGGGTCCTGGCAACGTCTTTGTAAATTTCTTCTGCACTCTTTCTAATTTAATAACAACCTCCCTATAACAAGGGTACAAAAACTGAACACAATACTCCAAATGCGGCCTTACTAAAGTTCTGTGTAACTTCAACATAAGTTCCCAACTTCTATACTCAATGTCCTGCCTGATGAAGACCAATGTGCCAAAAGCCTTCTTCACTACCCTGTCTACCTGTGACTCCACTCCCAGAGAACCGTGCAACTGAACACCAAGGTCTCTGTGCCCACTGCACCCCTTAAGACCCTCCCATTCACCGTGAAACTCCTACCTTGATTTGAGTTTCCGAAATGCAAGACCTCACACTTCTATATTAAATTCCATTTGCCATTTCTCGGCCCACCTCCCCACCTGATTAAAGTCCTGCAGCAATTTTTGATAAACTTCCTCACTGGTCACGCAACCACTTATTTTCGTGTCATCTGGAAACTTACTAATCCTGCCTTGTACATTCTCAACCAAATCATAGATAACAAACAGCAATGGACACAGCCTCGAGTCTGACAAACATCCTTCCACTAAACACTCTGCTTCCTACCATCAATCCAACTGTGTATCCGATTGGCCAGTTCCCCAAGCATTCCACGTGATGGAAACTTCCAGAGCAGCCTGCTGTGTGGAACCTTATCAAAGACCTTACTGAAATCCATCGAGACCCTACGTCTACCGCTCTGTCCTCGTAAACATTCTCGGTCACTTCATCAAAGAACTCTAACAAATTTGGGAAGCATGATCTCCCACTCACAAGTCTACGCTGACAGCTCTGAATCAAACCCTGTGTAAGTAATGGGTGCAGTCAATGGAATGCTGTCCCTCATTGTAAGATGATTCGAGTATGTAATTAAAGCCATCTTCCTTGCTGAGACCGCATTAGGGGCACTCTCTACAGATTTGATCTCCTTTGTAAGGAATGATCTCCTTCCCACAGATACAGATGGCGGTATCATGAGGGTAGAGTGAAGTACCTGAGAGTTTAATCTGCAGAGTTGTGAAATACGAAGAAATGGTGATGCTGAAACATGAGGTGTCGCAGGTGTATTTCCAAAAGACACATTGATCGGGTGAGAAATTCCATACTTTACCCAGGATTGATTGGTGTGATTTATTGTCACATGTACCTCAGTACAGGGAAACACTTTATTTATGAGCAGTGGAGGCAGATCATAGTAAGCATGGCCAGACAGATCATAGGGTGGAAATAGTCTTGGACAGAGTAAGGCATACAGGATACACTGCACAAGACAAGCACTCAACAAGATCAACAAGAGCCAAGATCAGCATTATTTGAACATAGAGAGTCGATTCATCAGTTTACCGAGACTTTCCTAATAGTTTATATGTCTAAATTAACTCTCCCCATGTTATTGTGCAGTCGGCGTGTGAACCCGTACTGAACGTCAGGTTGCATACAATCCCCAACAGCAGCCACAATACCTTCCATCTGAGCAGGTAGCCATTCCCACCAGCTTCCGCCCTACATAGAGAACACCAGGCTGGCTTCTCGGAGATGGAAGGTGCTTTCTTGAGACTTCACACAAGACATATGGCGTCCCTCCTCAACACTAGAAAACCACGTTAAAGTCCCACGTGTTTATCATGAGTAACAGAGCCAGGAGGACCAACGTGGAGCAGTCTGTCTGTGCACTACTGTGCCTCTGCTCCACTTGTTCATCATGTTGGAGCATCAATCTGGAGACAGCGAGGACTGCCGATGCTGGAGATTGTAGTAGAGAGTAGATTGCTGGAAAAGCACAGCAGTTCAGGCAGCTCCGAGGAGCAGGAGAATCCAAGTTTTGGACATAAGCCATTCATCAGGAATCAGCATCAATTACCTCATTCTGTCCCTTTGCAAGAGCGTTGAGGGGGTATGGCCTCGTACTGTTCCTGTGTAAGTGACTCAAGGAGCTGGATGGCCTCCTCCTGTTCCTTTGTAAGTGACTTTAGAGGCTGAATGACCTCCTCCTGTTCCTGTGTAAGAGACTGAAGGAGCTGAATGGCCTCATCCTGTTGCTGTGGAAGTGGCTTTAGGGGCTGAATGGCCTCCTCCCGTTCCTGTATAAAAGACTGAACGGTCTGAATGGCTTCTTTTCCGATTGGACAGGACCAAGAGCTTGATTGGGTTACCCCGGTTCCTGTTTGACAGCTCGATGTGCTGACAAGTGTGATGATGCTGCAGGCCTTGAGATGTTATTTTGTCCTGGTTTCTTTTCAGAGAGAGAATGAATGTTCGTTACCAAACTGGTTAGTGAAGGCCACTGAGTAAACAGCTAGGGAGGTCTTGGGTTAATTTTAATGCAGCCTGAATGGATGTGGCCAGCTCTCACAAATTACGATCTCTGGATTTTGGTTTCTAAGTAGCATCAGAAACTATTGGGGTCTCCACAGAGTTGGAAGCTTCAGTGACTATCTCCAGGCTGCTACCATCTCTGAATTGTCTCTTGGTGCTGTTTTTAATTCCTGGATTGGAGAAATATTTGGGACAATCTGTGTCTGAATTTTCCTTTCTGCCAGGAGCTGTGTTTATGGGATTTTCCTATATTGGAACAGTTCATTAGTAATAGTTCCTGGATTTGTTATTCTGTTAACTTGTCCAATAGAATTACGTTTTTCTAAATTCCTCTTTCTTTGCTTTCATTTTATTTTTAGTGTTTCAATAAATAGTGTTTAGCTTCACACCGAGTAGTTTGACCTATCGCATTGCATCTGGAACAGTCACTTTATATTCCCTTTAAAATAAAAATAAATAGAGTCTAGGTTACCGCCTTCAAATATTTTCGAGGGGCTCTCGTGTGGTCCATCACACTAGACTCCTTCACTTCCTGAGTAATATGCTAGAGGCACTGAACGGGCTGTCCCTGTTCTTCTCCAATCGTGTCAATGGGCTGAATGGCTTCCTCATATTCCTGTGAAACCAGCGTGAGGTGCTGAATTAACTCTTATTTTACTGTGGCAATATGCAATTCAGGCAGTGCTGGTAGATGAATGTTATGGACCATTTAACAGCACAAGTCTGAATGGAGTCTGGGTCTTGCTGCACATGGACACAGACTAGTTCAGGAGCTGACGGGGGTACAAAATGTTCTGAACATTGTGGAATCTTCAGTGACAATCCCCACTTCTGATCTTATGGTGGGGAGTGTGGGGGCGGGGAAATATTGATGAAGCAGCTGAAGCTGTTTGTGAAGAGGAAGCTACCCTGAGGATCTCCCACAGAGGTGACCCAGGACTGAGATGATGAACGTCTTCCTTTGTGCCATGTTTGACTCCAAACACTGAAGAGTTTTCTCTGATTCCCATTACGTCCAGTTTTGTTAAGCTCCTTGATGTCAGCAGACGTCAACCACTGCCTTGATATCAGGGCCAGTCATTTTTACCTGAACCCCTGTCTCAACCTCTTTTGTTCATATCAATAAGCCATGATATAGGAGCAGCAAGTGTTTTCTTCAAACAGGTGGTATTGAATGTCAGGATTTCTCTTCTCAAGAGTGGTGGGGAGCAAATGACTGAAAGTATTTGAAGAGGAGGTAGATGGATATTGATCTGTCAGAGAGTTGAGGGCAATAATGAATTGGGTATGAAAGAGGATTTGAAACAGAGAGCAGATCAGTCATGATCTTCGTGAAGGGCAAAGCAGGCTTGGGGAGTGAACGACCTGTTCCTGTTTCTGATGTTCTCACATTCTGTTCTTGGAAAGTTAGTGGGTGTTATTTTCATGAATGTCTGTTATGGAATGTTGCAGGCAGGGAGACAAGAGGATTTTGTGCGCCATCTCTGGGTGAGATATCGCGGCTGTATTCTCAGTGATTCTGGGTCTAAACATGACCAACAAATGAAGCACAAGTTGCAAAGAGGGGAAGCTCTGTAAAGAGAGATGAGGGGCCTCTTTCATATCCGTGCCTAGATTTTCCAACAGCATTTCCCAAATCACTTCAAAGCGTGTGTGACAGTCTTGAGAGGCTGAATGGTCTCCTCTGTTTCTGTACAACAGGTTATAGGAGTAAGTGGACTCCAACCTCTCCTATCTAGCAGGTATGCGGGGCTGGATGGAACACAGAAAGATGGGACTGAGGAGCAGGAGTGGGACATTAGATACTTTGAGCCTTTTCCACCACGCACTAAGATTGTGGACTCAGCCCCACATTCCTGTCTGTATACTATTACCCGTGACTCACTTCCCTGTCAAATATTTAATTAAACAGCTTTCAATCCATGTGAACATAGAGGCATGATAAACTTCCAGTGAAGAGAATTCCCACTTGAAAGGTCCTTTCAGAATCCTTCGCCATCGCTCTTATAGAATCTGACAGTCATGCAGAACGGGAACAGACCCGTTAGTCCAACCTGATAACCCCGATCAGATATCAAATCTGCTCCAGTCCCATTTGCCAGCATTTGGCCAATATTCCTCCTCTTTCAGATACTTTTTAAATGTGCGATTGTAGCCGCCTTCACCACTTCCTCTGACAGCACTTTCTGTACACACACCACTCTCTGTGTGAAACATTTACCTTCAGGTCCATTCTAAATTAATCGCCCTCTCATTTTCACACTATGCCCTCTTGTTCTGGACTCCCCTACCCTGGGAAGCACAACGTGGCTTTTCAGAATATCTATGCCCCTGATGATTCTATAAACCTCTATCATGTCACCCTTCAGCTTCTGACACTCCAGGGGGAAACACCTTAACCTAGTCAACCTTTCCCTGAAACTCAAACCTCCAGTTCTGCAACTGAGTTGTACGCAGTATTGCCTCACCAACATCCTGTACAGATACAACATATCACCACAACCCCCCTACTCAATGCTCTGACTGATTAAGGCAAATGTGCCAAATGTGTTCTGCACCACACTGTCTACCTGCGACTCCACTTTCAAGGAACAATGTACCTGCAGCCCTATGTCCCTTTGATTCACAACACGACCCAGGACCTTACAATTAGGTGTATAATTTCGGCCCTGATTTGCCTTCCCAAAATGCAAAACTTCGTATTTATCTAAATTTAACTATATCTGTCACTCCCTGTCCCTTTGTCCCATCTAATTGTGGTCTCGTTGTACTCTGAGATAATCTACTACACCACCATTCTGATGTAATCTGTAACCTTACTAAATATGGCCCAAATATTCACGTCTAAATCCTTTACATAAATGATGAAATGCAGTGAACTCAGTACTGATTCTTACAGCACACTGCTGCTCACAAGCCTCCAGTCTGAAAAATATCCCTCTTCCTTCAAGCCAATTGTGACTAGCTTCCTCTCTATCTCGTGTGACCGTACCTTACTCATCTGCCTACCAATTGGAATGTTGTGAACACCTTACTGAGGTCCATGTAGACAATGTCTACCAAACTGCCTTCATCATTCTTCTTTGTCACCTCTTCATAAAACTCAATCAAATTAATGAGACATGATTTCCCATGGAGAAAGCCACGTTGACTACCCCGAACAGCCTTTGCCTTCCCAAACGTATGAGCTGAAAAATGTGTTGCTGGAAAAGCGCAGCAGGTCAGGCAGCATCCAAGGAGCAGGAGAATCTACGTTTCGGGCATAAGTATGCATGTAAATCGTTTCCCTCAGAATCCCCTCCAAGAACTTACCCACCACTGACATCAGGCTCACCGGTCTAAAGTTCCCCAACTTTTCGGGTCATGTTTCCTTTTCAATTCCCACTGCTCCACTGCTCACAACAAATGTCAAATGCAACCAGGTCGGTGATATGGCCGATGGTATCGGTCTCAGACTGGGTCAGGGTCAGTTTTAGCAACAAGTCAAGCTAGTTTCTGTAATCTGCTCAAATAGCACGTTTATGATCCAGAGCAATGTTACTCAAACTATGGTGGAAAGATGAATGGCAAACTGTTTGGAAATTGCAAATAAAAATCGATATTTCCCTTTCTAAAAACACTGACACACACACCAATTTCAAGTTGAACGCGCTTTGTCCATATATTATTGTAACTCATGACAAAAGGAAAAATTGAGAGATTGTTCAAAATGTTATTCTGCTTCTGAAGACATTCTACACACGCAAGCTGCTAGCAATGGGATTTCATCCTGGAACAGTTGGATTTGGCTGAATTCCCTTTGCATTAGGCAGTGAAGAGATTCCAATGAATCTGGCCAGGGATCGCCCAAGGGTATCACAGTGGCTCAGTGGTTAGCACTGCTGCCTCACAGCACCAAGGCTTTGCGTTCAATTCCAGACTCGGGTGACTACTTGTGCAGAGGTTGCACCTTCTCCCCTTCTAATGGTTGCTCCAGTTTCCTTCCACAGTCCAAAGCTGTGCTGGTTAGATGGATTGGTCATGATAATTTGTCCAAAGTGTTCAGGGGTTTCTAGGTTAGGTGCATCGGTCTGGGTAAATGTAAGGGAGCAAGCCTGAGAAGGTTGGTAAGGACGTTTTGTGCCGAAGGGCCTGTTTGCACACTGTAGGGATTCTATAAAAATAAGAATGGTAACGATGACTGTAGATTTTTTGTTTTAGCTCGCACACATTGCTGTCATGAGGAACAATGAAGGAGAGAGAGTGTAATCAGGCAGATTACATTTTCGCTCTCTCTGAGCTGAATCACACAGTAATGTCATCCTCTCCCAAACATGTGAGGTCGCCTTGTACATTGTCCAAACTATGTCTCCATCACATTCCCTGTTCCATGTAGGTGCATCATTGTTGCTGTCATACACAGTGCCATATCCTTAGCAGAAAATGGTCTCGGTCGATTTGAAGATATGTTTATATGTCGCAGCATCATTAAAAAAAATAAAATGTTTCATGTATTCAGAATATTGTGTTAAAATGAATTCATTTTGCAACAAATACAGATATTGCTGGAAAGGCTCGGCAGGTCTGTCAGCATCCAGATGCCTTTTACATGCTGTATTTGTACCAGCCTCCACCACTTCCTCTGGCAGCTCATTCCAGACGTACACTACCCTCTGTGTGAAATGGTACTCGTGGGCTCGTCAAAACCTTTCCCCTCTCAATTTCAACCAATGCTCTCCAGTTTTGGACACCTCAATCTGGTGAAAAACCATGACTACTCACCCTATCCATAACCATTTTGATTTTATAAACCTTTACTGCTGCATAATGTGACTCCAATCAACACGGATGGCTGTGCTTTAAATCATCCTGGGCCTAAATTCTGAAATGCAATAATGACACCTCTTCCTTCTCCATCAAGCCACAATTCTAAATCCGTTTTAAACAGTTTGTTCAGGTGCGTTATGAGACAGTTCTGTGGGATTTGCACCCAGACCTTTGTGCCCGGAGGTAGGGACACGAGCATCACTGGGCAATACCCATAAAGCTGTAACATTATTCTCCCGGGTGTTTGCTCATCAGCCTGCTCTGACATGCTGTGACGTACCTCTGCAACAGGCAGGACTTGCATCCAGGCCTTCTAGTCCAGAGCTTGGAACACCACCACGCACGTTCAGGAATCAAATCCAGACCTCTGGCTCAGAGGCAGGGACATTACCCACGACACTACTATATCCAGATTTTGGGTCATATTTTAAGTGTCAGCTTTCAGCTCGGTGTGGATTTATTATAATCAGGTTACCTTTCCTGAATTACACAAAACACTTTGTATTGTTAAACAAAGGCAAAATATTTGTCTCAACTAATGAAGGGCTTTTGCCCGAAACGTCGATTTTACTGCTTCTTGGATGCTGCCTGAACTGCTGTGCTCTTCCAGCATTACGAATCCAGAATCTGGTTTCCAGCATCTACAGTCATTGTATTTACTTTGTTGAGTGTACGTGCTGTGCCATCGAAGTTAACTATGAACAGCTTTAATCGCCATTATCTGTAGTCTGCAATATTAGGGAAAGAAATCCTGCAGACACACTCTGCACAATGAAGGGTCTCAAATAGATTTTCATTACTGATCACCAGAGACGGAAAAAGATCATAATTTCCGGTCCCAAAAAACCGATCAGTATTACCCAACTCTCACGTGTGACTGCCTTCTTCCTAAAACCATGACGTGATACCAGGCCGCTGATTACTGGCCAGCCTCTCCTCCCCACTGACTGTGTCTGCAATCTGTCCCTCCTCCCCCTAACCACAGAAGGCAAACCAAGCTCAGGGTCTTTGTGAAAATCAAGGCCGGAGTGTGCAGGCCTCCTGGAGAGGGGGTGGGAATTTTAAAATTAAATGGGGAAGGTGAGGTGGCAGTAATATCACTCACTGGGCTGAGGGGTGGCAGATGGATTTTCGTTTGGATTAATGCGAGGTATTGGATTTGGTAAATCAAACTTGCGCAGGACCGAAACAATTAAAAGCAGGAACTTTGTCAGTGTTGTAGAACAGAGACCTAGGCCGTCAGCGTCCCCATTGGGTCGGGGGGGGGGGGGGGGGGTGCGTAAAAACCCTATCAAGTGTCATTGGCACTTTGGATTTTGTTTCTTTTTTTATATTTTTAGCTTTGGAAAGTTTTGAGAGCTTGTTAGTTGCAGTAGTTTTAGTTTGTACAGATTTAAGGTTCGATGAGTCTTTAGTCATTAATGCTCAGCGATGTGTAAGTCGATATGAAATTCTCTAGAGTTCAAATGTTGCTGCAGGGTGTTATGGATAATGATGTGCTCAAATGGTGTACCTGGAACATTAAGGGGAGCCATCGTCCAGTCAAGAGGAAAAATATACTTTCTCGTCTTAAAAAAAGAGTTGTCCTATTGCAGGAGATGCACCTTGATGACAAGGAACATTTGACATTACAGCAGGGCGGGTTTGCTCGGGTTTATTTCTCGTATTTTAATACTAAGAGTGGGGTAAAAGTCATAATGGATAGGAAGAATCTTCCATTTAAATTACTAGATTGTATTAACACCCATGGAAGGACCATAATGGCAAAGTCTTGAACTACGGGAGTTAATACAGTATTTTAAATGTTTATTGCCAACCGGTGCACCCTCTTAAAATCCTGGTAGATGCATTTTCCAAATTCAGTTATCTTGCATCATGGCACATAATTGTAGAAAGAGATTTCGACTGTCTTATGGCCCCACGATGGACAGAATGTCCAAAGCTCCCCCAATGCCCTCGTTATAATGTAAGCAATTAATGGATTTGTGTCTAGAACTAGAGCTGGTGGATGTCTGGAGGCAGATCTACCTCACAAGTAGGGATTTTATTTTCTTCTTTAACCCGCAGAAATGGCACACGAGGGTTGATCTCTTCCCCATCCCTGCAACAATCTTAGATTCCATTGGGAATATTATCCCAACATTCCTGCCCCAGAAGTGGGATAAAAGTCTCATAAAATTATGTTGTATGCAGATGGTCTTATGTTTTTGTCAAATCCCGCAATTTCGGCAGCTCACGTGATGCAATGCAATAATTCGCTTGTCGCCTTTTCGGGCTCTATGATTAATTTTACAACGTTGGAGGCCATGCCTGTGGGAGGTCTTGGGGAAATACCTGATGAGGGCAAATCCTGGTTTCCTTTTAAATGGTCACGGGGGGTGTGGTGGGGAAGGGTTTCCCAATTTCGGTATATTCATTACATCCGTCTTTGATCATTTATTTAACGTGAACTATGTCCATTTATTTGACAAGACCTTCAAAGATGGGAGGCACTTCCAATATCCTGGCTAGGTCGGATAGCTCTTATTAAGGAACGTCCTTCCTCGTTTACAATATCTCGTGTGAATGTTTCCTTTGATGTTTCCCACATAGGTATTTAGGAGACATAATGGCGGGTTTAGCTCTTTTATTTGGCAGCATAAGCAACTCTTTATCAAGCTAACCAAATTGCAACTACCCCACAGATTGTGGGGAGTAGATCGCCCAGATAAAAGCTATCAATTAAGCTCTTTTTTTTATCCTATGTTAGTGCCTGGGCTGCTGAGGACTCGGCTTCAATACTGTGAGATATTGAACCCTATCAGATAAAGTGAACCTTTATTCGTCTGTTTTTCTGAGCTAAATTGACAACATTTATGAAATATTGTCATAACCCAATAATCATCAATATTGTTAAAGCATGAATGGCAATGCGTCAGATCGACGGCAATACAGCCAAAACTATGTTTCTTACCCCTGTAATTGGTACACCGGGTTGTCATCCGGGGAGAATGGATTCCAGATTTAAACTGTGGGCAGTAAGGGGTGTACCATGTTTGGGTGATTTAGAATTAGTAGAATCCCTACAGTGTGGATACAAGCTCTTGGGCCCAGCAAGTCCACTTCGACCTTCTGAAGAGTAACCCACCCAGACCCATTCCCCTACCATCCCATATTTACCCTGACTAATGCCCAAACCTACACATCCCTGAACACTATGGGTGATTTATCAACGACCAATTCATCTAACATGTGCATCTTTGTACTGTGGGAGGAAACCCACACAGACACAGTGAGAATGTTAACTTCACACAGCCAGTCACCCAGGGCCAGAACCAAAGCCGAGACCCTGGTGCTGTGAGGCAACAATGCTCACCACTGAGCCACCACTTGTTATTTGATGGAGAAACAATGATATCATTTGATCAAATAACTTGTACGTATGGACTACCTAGTAGAGATCTCTTCTGTATTTTTTCCCAGATCAGAGATTTGATTTAAAAAAAAACACACTTTTACCACACTCTTACAGATCCGATAAAGGGAAGAGGGCGCTTATTGCTTAGAATACACTCTATCAGTACCCTTTATCATTAGTTGGAGAGTGTCCCCTCAGACGAGACTGTGCAGCTTTGTGATGTCTGCTAGAGAGAGTTGGGGGTTCAGAACACTTCGGAGACATGGGAGGACATTTGTGAAAATGTTTGAAGGATTTTGATCTGTAATAGGACCCAAACCATGCAGTTGAAAATACTTCGTAGGGTCTATCTGACCCCAAATTGTCTCTCAAAATGCGAAGTGGGATTATCTTCAGCATGTCCGAAATGCAGAATGACTACAGGCACTCTTACTCATTGCTTGTGGTTCTGCTGCAGACTTCATCTATTTTGGAGCACTGTGTCAGATGTGATAGAGTGCGTATTGAGGACTGAATTGGAGATGGACTTGGTTTCTGTTTTCCTGGGCCTGCCCAAGGTATTTTCCACAGATGAATATGGGAAAAAATTATATCCTTACATTCCGGACTTTCCGTGCTAGGAAAAATATTCTGTTGTGTTGGATGTCTGAACTCCCCCACCCCCAGAGAGGAAGAACTGTGAACATAAAAATGTGTATCAGTTAATGCTCTTGATGAACGAGAACTGTCATTTTGTCATGCTGAGCTGTATTATTTATTCATTATTTATTGTGTAGTTTTGTTTTTTTCTTCTGTCTGTGTAGTGCTTTAAGTTGTTTTGTATGTAATTTTTCTCAGTTATTTGAGTTGTGTTGTTATTGGTTTATTATAATATTAAAAAACTATTTTTAAGTATTTTTTTAAATTAAAATACTAACTTTGATATAATACAGCCCCAAAAAAACTCTCATTAGAGAGACCACGCATGGTGGTTTATCCTGAGGATCACCACACCTGGGGCGATAGGGTGAGGCTGAGAGAGTCTCCTCTTCATGGTAATCTCTGTCAGTGTGAGGAACTGAACCGGCGCTGTTGCCCTGCCTCTACATCACAAACCTGCCTTCCTGCCAACTGAGTGGGAGACCGTGTAACTGTTAAAGACAGAAACTGTCACAAATAAAGGGTAAGAGAAACATTCATAGTAAGGAAAGTGGTACAGTTCAGATAACGGTCAAGATAACGCCTGAGGGTAAAAATGGTCTCTGCTCGAAATTGTATTTTTAACAAGACGTGTTTAGAAGTTGTTTTTGGTTTAATATCACAAAGGTGAGTCAAGTGACTCTTATGTGTTACGCATTGGGACACTACCATTTTCCTGAAACTGGGAAATATTTGGAACATTATCCCCTGTATACCTCCAGGGATTCCCTTGATGCAAGCTGCCTGAAAGTGAGTCACACCTCCTTTTTTCTGGTCAAAGCCTCAATATCTCTTGGCATCCAGGGTTCTCTCTTCCAGTCTCACATAACCTTCACCCTCACAGCAAAATGGAAACCTTGAACCCGAACTATCTCCTACTTGCCCGAGATCCTTTTACCTGGAATCAAACAACTCCAATCATCCCCTGCAATCCCCTGTCTAACTCCAACAACATACGCCTTGCCCCAATTTAGAACTTGAATCTGTGGACCAATTTTGTCCCTACCATAACTATTTTAAAATTAATACAACTCTGATCACTTTTACCAAAATGGTCCCCCTCTTTATCTCCTTCACCTGTCCTGCCCTATTTCCCAACAGTGGGTCGAGTTTGTCCCTTCCCGAGTACGATACTCTATATATTGATTGTGGAAACTTTGCTGAACACACTTAACAAATTACGTTCCATCTAAGTTCTTAACCATCTGGAAGCCCCAGTCTATGTTAGGAAAATTGAAATCACCTATTATAACAACCCTATTGTTCCTGCAAGTCTCCCCAGTCCCCCTGCATATTTGTTCCCCTAATTCACATTGTTAATTATAGTGCAATAGTGTTGATTATAACATTACCAACCCCCTCTAACTACTTTGTTTCACGAAACCTCATTGGATATTATTTCAGGTATTTCAACTTTAAATACTGGTGTGATACTCGCCTTAATCAGAACTATTGGTATTTAAAATGTTTCCATTTACATCTCTACGTCGCAGTGATTTTCACATCCATGGCACCCCTTGTCAAGGCACAGTGGAGATATGGAGCTGGAAATGGATGGGAGCTACACATCCTGTCACTTCCAACATTGGCTGCAAGTTTCCCCACACTGGGCAGCGATCTAACACAATGTTACCGAACAATGCAACAGCCTGGGTTTATATATGAGTGAACCAGTGCAGTCTGCAGAGCTCCCCAAGCTGGACATTTAGACCATGATTATAGATAAAGTATTGGTGTGGCCTGCACAGATTTCCACTCTGGACATTGCTGAGTTGTATTTAGCAGTACACTAGCCATATCTACACAGTGCTCCATCCTGAAAGTATAATGGATGGGCTGGTTATGTGAGTTGGATTGCGAATGTGAGAGAACTAAACATCTGGCAATATCTTTATTTTGTGTTTTCATTCTTGTTATTGGACCCTTCAAATCCAGACTCATCCGGTTAGACCCGACCCTCTGGATGAGTCATGGGGACTGTTGTTGCAGCATTTGGGTCCCCAACATGACCAACAAATGGAGCAGAGGCTGCAGAGAGGACAGTCTCCGTAAAATGGAATGAGGGAATCACCATCAGATCAGCCGTGGTCTTAGCGAATGGTGGGGCAGGATTGTGTGGACCACGAATGCAACTTATTCATATATTTGTGTTTGTTCCAAGCAAACTCCCCTTCTCTCCCAGGGTCCCATACTGCTGGGGAGTGAGTCCCTTCCTCCTGTTCCTACGTAACAGGATCCTCGGGCCTCAGTAGCCTCTAGATTTCCCTGTGTCCCAGTCTCGAGCAGTTGAATGACCGCCTTCTGTTCCTGTGTCCCAGTCTCGAGCAGTTGAGTGACTGCCTCCTGCTCCTGTGTCCCAGTCTTCAGCAGCTGAGTGACTTCTCCTGTTCCTGTGCCCCAACTGATCAGGTCCCAGGGCTTTATATGTTTTTAAATGTTCAACACCTCCTTGTAATATAGACACTTTTCAAGATATAACTATATATTTCTTCATTCTCTCGCTCTTGTAACCTCCTCCACATTAAATACTGAGGAGAAATACTTGTTTAGTATCCCTTCCATCTCCTATGTTTCCACACATAGGTAGCCTTTATTGACCTTTAAGGTGCCCTATTCTCTCCCTAGTTAATCTTTTGCAATTATTAGAGTTGCTTCAATTTCTCGTTAACCCTATTTCGAAAGCCGTCTCATGGCCACATTTTTCTGGTCCGATTTCACCGTTCACTATACACTTACTGCCCTTCTACACCTCTGGGGATCCAATTGATCTCAGCTCTGTTTTCCTGACATATGCCTCCTTCCTTAACTTGACCAGAGCATCAATATATCTAGCCATCCAGCACTCCCTGCACCCACCAGCCTTGCCCATCTCACTAATAGGAACACGTTGGCTCTGGACTCTCTTAAACCACGTTTTGATGCCCTTGCATTTTCCAACCATCCCTTTACCTGCGAATAAGGTATCCCAATGTGCCTTTCACAGGGCTCGCCTAACACTTTCACAATTGGCCTTATTCAAAGTTAGAACTTTAATATTTACATCAGATCTTTCCTATTCCTCAACTAGTTTAAAATTAAAATTTATGTGTAACAGACTTGAATGTTAAATAAACGTTTCCTGCCCCGATGTAACAGGCTCAAGAGGCTGAATAGCCTCCTCCTGTCCCTCTGTAATAGACTAGAGAGGCTGAATGACCTCCTCTTGTCCCTCTGAAATAGACTCAAGAGGCTTCATGGCCTCCTCCTGTCCCTGTGTAACAGATCCGAGACATTAAATGAGACAGCAACCTGTGGATTACGAGCATGCATTAAACTGTATCGATGGAGGTCCATCCCTTCTCAGTTACAGAAACACAAACAAGACAATGTCCTCCAGGTGCCCTCTCAGTAACACTTCATACAGCTGCAGCGACACATCTCTTTGTTTGAATGATTCTTTCAGCAAAATGTGCCAATATTCCAGCTTTCCACCTATTCAAGTAGCAACAGGCTAATATGGGTTGAATGGTCTTCTCTTATCCCTCTGTAAGAGGCCCATAGGGACAGAATTGCTTCGGCCTGTTCCTGAGCAGCAGTCTCAAGGTTCTGTCTCAAGGTTATGAAAGGATTTGACAACAGGGCATTAAAACCAGGAGCGGCCGCACACTGGTCAATAAGTACCGTACTTTGTGTTCAGGTATCTAGAAACTTGCCCACACGACTTTTTTTTATGCAGTCGATCTATTATTTTATAACTGCCTCCTTTCATAAACAGAGTGGAACATATATAGACCCCTGCAATGTCCTGTTAATACTCTCATATACAAGTTAACTAAAAGATTTAAAAGATTTAAAGAGTTATGATCCATCCCTCAGCAACCCTCATCCATTCCATCCAAAACCAGTAAATGAAAAGTGATGTTTTGAACGGGTTAACTGAGCCTACCTGTTTGGTAAGTGCGATTAATGCCAATCTCAATGGATTCTAATTATGCCAGTGGAGGATTTCCATCTTTTAATGATAAATGGGCTCCATTCATTGTGTTATCCCATAACATGAGCGGGAGCATCACCGACAGCATTGACAGGGAACAGCAGAACGAGAGAGAAGGGGAGGAGAGATCAGAATCTTAGAACAGTAGGCTGGAATGTACCAACAATGGATCAGAATTTGAGAACATTAAACTAGAATATTCAAACAATGGATCAGAATCTGAGAACATTAGACTGGAATGTTCCAACAATAGACATGAGTTTATCCGTTAAGCTTGGTATCTTTCTGCATTTTATTGGTGCTCATTATCATCTCAGATCTATTACGCCCTTCTCATTATTCAATACTTTTATTGTCCCTTCCTGGCTATCGTTGATGTTCCTGGTGAGTGTCACTGTCCATGTTTTGATTTCTATAAACCAGTTATGGCTATATTATTGTTATTTCATATAGTCTACACTTCTTGCCACAATTATTGTTCCTGTTGAATCTCTCAATCCAGATATTCACTCTACAGACCACTACTAACTACATCAATGAACGTGTTCAATTACTGTTTCGCTCTCTGCTCTGGCAGTGTTACTCACGGGTCTCTATGTTGATCTGTTCAGTTTCAGGGGAGAACCACAATGCATTGTAGCATTGCCTTTGCTGTTAAGAGCATGGAGGTCACCGTCTACTGCTCTGGTTACAAACTCCACTTCCTTCCACTGTTTCCATCCCATCCCTGGCCAATATCTGCAGCTGAAGCAGACAAGTCACAACTGTGGGAGATCCCTTTGACTATGAGCTGATTCTTGACACCATGCCCTGAACATTTCTAACTTGAAATACTCACCACTCCAGAATATATCTCACTGGTTTATTCCATCTGCTGTTTGAACCTTAAGCTATGAAGTACAGTCTTAATAAAGCCAATAATGTGCTGCTGACGCTCCGGGCTTCAAACCTGCCGAAGCAAATCTGATTCGACCTCACACCAAACTCCCATCCATCTGTCATTCATGTGCACGCCGATATATATTGCTATTGTGTCTGGCAATGACTTTATTTTAACATTCTCAAACACTTTACCTCATCTGTCCATGAAACTTCCCTCATTCTCTTTGTTGACTAAGAAAACTTCTGCCAGTTGTTCGTATTTAAAATAATTTCCTCCATGTGCGTTCCTTCTCAAACAATGAGTTTCGCATTCAACCACGCACACGCACACGTACACACAGAGCAAATCTTCCCATTGCGGGCAGTAATCTGATGCGAGGATAGTTAGCATATGATAGTAAAGTTTGCAATGCTCTCCATGCTGGGCAGATAGTGCAGTTTACTGAGCAGCACGCTCGCATGGTCTGCACAGCTCTCCATGCTGGGCTGTCATCTTGTCCCAGTTTATATTTGTTTGTGGTGGTCGGTGAAGCAGATTCAGAATTTGATGTAACAAACCATTTCAGCTGAGCTGACAATGCTTTATTCAATGTTATCATTCCTGTGATTTTACTCACAAAGATCTCACTTCTCCAGTTAGTCCCACTGCCCTGTCTTTTTCCCCATATTTCCACAACATCTTTTCAGTTAATTAACTGTTCGCAGGAGGCTCCCAAGCACTGATATTGTCGCCTAGCCAGGGGACGAAACGTTTGCAACAAAAACCTCCAGCTCGGCGAACAGAACCACAATAATTAACTGTCTCTTTCTTTCTTTAATGTGACTCTTTCTGTCCCTCTGTATCGTTTCCTGGCCTTGGGTTTTGTCTCCTTAGTGTATCTAGTGCTGGCATTGTGTAGCTCAGAAATACTGAAATGGTGTGTATCAAGCTGTTATTTACTTCCCGGTATGTCCCATGTGATGGTCCATGGACAGACGTGTTTCAGAAGTTATGAGACACATTCTTGTAACTTGGTCTGTACCTGTGGTTGTCCCTCTCAGGTGACCTTGCGATCAGTAACACGAGGGAGCCCACTGAGTGAAGGACCAGGCATCTAAATTGCCTGACAATGCTGTAATTTTTTTAATAAATCATTAGTTTCTCATTTTTATTAGTAAGAGGTCTTAAAGGACAAACTGCCTAATGAAAACGTCTCAAGTAAATAACTTACGGGGTTTTTAGGGATTTTAATAAATGCTAGTAACAATGGCCAGCTCGCACAGACCACACGTTCTAGTTTGTTTTTTCTGGAGCTGTAACAATCACCGGGTGCTTGGGGTCCCAGAGGGGTTGGAGGTTTTAGTAAATTATCCCTAGCTGCTACTCTCTCTAAAGCCTCACTTGATGGTGTTTCCTCCTGGATTGGAGAACTGTATGCAAGAATGCATGTCTGAATGTTCCTTTTAGCCAAAGGGTATGTTTAGGTGATGTTAATAGATTGAACAGTCCATTTGTAGAACGCACTGTATCCATTATTCGGTCAGGTTTTCCAATAGGCGCCTCATCTTCCGCCTAGGAACCCTCCAACCACAAGGGATGAACTCGGATTTCACCAGTTTCCTCATTTCCCCCCCCCCCCCCCCCCACCACCTTGTCTCAGTCAAATCCCTCGAACTCAGCACCGCCTTCCTAACTTGCAATCTTCTTCCTGACCTCTCCGCCCCACCCCACTCTAACCTATCACCCTCACCTTGACCTCTTTCCACCTATCACATTTCCAACGCCCCTCCCCCAAGTCCCTCCTCCCTACCTTTTATCTTAGTCTGCTGGACACACTTTTCTCATTCCTGAAGAAGGGCTCATGCCCGAAACGTCGATTCTCCTGTTCCTTGGATGCTGACTGACCAGCTGTGCTTTACCTGCAACACATTTTCAGCTCAGGTTTTCCAATAGTTAAGTTATTCTAAATTCCTCTTCACTTTGTATGGATTTTCATTAGAGGATAGTGAGGTTGAGCAACTCTATGGTAGCCAAAGGCCTGATCAGGAACTGTATAAATACATCCAGGCATTACCTAAATTTGATGAGAATGATGGGGGAGCCTTTTTAATTTCATTTCAGAAAGTGGCTAAACAAGTGCAGTGGCCAGAGAACATGTGGATTTAGTTTATCCAAACAAAGCTGATAGGTATTTGCATCCTTATCGGAGGAGGTGAAGAAAGCCAACTGAAGTGCATATGAGCTTGTGCCAAAAGCCGACAGTGTTTCAGGAATCTAAAATAGCATCCCTGGTTAAACGCACGTTGTGTTTGAAAGAATCAAACAAAGTAATTTTGAAAGGTGGGGAAGGGTATTAAAACAGAGCAAAGCTATGACACTCTGAGAGAGACTCTAATTTTGGAGAAGTTCAACAATTCACTTCCTGCAGTCGTGAGAACTCGTGCAGAAGAGCAGAGAGTTAAAACGGCAAGATTAGAAGCTGAAATTGCTGATGATGGTGATTGGGTTCAGAAATCAAAGTTTGGTTTCTGTGAGGGATTGAGATGAATGTGTGAGATCTTCTGAAAACATATCCGTGTGAGAGTAAGGTTTACTGGCCTAGGCCAGGAGTAGCAGGTAAAGAGGTTACAGCATTAAGGGGTACAGAAGGATGTAACTCTTTTATGCTGAGACATGAGGAGCTATGTCATTCAGAGGGACTATTGGAGAGCTGAGAAGTGCTCCATTATGTAACGTGTGGTCAGAGTGTCCAGTGGAAACATCAACAGATTTATTCCACAGTGAGGAAGGAGGCCTTGAGCTTGGTGTTGGCATTACAACATTTCAGCAGTTAAATTGCAAATAACATACCTGAGACAAATCTTTGTCACGGATCGTGACCCCTTAAAGTTTTTGGAGAAGTTTAGTGAGAAAAATACCAGCCTGTTTCAACTGAGCTTATTATTGCTGCCATTCAATTTGAAATTGTACAGGTGACAGGGCGAGAAAAAGTAAGTTTTGACATGTTGTGGAGACTTGGATGAAGAAAGACAAAAGGCATTCTGTGGCAGGAGTAAAATGACTGAAATCGAATCGAGTTGTGAACATTTGTATGCTCAGAGTCAATGTAATATATATTCGTTCCAGTCTACTAATAGAGGAAGATTAGGCGGTCTAAAATGAATCCATTTTTCTATATTGATGGATCATTTGATTAAAGGTGGAGTTGTGAGAATACTTTCACTGGAAAAAGGGTATTTTTCTTGCGTTTTTTTTAGGAGAGTTTTAAAGGCAGAGATGCAGAACTGCTGTCTGAAAACAGTTTAAGTAAATAACTGAGAAAGCCTTTAAGTTTTATTAAAACGGTGATAACAATGGAAGGGCAGTGGCCAGCTCTCCCAGACCAGGTTTCCGCGTTTTGTTTTTAGCTGTAGCATTCAGAAGCTGTTCGGGTCCCAGCAGGGTTGGAAGTTTCAATACATGATGTCTAGCTGCCTTTCTCTCTGAGATCTCTGTTGATGTTGATTTCCCCTGGATCAGAAAACTTCATGTAAGGATCTGTTTTTGATTATGTCTTTGTGCCAAGCGGTGTAAACCAAGAAGGTACGGGATCTATTGTTTGTGTAAGTTTTCAAACATATAAGCCATCCTGAGATGTTCTTTTCTTTGATAGTATTTTATCTAAATCATTTAAATAGATTATATTTTGCTTAATGTCGAGTGGTTTGACCAGTCACAACATATCTGGAACGCACACTTCCCATCTATATTCCAAATAACGAAAGGTTTGGGTCTAAGCGGCCTTCTTAAAATATTTTGTGGGGATCTGGTCTGGTCCACAACACTTATAGACGAGGGGTTTCTGACAGACTCCTGTTATTGAAAAGTTCGTGGAGGGGCTGGGGTTGGTTTGCTGGAAGTTGAGCTGTGAGCTGCCTCAGATATTCAGGGAGACCTGAGGATTTGGTGACCCAACTTTGGATGGAGTCTGGGGACTGTAGTTACGACATCTGGGTCTGCAACATGAACAACAAATGGAGCAGAGGTTGCAGAGAGGGGAAGCTCTGAAACCACGCAGTGAGTGTGTGAGGAAAGGGAACTGCTGTGTCCACCCCGTATTTTCCAGGAACAGCTTCTCAAGCTCCACTTAACCCAGGAGCAGAGCGTGAAGGGACCCTGACAGAACAAGAAGCTG
The DNA here is from genome assembly GCF_037043375.1 of Chiloscyllium plagiosum. Classification (NCBI taxonomy): domain Eukaryota; kingdom Metazoa; phylum Chordata; class Chondrichthyes; order Orectolobiformes; family Hemiscylliidae; genus Chiloscyllium; species Chiloscyllium plagiosum. The sequence continues at coordinate 76,004,072 of NW_028270167.1, forward strand.
GTCACAGAGCGGTGTCACCTCCTTTAACACGTCCTGAAGCTTCACACCAGGGGAAGGACGGTGCTACCAGTGGCTGTGACAGTCACAGTTTCATTCAGCTTCTATGTTCTGGAACTTTCCAAACAGGATTGGGTGACATATCCATCATCTCAAAGTATGTTGCCATCAATGTAACCATTCAGTGACGGAGGATGGAGCAAAACCTCTCATGTCTGAACTGGTCTGAGTGAACCCCACAGTACACAGTATCATTAATCTCTGTAATACCTCTCCATTTCAGTAACATACTGAATTCCATTATTCCTGTAAATGATATGATAGAGTATATCATGTTATATTGCAGCTGCCAAATTATTATCCATTGCTTTTACCTCTCTGTATCTATCTGTAGACCCTCCACCCTCTCTTGATAATTTAATCTCTTGTTTATCACAGCAACATGACCAAACTCAGTATCTGTATATCTGTTCCTTCCTCCTGATCATTGATATAGATTGTAAATAGGTGAGGACCCAGCACTGGTCACTGTGTGACTCCTCTGGTGACGTTCTGTCAAACTGATTTAGACTCATTTATCCGGAGTGCCTGCTTCCTGTTTGATACATAATCCTCCCCCATTACTATGTAACACAGTCGTAAAGCTGAATATGAACAAGGAGCATCAGTCAGGAATCCAACCTTTTGAACCTGCTCTGCCATGGAATACAATCACGGCTGATGTCATTGCGGCCTCTGTTCCACTTCCCTGCCATCTCTCAATCCTAAAACTGTAGTCTCTTGTTGGAGATTGCGCTACATGAAAAAATATCCACTCCACATCGATACGTTCAATTACATTTAGCATTTTACAGACCTCAATAAGCTCTCCTTTCATTCTTATAAACTCGAGAGTATAGGCCTAAACTGCTCAATTTCTCTTCATAAGACAAACACTTCAAATATGGAATCAATCTAATGAAGCTCTTCTGAATTACCTCCAATGGAAATACCTCATTCTGCAGGACACCCAAACTGTACTCCAGTTACAGCCTCACTAATGCCTTGCATAGCTACACTAACACTCCCTACCTTTCTACTCTATCCTTTTACAAATAAACGCTGAAGTTATGCTTGCATTCCTCATTACTTCAAGTAGCCGCAAGCAAGTTTTCTGTGATATGCAAGCAGACACCCAGATCCCTCTGTACTTAAGAACTTTGAAGTTTCTCTCCATTTAGATAATAATTTGCCTTTTTATTAGGCTGGCCAACTTGAATAACCCCATATTTATACGCTTTAATTTTCATTGCCAAATGTTTGCCCATTCACCCAACCTATACAAATAGTTTTTAAATCTGTTGTGGTTCTGTTCGCCGAGTTGGAAGTTTTTGTTGCAAACGTTTCGTCCCCTGGCTAGGCGACATCATCAGTGCTTGGGAGCCTCCTGCGAAGCGCTTCTTTGATGTTTACTCCGGTGTTTATAGTGGTCTGTCCCTGCCGCTTCCGGTTGTCAGTTTCAGCTGTCCGCTGTAGTGGTTGGTATATTGGGTCCAGGTCGATGTGTTTGTTGATGGAGTTTGTGGATGAATGCCATGCCTCTCGGAATTCCCTGGCTGTTCTCTGTCTGGCTTGCCCTATGATAGTAGTGATACATCAGGAGCATCTCGGAACTGACAGCCAGACTACTGCGACCCCTAGGACTCATAACGGCACACAAACCAACAGCCACGCTCAGACAACAACTCACCAGAACGAAGGACCCGATACCCAACATGAGCAAGACGAATGTAGTGTACAAAATACCATGCAAGGACTGCACTAAATACCAAATAGGACAAACAGGAAGACAGCTAACAATCCGCATACATGAATATCAACTAGCCACGAAACGACACGACCAGCTATCCTTAGTAGCCACACACGCAGACAACAAGCAACATGAATTCGACTGGGACAACACTACTATCATAGGGCAAGCCAGACAGAGAACAGCCAGGGAATTCCTAGAGGCATGGCATTCATCCACAAACTCCATCAACAAACACATCGACCTGGACCCAATATACCAACCACTACAGCAGACAGCTGAAACTGACAACCGGAAGCGGCAGGGACAGACCACTATAAACACCGGAGGAAACATCAAAGAAGCGCTTCGCAGGAGGCTCCCAAGCACTGATGATGTCGCCTAGCCAGGGGACCAAATGTTTGCAACAAAAACTTCCAGCTCGGTGAACAGAACCACAACAACGAGCACCCGAGCTACAAATCTTCGCACAAACTTTGAGTTTTTAAATCTCTTGCATCATCATTCCGACGTAATTTCCCACCAATGTTAGTGTCATCTGAAAATGGAGCTATAGTACTTTCTATCCCGTCAACCGAGTAATAATGTCGATCACAAATGGTTGAAGCATGAGAACTGAAATCTATGGCACCCAAAAAATTGCATTTTCCAATAGGAAATGACACAGTTAATCCATCTTACTGCATTTTGTTCGTTAACCAATCCTCCATCCAAACCAATACATTACTCCTAAACCGATGCTGTCTGATCTTACCACTCACTCTTTGGAGAAGCGACGTATCTGAATCCTTCACGAAGACCAGATATATTCCATTTCCAGGATTCCCACTGTCCACCTTGTTTGTCACATCTTTAAATAACTCAAGAAAACACTTCAATCATGATTTATCCTTTGTAAAACCACGTTGACTCCGATGAATTGCGGTTTACGTTTGCAAATGTCCACAACAATGGATTCTAATAATTTGCCTTAAATTACAATACTTTATTGTTACATTGTACTCCCCAATGTATTCAGTTATTATAAGTTCTTCCCTTTCTAAAACCTTTACGTTTTCTTTGAATTCCTGTTTGATGGGCAAAAGGGTTTTAAGAGATGTGCTCCACTTGCTGCATAAGCGGTATGTGTGGCAGACTGGACCCATCCTCCTGCTGGTGTACAAAATCGATGGGATGAAGTCATTCTGGCATTCCCATGTTATCATCTCCAAGGCCAGAATGACCACCCCCTGTTGATGCGTTAGAGGAGTGGGGGATTATGGAAACTTCCCGTTGCTGTGCAACATTTTGAGAGGCTGATGGGTCTTCTCATATTTCTCCATAACAGGTGGAGATACTGAACGGTCACCTCATGTATCCCAGTAATGAAACCGAGGGATTGATTGGTCTTCTCTTGTTCCCATACAACAGTCACGTGTCTGAATTACCTCCTCCTTTCTCATGAAATAAGTCTCAGATAATTTTTATCCTTATCCAATTCTCTTGCAACAGACTCGGTGGATCTGAATGGCCTCCTTATATCCCAGTGTAACAAATTTCCAGTCACTGCGTGACCGCTTTCAGTTCCTATGTTACGGACTTGAGGTGGCTGAATGGGCTGATTCTGTTGCTGTGTAATAGGATACTGGTGCCGCATGGATTACCCAGGGGCCAGTGTTATAGATTCGAGGGGCTGAATGGCCTCCTCCTGTAAATATACATTCGGCTCCAAGGGCTGAACAGCCTCGTCCTATTCTGGTGTAACAGGGTCAAAGGCCTGAATATCCTTCTGTTGGTCGTGTGTAAGAGGTTGAATAACGGAATGGATTCCTCCATTATCTGTGTAATTCTTTTCAGTTGTTGACTCCTTCCTGTCATCTATGTTGAAATATGATCTTCTTTCATTTTTATAAACTCCAATGGCTATTGGATCAACCTGATAATCCTTTTGTTATAAGTTAGCACCTTCATTTCAGGAATCAGTTGAGGGGACCATCTCTGAGCTGCTTCCAATATAACAACATCCTTTCTTCATTGAAGAGACCAAATCTGCACACACTACTCCAGATGTGATCTCACTAAGATCCTGTACAGCAGCAGCAACACTTTACCACCCTGCTGTAAGGTTCCCACCCAGGTTAGAGCAGTCTCAGCTCTCTGGGGGAAATACAGAGCATTGTTGAATGATCATTGTCCTTCTCTACTTCACCAGCATAACAGGAGATCTGGAGAAAATGTCACAATGATGCTTAAGAAGATCATAAATGATGTGGTGAGATGATCTCTACCATTAATCTCTCCAAATTCCACGTCGCTCAGATTCTACAGAATCTTGTAATGTGGAGCGTAAAAACAGCAAGAAGAAGGAAACATTGATGGGAGTTATATATCAAAGTGAAAGCTGCAATACAAATGTTGGGCAGGTTATAAAACAGGAAAATGAGATATACAACTTTGTGGCTACTGCAGTAATAATGTACTGTTTACATTATATCTAAACTGTGTTAACCCAACTGAATGCTAATACTGGGAGAAATGGATTTCATGAGCATGCTTTGTCGAGCACTAAGCTGGAGGTCAGATTATTTAGAAATTGATGTTGGATGATCAGAAAAGCTAATTGAAAACTTTGCTGTAAAGGACCTTTTGGGAACAGTGACCACAATGCATTGTTTTTCTTTTATGCTGTTTGAGTTCACGCTAGTTTTTGTTTTATTTGAAGTTACTGTTATAAATCTGAATCATGCAAGCCCTGAAGGTGTGAGGAAAAAGTGCGCACTGCAGCTGCTGGAGATCAGTGGCGCTGGAAAAGCACAGTCAGTCAGCGTAATAGGAGCAGGAGCATTGACGTTTCGGGCATAACCCTTTATCAGGAATGAGGCTTCTGGGTCAAGGGAGCTGAGAGTTAAATGAGAAGGGGGTGTGGCAGGAGGCAGGTAGCTAGGAATGCGATAGGTAGATGAAGGTGGTGTTGAAAGTGATAGGTGATGAAGGGAGACAGAACGCCTCATCTACTGCATCCTTTAAACTCAGTGTGGTCTTCTCCACATTAGCGAGACACACGTGGATCATTTCAGAGACCATCGCTGGAACAGCCACATTGACCAACTCCACCGCCTTGTGGCCGAACACTTTAACTCTCCTTTCCACTCTGCCAAGGACATGAGTGTCCTGGGCCTCCTCCATCGCCAAACCCTAACCACCCGAAGTATGGATGAAGAAAGGTTCCTCTTCTGCCTTGGGACCATCCAACCACAGGGGATTAATGTAGATTTCACCAGTTTCCCCATTTCCCCTAACTCCACCTTATCCCAGTCCAATATTCCAACTCAGCACACTCTCCCTTTTGAACTTTCCTATGTGTTCATCTTCCTTCCCATCAACCTGGTTCACCCTCCTCTCCAACCTAAACCTTTCAGCCTCACCTTTAAGTACTTAATAGGTCAAAGGAAGCAGCTTAGGAAAATGCCAAGTGTTGTAGTAAGCCAATGGATTCGGAGAAATGTAGGACCCAGCAACGGATGACCAAGAAACTGAGAAGGAAATCAAAAAGCAAAACAGCATGCAAACAAAAGAAAACCATAAAGACTGCTAAAGAAAAAAACATAAAGACTGCTAAAAAAAAAAAGACTGCTAAAAAACAAATACATCAGTGAATGAAACAAAAGTAAAAACAAAGGTCAAATGTGGAACAGTAGGTGTGCGGACAGGGTAATTTATTGAAGAGAATAGAGAAATCACAGTGGAAAGAAACAGTTTCTTTGTGTCTATCTTCAAGGCAGAATATCCAGAAATTTTCCCAGAAATACCAAGTGACCATGGGACTTCTGTAAGTAAAATCTAAGATCATTCTTATCAATGTTGAGGCCATCTTTTAAAAGGAAGCTAGATTGAGTATTTGTAAATCTAACAGATCAGATGTACTTCATACAAGAATTTCAGAGGAAGCAGCAATAGACGTATTGATTGCATCTCAGATTTTCATGTTACTTTCCAATACATTCTGGAAAGATATTTAGCCAATCTGGATATGGCAAAAGTTATAAATATTATCCAACAGTTTCAGAAAGGATGAAATGGAGAGTGGTGAACTACAGATCAGTAACTTGTAATCCGCGGTCGGGTGTCTCTTGGGCTGAATTACAAAGAACGTGTTGATGGATATATAGAAGGTAATGGGAAAACTGGGGAGGATGATCATGCATCGATGAAACTAAAATCATAAGTGGCAAACATTTTTTGGAATGGTGTGAAGATGATTCTTGTGGACGTACGCAAAGAGGAGCGTATGGTATGGATAACGTATGGTTGGATATTCAGGAGGATCTTTTTTTAAGAACTCTCCCACTAACATCATAAGAAAAGTTAAAGTGAAAGGAATTGGGAAGAACGCATGCAAATAGGAAACGAAAAATTAGGTGTACATTCATGTGTATGTAATTGCAACATAGAAGATGTCGTGCACCAGCTGCATATAGTGTTGCTGAGACTAAACTTAGAGTATTGTGTACCATTTGGAGTCCCAATCTAAGATAGAGTAACTGACTATAGAGGAACTGCAAAAGATATTTTCCAGACTAATCCATAAAATGGCAAGATTGTCTGATGGGGAAACTCAGCCTGTGGTCTCGAGTTTCAAAGATGAGAGGTGATTGTCGTGAAACTTAGAAACTTAGAAACATAGAGGGGACTGAATAACAGAGGGACATGGAGAAGTGCAAGTAGGCGAGATTAGGGAGAATCCCACGGTATTCTACACGGACAAGTAGAACAGAATAATCAGCAAACAGTTAGTGTCCATGAGAAACCAAAGGGGGGCAATCAGTGCGTCAACCCGGAGAACATTGATAGATTGTTACATGTAAACATCACAGCTGTTTTACTTGGGAGAAGGAGGATGTAGGCACAGAATTCGAGAAGATGGACTGGAAAGCTCTTGAAGAGATTCATGTAAAATACGAGCAGGGGTTTGAGGCTCTGTCTGATATAAAATTGGACCAATCCGCAGGTCTGGATACTGTTGGAGTCAAGGGAGGAGTCTTTAATTGTATTCTGACCATAGGGGAGTTGCCAGAGGACTGGAGAGCAGCTAATATGATTCCACGTCACAGTAAGGGTGGTAGAGATTTGCCAAGGTAACTATGGACGAGCGAGTATTAGATCACTGTTAGGGAAATGACTGGAGAAAATAGAGAAGGAGAAAATCCAACTCCAATCAGAGTCGCAAGGTTTGATCAGGCATAATCATCATGACTTTATCAGAGTGAAGTCACACCTAATGAATTTGATTGAATTAGTTTAAGGAGGTCGCTTATTTAGTTTTGCAGCAAGATCTTTGACAAAGTTCCACATTGGAAACTGAAAAAAATAAAGTAAAATCTCACAGTATCAAAGATAACTTGAAAAGGTACAACGAAAATTGTCTTAGTGTCAGGAGGCAGAGGGTGGTGGGAGAAGGCTGTTTGTGTGACTGGAGACCAGTGTCCCCTTGTGTACCACGGGGATCAGTGCTGTGTCCCTTATTGTTTGTAGCATTCATAAATGGTATAGATGTGATTCTGGAGGGGGGGGGGGGTGTTGGTGGGTGGAGGGGTGGGAGTTGTGATAAGTAAGTTTGTGTTTGACACAAAGATTGGCCGGCTGGTTGGCAGTGAGGAGGAAGTTCCGATTTTACAGGAAGATTCGAGTGGAATGATCAGATGGGCAGATCAATGGAAGATGGAATGTGATCCTGATAAATATGGGGTGATGTACTTTGGAAGGAGGAACCAGACATGGGGTTTACACAATGATTGGCAGCACACTGGGAAGCTCACAGGGTGTTTCTCCACACATCCCTGAATGTGACTGAACAGGGTAATGGACAAGTTAAGAATTGAACCTTGGGTATAGCTTTTATTAATCAGGGAGTAGATTATAAGTGCTATACAGGGCTTGGTTTAGTCCATGATGGAGTACTGTATGTCGTTCTGGGAGCCTCATTACAGGAAGGATGTGATTGTACTGGAGGGGCTTGCAGAGGAGATTCACCAGGATGTTCCCTGGGAAGGAGCATATCAGCTATGGAGAGAGGCTGGATAAGCTCGGGTTGTTTACTTTGGACAGAGAGGCTGAGGGGGATGTGATTCAGAAGGACAAGTTAACAAGGGGCATGGACAGGGTGGATAGACAGTAGCTGTTCCTTTACGACAGAGGGTCAAGAACAAGGGAGCACACCTTAAAGTGAAGGGTTTGACATTCAGAGAGGATTTAAAGATTACTTCTTTTTCACCCAGAGTGTGTTGAGGTCTGGAATGTACTTCCTGAGAGGGGAGTTATCGCGGCTAATCTCTCAACCGTTAAGTGTACTTGGAAGTGTCATAACATTCAAGGCTATGTGCCTGGTGTTGGAAAGTGGGACTAATATAGATCGTGCTGTATTTCTGTTGGTACAGAGACTATGTTCCTGTGCGTGTATGATGTGGAGCTGAGCAGCTTAAGACAGGAATTGATAGGTTTCTGAAGATAATGTTCACAAAGGTTATAAGGGTGAACTGTTATAGCTTGTCAAATTATGTCAATGTGAGAAGTATGAAAAAATAGTGTGGGTTCCTTCTAGTTTGAAACTAGAGAATGGAGAATGGGAAACAGGGAAATGGCAGAACTATGAATCCACTACTTCAGTTCTGTCTTCACAGAACTATCTGACAATACCAGGAAAACGAAGTCTGGTGTGGGAAAACGAAATAGTACATGGAACATAGAACATAGTAAGTAAATGGTTTGGGAGAAATTATTGGGACTGAAAGTAATGGTCATATACAACACTAACATAGATTTGTAAAATGGGAATTATGTTTGAGAAACTGATTGGGAGACAAATGAAAGAGAAGCAATGGAGGTAAAACACGTGGATTTTCAGAAAAATTTTGGTAAAGCTCCAAGCCCAGTTTGCAAAATTAAATCTTAGTGGATTGGGGCGAATATATGGACATGCTTCTAGAATGGGACAGCTGGCAGGAAACAGTGAATAGAAATAAACAGACTTGTGAAGCAACAGCCTGACATTGTCTTTAAGGTATGATTCTGTGAGTATGACCATGTCCCAGACACCCCATCACCTTCCCTGGATATCTCCTGTTTCACCAGCAGGACAGACACAGCAGAAGTGGTGGCACAGTGGGATACAGTTGGAAGGGAATTGCTCTGGGAGTCCTCAACAGTGTCTCTGTATCCCATGAAGTCTCATGGCGTTAGTTTACACATGGGAAAAGAAACCTCCTGCTGTTTACCATGTACCAGCCTCTCTCAACTGATGAATCAGTACTCCTCCATGCTGACCAACACTTGAAGGAAGCACTGAGGGTGGCAAAGGCACAAAATGTACTCTGGGTGGGGGATGTCAAAGTCCACAAAAAGAGTGGTTCAGCAGCAGCATTACTGATCGAGCTGGTTGGGTCCGAAAGGATATAACTTCTCGACTTGGTCTGCGGCAGGTGCTAAAGGAACCATCAATACGGATAAGCCATATTTGACCACAGCCTTATTAATCTGACAGTTGCAGAAGTATCTGTCCATGATGTATCGGGTAAGAGTGACCACCGCATAGTCGTTGTGGAGACAAAGTCACATCTTCACATTGAGAATAACCTCCACCATTTTCGGTGGTACTATCACGGTGCTAAATAGGACAGATTAGAACAGATCTAGCAGCTCAAGTCTGGGTTTCCATAAGGTGTTGTGGGTCATCAATAGCAGCAGAATTGTACTCCAGCACAACCTCACGGCCTGGCATATCCCCCTCACAACAATTACCATCAAGTCAGACGATCAACCTTGATTCAATGGATTGTGCAGGAGGGCAGGAGCAGCACCGGGCATACCTGAAAATGAGGTGTCAGCCTGGTGAAGCCACGAACCAGGACTACCTGTGTGCCAAACAGCATAATCAATAAGTGATAGACAGAGCTACGTGACACCACAAGCAACGGATCAGATCTAAACTCTGCAGTCCTTCTACTTCTAGTTGGGAATAGTTATGGACAATTAAACAAGTCATTGGAGGAGGAGATCCCTATCCTTAATGATGGAAGAGCCCAGCACATCAGTACAAAAGATAACGTTCATGCATTCGCAACAATCTTCAGTCAGAAGTGCTGAGTGGATGATCCATCTCATCCTCCTCCAATGGTCCTCCGGAATTCAGTTACCAGTCATCAGACAATTTGGTTCACTCCATGCGATATCCAGATTCAGTTGGAGACACTGGATACCCCAGAGGGTACATACCCTGACAACATTCTGGCAATAGTACTGAAAAGTTGTTCTCCAGCCCTTGTCACTGCCCTAGCTAAGCTGTTCCAATACTGTTACAACAACGACATTTCCCCAATTACATCGAAAATTACCCCAAATATCTCCCATGCATAAAAAGCAGAACAAATCCAATCCGGCCAGTTACCACCCCATCAGTCTACTCTCGATCATCAGTAAAGTGGTGGAAGGTGTCATGCTTTTTAGCTGCACCTGCTCAGCAATAACCGGGTCAATGACACCCAGTTTGGGCTCCACCAGGGCCACTCAGCTCCTGATCTCATTACCTTGATTCAAACATGGACAAAAGAGCTGAATTCCAGAGGTGGGGTGAGAGTGATAGCCCTTTAAATCAAGGTTTCCTTCGACCAAGTGTGGCATCAAGGGGCCTTAGCAAGATTAGAATCAATGGGAATCAGGGGCAAACTTCCCGCTGCTTAGAATCATACCTGACACGTAGGAAGATGGTTATGGTTGATAAAGGCCAGTCAACTCAGCTCCAGGACAAGTCTGTAGGAGTTGCTCGGGCAGTGACCTAGGCCCATACATCTTCAGGGCTTCTTCATCAATGACCTTGCCTCTATTATAAGGTTAAGAAGTGGGGATGTTCACTAATGATTGTACAATGTTCAGCAATGTTTGTGGCTCCTCAGATACTGAAGCAGGCCATGTCCAAATGCGACAAGATCTGGTCAGTATCCAGGCTAACAAGTGGCAAGTAATATTCACGCAACACAAATGCCACACCGTGACCATCACCACTAAAATACAATCTAACCACTGCTGCTTGGCATTCATTGGTGTTACTGTCACTGAATCCACAGTGGGCTGCAGCGGTTCAACAAGGCAACTCACCACCACCTTCTCAAGGGGCAACCAGGGACAGCCAGTCACACCTAGATTGAGGAAATAAATATTATTTTAAAAAAATAACAGAAGAAGGTTGCTGGGATATCATAGAGATCGGTACTCAGGCCCCAACTGTTCACAGTACTCATCAAACATTTGGTTGTGGGAATCAAATGCAATATATCTCAACCTGCTGACAGAACTAAAGGATGTTGGATTGTGAGTGGGTGAGGAGGCTGTAAAAAAGCTTCAAGGCGACTAAGACAAGTGGAGTGAATGGGCAAATACGTGGCAGGTGGAGAGCAATGTGGGTAGAGGTGACGGTGTGCCCTTTGTTGGGAACAATAGATTGGAAGCCTATCGTTTGAAAAGGGATTGTTTGAAACATGTTGATATACAAAGGGACATATGGTCCTTTTTGTTGTTTCCTTCTTCGCAGCCCTCCGGGGTCCCTGCAGCACAGTGAGTTCTGAAGCCAGAAGTCAATACTGGGAATGGCATTGGCACGCTGACCAGGGTACATAGACCCACAAAGTGGGGAGCTGTAACATTGCAAAGGATCTGGATCTCCCTGTACACCAGTCACTGAAAGCAATATTGCAGGAAAGAAAGCAGTTAGGAAGATCAGTGGTGTGCTGACCTTAATTCCAAAGGGATTTGTGTCCAGGAGTAAGGGTGTCGTACTGCAGTTATACAGAGCCTTGGTGAATCCCCATCTAAAACACTGTGCAGTATTGTGTGCGGGTTTGGTCTCAGTACCTTCATAAAGGACAAATCTGACATTGAGGGAGAGCAGCGAAGGATAACCAGACTGATCTTTGTGATGACAGGCTTGTTGTGGGAGCAGAGTTTGGGGCGACTGGGCCTGCATTCCATGGGGTTTAGGAAAATGGATGGAGATCTCAGTGAGATATATAAAGCTCTGACAGGGTGAGACGGATTGGAAGCAGCGATGATAATTCCCCAGGCTATGGTGTCTAAAACAAGGGGCCACAGTATTAGGTACATACAGGCCATTCTGCAATGAGATGAGAATAAATGTCTGCACTCAGCGACTGGTGAACCTGGGGAATGCACTCGAACCTGGAAGCCAGGACATTGAATATAAGTAAGGATTTATAGACAGAAAAGGAATGGTGGGCGAGCAGGAGAACGGTGTGGAAATAAAGGGCAAGCCATCATTATATTGAATTGGGTAGCAAACTCGATGGACCAAAGGGTCTATTGCACTTACTATTTTATAGCTTCCCAAGGTTAATCACATTAACGGATATATTCATTGTGTGGGATAAGTGCATTGTGGAGATGTTTGAACAGGAACGATAATGGGGAAGGCTCAATGTATTGTATGGCCTACTCCATTCCTGATGTTTCTGTATAGTCTGTGAGAAAGCTCTGTAAATGTTGAGAGGGAGAGGGTACAGTCGGAAGTGACAGCATTTCTGTTGAATAAAGGGAATTATGGAGCTATGAGGGAGGAGCTGGCTAAAGTTCAATGGTGCAATACCTTAGCAGGGATGACCGTGGAGGAACGATGGCGGATATTTCTGTGTATAATGCAGAAGTTGCAGGATCAGTTCATTCCTAAAATGAAGAAAGATCCCCTTCAAAATCCATGCTGACTCTGACCTATCCTGTTACTACTGTCCAGATGTGCCGTAATTTCATCCTTAATAATAGACTCCAGCATCTTTCCCAACACTGAGGTCAGACTAACCGGTCTATAATTTCCTGCTTTCTCTCTCCCACTTTTCTTAATAACATTGGCCACCCTCCAATCCGCAGGAACTGATGCCGAATCTATCGAACTCTGGAAAATAATCACCAACGCATCCACGATTTCCCGAGCCACCTACTTCAGTACCCTGGGATGTAGACCATGGGCGTCCGTGGTTGACGAGGGATGTTAAGAAACATATAAAGTTAAAAGAGAAAAAGTATAATATAGCAAAGATAAGTGGGAAAACGGAGGATTGGGAAGCTTTTAAAGAACAACAGAGGATTACTAAGAAGGAAATAAGCAGAGAAACAATGAGGTACGAAGTTAAACAGGCCAATAATATAAAGGAGGATAGTAAAAGCTTGTTTAGGTATGTGCAAGGCAAAAAATGGTTAGGACAAAAATTGGTCCCTTAAAGACAGAAACAGGGGAATATATTACTTGGAACAAAGAAATGGCAGAAGAATTAAATGGGTACTTCAGATCTGTGTTCACTGGGGAAGACACAAGCAATCTCCCTGAGGTAACAGTGGCTGAAGGACCTGAACTTAAGGGAATTTATATTTGCCAAGATTTGGTGTTGGAGAAACTGTTAGGTCTGAAGGTTGATAAGTCTCCGGGGTCTGATGGTCTACATGCCAGGGTACTGAAGGAGGTGGCTCGGGAAATCATGGATGTGTTGGTGATTATTTTCCAGAGTTCGATGGATTCGGCGTCAGTTCCTGCGGATTGGAGGGTGGCCAATGTTATACCACTTTTTTAAGAAAAGTGGGAGAGAGAAAGCAGGAAATTATAGACCAGTTAGTCTGACCTCAGTGGTGGGAAAGATGCTGGAGTCTATTATTAAGGATGAAATTACGGTACATCTGGATAGTAGTAACAGGATAGGTCAGAGTCAGCATGGATTATGAAGGGGAAATCATGCTTGACTAATCTTCTGGAGGATGTAACTCTGAAGATGGATGAGGGAGATCCAGTATATGTAGTGCACCTGGACTTTTTTTTAGATTACGTTACAGTGTGGAAACAGGCCCTTCGGCCGAACAAGTCCACACCGACCCGCTGAAGCGCAACCCACCCATACCCCTACATTTACCCCTTACCTAACACTACGGGCAATTTGTCATGGCCAATTCACCTGACCTGCACATCTTTTGACTGTGGGAGGAAACCGGAGCACCCGGAGGAAACCCACGCAGACACGGGGAGAATGCGCAATCTCCACACAGACAGTCGCCTGAGGCGGGAATTGAACCCGGGTCTCAGGCGCTGTGAGGCAGCAGTGCTAACCACTGTACCACCGAGTCTTTCAGAAAGCTTTTGATATAGTCCCACATAGGAGGTAAGTGAGCAAAATTACTACGTCAATGGAATCAATTTAGGTGAAGGGGCAGTACAGAGAGATCTGGGTGTTCTTATACACCAGTCAATGAAGGTAAGCATGCAGGTACAGCAGGTAGTGAAGAAGGCTAATAGCATGCTGGCCTTCATAACAAGAGGGATTGAGTATAGAAGCAAAGAGGTTCTTCTGCAGCTGTAGGCCCTGGTGAGACCACACCTGGAGTACTGTGTGCAGTTCTGGTCTCTAAATTTGAGGAAAGACATTCTGGCTATTGAGGGAGTGCAGCGTTGATTCATGATGTCAATTCCTGGAATGGTGGGAATACCTTACACTGAAAGACTGGAGCGACTAGATTTGTATACCCTTGAGTTTAGAAGACTGAGAGGGGATCTGATTGAGACATATAAGATTATGACAGGATTGGACACTTTGGCAGCAGGAAACATGTTTCCGCTGATGGGTGAGTGCCGAATCAGAGGACGTAGATTAAAAATACGGGGTAGACCATTCAGGACAGAGATGAGGAAACACTTCTTCACCCTGTGAGTGGTGGCTGTGTGGAATGTTCTGCCCCGCAGGGCAGTGGAGGCCCAGTCTCTGGATTCATTTAAGAAAGAGTTGGAGAGAGCTCTCAAAGGTAATGGAATCAAGGGTTATGGAGATAAGGCAGGAAGAGGATAATGATTAGGAATGATCAGCCATGATCATATTGTATGGCAGTGCAGGCTCGAAAGGCAGAATGGCCTACTCCTGCACCTTTTGTCTATTGTCTATCGTCTATTGTTGTCACAAGCTCTCAGATGTTAGGAAGGAGGTCTCTGCAGTGTCAACAGGACTGTTTCCCGTCCCCTTTTTCGGATACTGAGGCTGGGGTCAGTTTTTCTGTCCAGGTTTATCCTTTAAGACCTCAGAGCAATTTGACACAATAGAGTGTCTTGTTGGCTGATTCAGAGATCATTGAAACGTTTTATCCCATGTCTATGTGTCTGCAGTCACAGATAATCATAGATAATCATAGATAACAAACAGCTATAGACCCAGCCTCCAGTCTGACAAGCATCCTTCCACTGAATCCTCTGCTTCCTACCAACAACCCAACTGTGTATCCAATTGCCCAGTTCCCCCAGCATTCCACGCGATGTAACCTTCCTGAGCAGCCTGCCATGTGGAAGCTTATCAAATGCGTTACTGAAATGCGTTACCGCTCTGTCCTCGTCAACCTTCCGCTCTTATCAAATGCGTTACCGCTCTGTCCTCGTCAACCTTCCTTGTCACTTCATCAAAGAACTCTAACAAATTTGGGAAGCATGATCTCCCACTCACAGGTCTATGCTGACTGTGCCGAATCAAACCCTGTGTACTTAATGGGTGCAGTCAATGGTATGCTGTCCTTCATTGTAAGATGATTCGAGTAAATAAGTAAAGCCATTTTCCTGCAGTTGTAGAGCCATGCTAAGAGAGTGTTTGAGGCACTCTGTACAGATTTGATCTCCTTTGTAAGGAATGATCTCCTTACCACAGACACAGGTGATGGTAACATGAGGATAGAGTGAAGAAGCTGAGTGTTTAATCTGTAGAGCTGTGAGAGATGAGGAAATGGTGATGCTGAAACACGAGGAGTGGCAGCGATCACTTATTTCCAAAAGAGACATTGACAGGGAGAGAAATTCCATACTTTACACAGGATTAATTGGTTTGATATATTGTCACGTGTATCTCAGTACAGAGAAACACTTTATTTATGAGCAGTGGAGGCAGATCATAGTAAGCATAGCCAGACAGATCAAAGGGTGGAAATAGACTTGGACAGAGTAAGGCATACAGGTTACACTGCACAGGACATGCACTAGACAAGGTCAACATGAACACGGTCAGCATTATTTGAATATAGAGAGTCCATTCATCAGTCTAACGTGACTATCCTAATAGTTTATATGCCTTAATTAACTCTCCCCACGTTATTGTGCAGTCGGCATGTGAGCCCGTACTGAATGCCATGTTGCTTACAATTCCCAACAGCAGCCACAATACCTTCGATCTGAAACAGGTAGCCATTCCCACCAGCGTCCGCCCTGCATAAAGAACACCAGGCTGTTTTCTCAGAGATGGAAGATGCCTTCTTCAGACTTCACACAAGACATGAAGCTTCTCTGCTCACCACTAGAAAACCACGTTTTAGTCCCACGTGTGTATCATAAGCAATGGAGCCATGAGGAACAACGTGGAACAGTCTGTATGTGAAGCCTCTGCTCCACTTGTTCATCATGTTGGAGCATCATTTAGGAGAAACTTAAGACTGCCGATGCTGGAGATCAGAGTTTCCAGCATCTGCAGTCATTGTTTTTACCTAGTTTATTTTAAACCTACTGCGAATCCTCTTGCAAGGATACCTGCCATGAAGAAGTTTGCCTCCTCGAAGGGCTTTTGCCCGAAACGTCGATTTTACTGCGCCTCTGATGCTGCCTGAACTGCTGTGCTCTTCCAGCACCACTAATCCAGGATCAGAGTAGAGCGTCGATTGCTGGAAAAGCACAGCAGGTCAGGCAGCATCTGAGAAGCAGGAGAATCGACGTTGCATGAATAAGACATTCATCAGGAATCAGCATCAATTACCACATTCTGCCCCCGTGTAAGTGTATTGAGGTGGGAATGGCCTCCTACTGTTCATGTATAAGTGACTCAAGGGGCTGATTGACTTCTTCCTCGTCCGATTGTACAGGGCCAAGGGCCTGACTGGGTTACCCCTGGTTCCTGTTTGATAGCTCGATGTACTGACAAGTGTGATGTTGCTGTAGCTTTACGAGGTTATTTTGTCCTGGTTTCTTTTAAGAGAGAGATTGAACGATCGTTACCAAGCTGGTTAGTTAAGACACTTGAGTAACAGCGAGGGAGGCCTTAGGTTTATTTTAATGCAGCCTGAATGGGTGTGGCCAGCTCTCACAGATTAGGATCTCTGGGTTTTGGTTTCTCAGTAACATCAAAAACTATAGCGGTCTCAACAGAGTTGGAAGCTTCAGGGAATGTCTCCTGGCTGCTACTCTCACTGAATTTTCTTTTGATGCTGTCACATTGCATCTGGAACAGACCCTTTATATTTCCTTTAAAATAAGAAAACATTAGAAGCAAGGCTATTGCCTTCCAATATTTCGAGGGGCTCTGGTGTGGCCATCACACTAGACTCCTTCCCTTCCTGAGTAATAGGCTAGAGGCACTGAATGAGTTGTCCCTGTTCTTCTCCAATAGTGTCAATGGGCTGAATGACTCCCTCATATTCCTGTGAAGTGCTGAATGAACTCTTATTTTACTGTGGCAATAGGCAGTGCAGTTACATGAATGTTACTGACACGTTAACAGCACAAGTCTCAATGGAGTCTGGGTCTTGCTGCACATGGACACAGACCAGTTCAGGAGCTGAGGGGGGACAAAATGTTCTGAACATTGTGGAATCTTCAGTGACCATCCCCACTTCTGATCTTATTTTGGTGAGGGTGGGGTCGGGAGACATTGATGAAACAGCTGAAGCTGTTTGTGAAGAGGAAGCTACCCTGAGGATCTCGCACAGAGCTGACCCAGGACTGAGATGATGAACATCTTCCTTTGTGCCATGTTTGACTCCAAACACTGGAGAGTTTACTCTGATTCCCATTAAGTCCAGTTTTGTTAAGTTCCTTGATGTCAACAGAAGGCAACCACTGCCTTGATATCAGGGCGAGTCCACTTTACCTGAACCCTTGTCTCAACCTCTTTTGTTCATATCAATAAACCATGATATAGGAGCAGCAAGTGTTTTCATCAAACAGGTAGGATTCAATGTCAGGATTTCTGTTCTCAAGAGTGTTCGGGGAGTGAGATGACTGAAATTATTTGAAGAGGAGTTAGATGGATATTGATCTGTCAGAGAGGTGATGGCTATGAGGAATTGGGTATTAAAGAGAATTTCAGACCGAGAGCAGATCAGCCACAATCTTAGTGAAGGACAAGGCAGGCTTGGGGAGTGAACGACCTGCCCCTGTTTCTGATGCTTTCACATTCTGTTATTGGAAAGGTAGTGGGTGTTATTTTCATGAATGTTATGTTATTACATATTGCAGTCAGGGAGACCAGAGGATTTTGTGAGCTATCGCTGGGTGAGGTATGTGGGCTGTATTCACAGTGAATCTGGGTCTACAACATGACCAACAAATGGAGCACAAGTTGCAGAGAGGGGAAGCTCTGTAAAGAGAGATGAGGAGCCTCTTTCATAAACAGCCTGGGTTTTCCAATTACATTTCCCAAATCACCTCACATCGTGTGTGACAGTATTGAGAGGCTGAATAGTCTCCTCTGTTTCTGTGCACCAGGTTATAGGAGTAAGTAGCCTCCAACTGCTCCTGTCTAGCAGGTTTGATGGGCTGAATGGAATACAGAAAAATGGGACTGAAGAGCAGGAGGGGGTCATTAGATACTTTGAGCCTTTTCCACCAGACACTAAGATTGTGGCTGATCAAGTTGGGGTCTCAGCTCCACTTTGCTCTTTATATCCCATTATCCGTGACTCACTTCTCTGTCAAATATTTACCTAATGCAGCTTTCAATCAATGTGAGCATGGAGGCACTCCAGTGAAGAGAATTCCCACTTGAAAGGTCCTTTCAGAATTATTCGTCATCCTTTTTATAGAATCAGATCGTCATGCAAAATGGAAACAGACCCGTTAGTCCAACCTGTTCACTCCGATCAGATATCAAACCTGATCCAGTCCCATTTGCCAGCATTTGGCCAATATCCCTCCTCTTTCAGATACTTTTTAAATATGCGATTGTAACTGCCTTCACCACTTCCTCTGACAGCACTTTCTGTACACACACCACTCTCTGTGTGTAACATTGACCTTCAGGTCCCTTCTAAATCATTCGCCCTCTCCCCTTCAACCTATGCTCTCTTGCTCTGGACTCCCCTACACTGGGGAGCAGAACATGGCTGTTCAGAATATCTATGCCCCTGATGATTTTATAAATCTCTATAATGTCACCCCTCAACCTCTGACACTCCAGGGAGAAACCCCTCACCCTAATCAACCTCTCCCTACAGCTCAAACCTCCAGTTCTGGAACATCTGTGTCTGAATCATTTCTGCAGAAAACCGAGTTGCATGCAGTATTTTTAAAGTGGCCTCACAAACAGATGCAACATACCATCACAACCCCTATACACAATGCTCTGACTGATTAAGGGAGATGTGCCAAATGTGTTCTGTCCCACTCTGTCTACCTGCGACTCCACTTTCAAGGAACAATGTACCTGCAGCCCTGTCCCTTTGTTTCACAACACGCCCCAGGACCTTACCATCAAGTGTATAATTCCTGCCCTGGTTTGCATTCACAAAATACAAAACCTCGTATTTATCTAAATTAAACTTAATCTGTCACTCTTTGCCCTTTTGTCCCATCTAATTGCGGTCTTGTTGTACTCTGAGATAATCTACTACACCATCTTTCTGATGTAATCTGTAACCTTACTAACTGTTGCCCCAATATTCACATCTAAATCCTTTACATAAATGATAAAGTGCAGTGAACTCAGTACTGATTCTTACAGCACACTGCTGCTCACAAGCCTCCTGTCTGAAAAATACCCCTCTTCCTTCAAGCCGACTAGCTTCCTCTCTATCCCCTGTGACCGAACCTTACTCATTTGTCTACCAATCAGAATGAAATACTTGCTATGAAGAGGGGCTGAGTAGGTTAGGTTTATTTTCACTGGAAAAAAAGAGATTAGGGGGGACTTGATTGAGGTTTACAAAATCATAAAGGGTATAGACAGAGACAAGCTTTTTCCCAGAGTGAAGGATTCAATAACGAGAGGTCGTGCATTCAAGATGAGAGGTGGAAAGTTTAAGGGGGATACACACGGTAAGTACTTCACACAGAGGGTGGTGGGCATTTTGAACGTGTTGCTAGCAGAGGTGGTAGAGGCAGACACGGTAGATTCATTTAAGAAGAGTCTGGACAGATGCATGAGTAGGTGGGGAGCAGAGGGATACAGATGCTTAGGAATTGACCGACAGATTTAAACAGTACATTTGGATCGGCTCAGGCTTGGAGGGCTGAAGGGCCTGTTCCTGGGCTGTAAATTTTCTTTGCTCTTTGTTCTTTAAATGAACACCTTGCTGAGGTCCATATAGACAATATCTACCAAACTGCCTTCATCAATCTTCTTTGTCACCTCTTCAAAAAACTCAACCGATTTAATGAGACATGATTTCCCATGCAGAAAGCCATGTTGTCTACCCCGATCAGCCCTTGCCTTCCCAAATGTATGTAAATGCTATCCCTCAGAATCCCCTCCAACAACTTACCCACCACTGACATCAGGCTCACCCGTCTATAGTTCCCCGGCTTTTTGGGTCATTGTTTCCTTTTCTAGTCCCACTCTTCCACTGCTCACAACAAATGTTAAATATAACCAGGTTGGTGAGATGGCCGATGATATCGGTCTCACACTGGGTCAGGGTCAGTTTTAGGAACAAGTCAGGCTAGTTACTTTAATCTGCTAAAACAACACGTTTATGATCCAGTGCAATGTTACTCAAACTATGATGGAAAGATGAATGGCAAACTGTTTGAGTATTGCAAATATATAATCAATAGCTTGGAGAGGGTGGACGCTAGGAAATTGTTTCCCGCTAGGCGAGGAAACTAGGACCCGTGAACACAGGCTTAGAATTAGAGGGGGTCGATTCAGAACAGAAATGCGGAGACATTTCTTCAGCCAGAGAGTGGTGGGTCTGTGGAATTCATTGCCGCAGAGTGCAGTGGAGGCTGGGACGCTAAATGTCTTCAAGGCAGAGATTGATAAATTCTTGATGTCACAAGGAATTAAGGGCTACGGGGAGAATGCGGGTAAGTGGAGTTCAAATGCCCATCAGCCATGTTTGAATGGCGGAGTGGACTCGATGGGCCGAATGGCCTTACTTCCGCTCCTATGTCTTATGGTCTTATGGTCTAGTACTTCCCTTTCTAATAACACACACACACAAACACAAACACATGCATACACACACACACACAGATTAACAAAATTTCTGCAATTTTAATTTGAAAGAACTTTGTCCAGATATTAATGGAACTCGTGACAAAAGTAAAAATTGAGGTTGTCTAAAACATTTTTCTGCTTCTGAAGATATTGTACTCACATAGCTGCTAGCAATGGGATTCCATCCTGGGAGAGTTAGATTTGGCTGCATTCCCTTTGCTTTAGGCAGTGAGTAGATTCCAATGAATTATGGTCAGGGAGCATCCTGGAGAGGGATGGGCATTTTAAAATTGAAGGGGGAGGGGGAGGTGGCAGTAATACCACACACTGGGCTGAGGGGTAGCAGATGGAGTTTTAATTGTATTTGGTAAATCAAACAAGAGCAGGACCAATACAATTAAAAGTAGAGCCTTTGGCAATGTTGTAGAACAGAGACCTAGGCCCTCAGGTATAATTCTTTAAAATTTGCATCTCATATAGATAGTGTGTTTAAGAAGGTGTTTAACACACTTGTCTTCATCGGTCAGACCTTTGAGTATCGGAATTGGGACGTCATGTTGAGGATGTACAGGACATTGGTGAGACCTCTTCTGGAATACTGTGTCCAGCCTGGTCATCCTGCCCGCTCATTCCATAGGCACACCACCCTCTGGGTGAAAAAGCTGCCCCTTATGTCACTTTAATATTTCCCCTCTCACTTTAAGCCCATATCCTCTAGTTTTGGTCTCCCCGTACCTTAGAAAACACATTGACTATTCACTTTGATATTACTGACCTTGATATTATTAAGCTGGAGAGGGTTCAGAAGAGATTAACCTGGATGTTGCTGGGAAAGGAGGGAGTGAGCTATACGGAGAGGCTGGATCTTTTTTCACTGAAGAATATGAGATTAAGCGGTAACTTTACACAGGTTTATAAAATAATGAGGGGTACAGATAAGCTGAAGGGCTGATGTCTTTTCCCTAGAGTTGGGGATTCAATACTGAGGGATAATTAAGGTGCAAGGAAAAAGATTTACAAAAGTCACGAGAGGTAATTATTTTAGACAGAAGCTGGCTTGGGTATGGAATGAACTTCCAGAGGAAGTGGTGAAAGCGGGGACAGTTACAACATTTAAAGGACATTTAGATCAGTCCATGGATAAGACATCAGTTTGGATGGTGCTGTGAGCAGCTGCCCTCTCCCTCGCCCTCTCTGAATGAATCCCTGGTGGTATTCACCCTCTGCCAATGTCTGTGCAGTGGCGTGGAAAGGCCAGCAGAGGGTGGCATTGCATCACTTTAAGCACCACAGAGACTGCCAGACCTGCCTCACACAGGGACACACAGAGACACACACAGCAATTGTTAGGACACAACATTGAGCTCATCTGGTGATTTAAACTAAACATAAAGAAATGCTCAATTTGCCTTGTAAACTGTTAAAATATGAGGGACAGAGAACTCCCAAATTCCACTGTTTAAATAAAAACACCAATTTATTTTTTTAACCCTGAAACTGAACATTTTACATCAACTATTCACAACTCGGAGACCTCATTTCTCTTAATTGCTTATTACCCTACTCCAACTCTACAGCAATATACTGTTTCAAAAAGACACTTATTAACATTACATAAACGTAATTTCAAAACCACACAGCAGCTGACCTCACACCAATATCACTTTATCCCAATTATCCTGGGAAACCTGTCTCATGTTACAGGATGCTATCCAAGTGTCTACATTTCAGCATCCTGTAATCTGGGAACACATCATTCCATGACACTGTCTCTCAGTCTCCCCCTCTCTGTCTATACCCCAACCCCTCCCATGTGGTGATATTTTAACTGATTTCCCCGCCACCTCTCTGTGGCAGTGAGGTTCACACCCACAGCACCCCCTTGTCAGGGCACAATGGAGACAGGGAGCTGTAAATGGGTGGGAGCTGCACATCCCGTCACTTCCAGCATGGGCTGCAAGTTTCCCCACGCTGGGCAGTGATTTATCACAGTGTTACTGAGCAATGCACTGGTGTGATGTACACAGCTCTACATGTACTGGGGTGGGGTACACAGTCCTACATGCTGAGAGGGTCACTGCTCCTGGCCTATAGATTAATTCACGGGTGATCACTGCGCAGGTCGCTGTGCTGGTCAGACTATCTGGTTGAGTTTTACATAGAACATAGAAGAATACAGCGCAGTACAGGCCCTTTGGCCCTCGATGTTGCGCCGTTCCAAGCCCACCTAACCTATACTAACCCACTATCCTCCGTATACCTATCCAATGCCCGCTTAAATGCCCATAAAGAGGGAGAGTCCACCACTACTACTGGCAGGGCATTCCATGAACTTACGACTCGCTGAGTGAAGAACCTACCCCTAACTTCAGTCCTATATCTACCCCCCTTAATTTAAAGCTATGCCCCCTTGTAATACCCGACTCCATACGCGGGAAAAGGTTCACACTGTCAACCCTATCTAACCCCCTAATCATCTTGTACACCTCAATCAAGTCACCCCTAAACCTTCTTTTCTCTAATGAAAACAGCCCCAAGTGTCTCAGTCTTTCCTCATACGATCTTCCTTCCATACCAGGCAACATCCTGGTAAACCTCCTCTGCACCCGTTCCAGTGCGTCCACATCCTTCCTATAGTATGGCGACCAAAACTGCGCACAATATTCCAGATGCGGATGCACCAGAGTCTTATACAACTGCATCATGACCTCAGGACTCCGGAACTCTATTCCTCTACCAATAAAAGCCAGTACGCCATATGCCTTCCTCACTGCACTATTTACCTGGGTGGCAACTTTCAGAGATCTGTGTACATGGACACCAAGATCCCTCTGCTCATCCACACTACCAAGTATCCGACCATTAGCCCAGTACCCCATCTTTTTGTTATTCTTCCCAAAGTGAATCACCTCACACTTAGCTACATTGAATTCCATTTGCCACCTTTCTGCCCAGCTCTGCAGCTTCTCTATATCCTGCTGTAACCTGCCACATCCTTCCTCACTGTCAACAACTCCTCCGACTTTCGTATCATCCGCAAACCTGCTCACCCAACCTTCTAACCCCTCTTCAAGGTCATTTATAAAAATGACAAACAGCAATGGTCCCAAAACAGATCCTTGCGGAACACCGCAAACTTGCTCACCCAACCTTCTAACCCCTCTTCCAGGTCATTTATAAAAATGACAAACAGCAATGGTCCCAAAACTGATCCTTGCAGAACACCGCTAGTGACGGCACTCCATGAAGAAACTTTGCCATCAACTACTACCCTCTGTCTTCTTCCATCCAGCCAATTCCTAATCCAAACCTCCAACTCACCCTCAATGCCATATCTCCGTATTTTCTGCAGTAGCCTACCATGGGGAACCTTATCAAACGCCTTACTAAAATCCATATATACCACACCTACCGATTTCCCCTCATCAACCTCCTTCGTCACCTTTTCAAAGAATTCAATAAGGTTTGTGAGGCACGACCTGCCCTTCACAAAACCATGCTGACTATCCTTGATCACATTATTCCTATCCAGATGTGCATAAATCCTATCCCTTACAATTCTCTCTAAGACTTTGCCCACAACAGAAGTGAGACTCACCAGCCTATAGTTACTAGGGTTATCCCTACTCCCCTTTTTGAACAAGGGAACCACATTTCCTATCCTCCAGTCTTCTGGCACCACTCCTGTAGACAAAGAGGACATAAAAATCAAGGCCAATGGCTCTGCAATCTCCTCCCTTGCTCCCAGAGAATCCTAGGATAAATGCCATCAGGCCCAGGGGACTTATCTATTTTCACCTATTCCAGGATTTCCAACACCTCTTCTCTACATACCTCAAAGCCATCCATTCTACTTATTTGTGACTCAGTCTTCACATCGACGACAATGCCCTGTTCCTGAGTAGATACTGAAGAAAAGTATTCATTCAGTGTCTCCCCAATCTCTTCCGCCTCCACATGCAACTTCCCACTACTATCCTTGACTGGACCTATTCCTACCCTAGTCATTCTTTTATTCCTAACATACCTATAGAAAGCCTTAGGGTTTTCCCTAATCCTACCGACTAAGGACCTTTCATGTCCCCTCCTTGCTGCTCTTAGCTCTCTCTTCAGGTCCTTCCTGGCTACCCTATAACTCTCAATCGCCCCAATTGAACCTTCACGTCTCATCTTGAGATAGGCCGCCCTCTTCCATTTAACAAGGGATTCCAATTCCTTATTAAACCACGGCTCCCTCGCACGACCCTTTCCTCCCTGCCTGACAGGTACATAATTATCAAGGACACTCAATAGTTGCTCCTTGAACAAGCTCCACATATCATTACACTCTTGCCTTGGAGTCTACTTTTCCAAGCCACACATCCTAAGTCATGCCTCACCGCATCATAATTTCCCTGACCCCAGCTATAACTCTTGCCCTGTAGTACACACATCCCTCTCCATCACGAGAGTAAAAATCACCAAATTATGGTCACTATCCCCAAAGTGCTCACCTACCTCTAATACTAACACCTGGCCTGGTTCGTTACCCAGAACCAAATCCAGTATGGCCTCACCTCTTGTTGGCCTGTCTACATATTGTGTCAGGAAACTCTCCTGCACTCATTGAACAAACACTGACCCATCTAACGAACTTGAGCTATAGCTTTCCCAATTAATATCAGGAAAGTTAAAGTCCCCCATAACAACCACCCTATTACTGTCACTCATCCCCTGAATCACCTTCCCTATCCTTTCTTCAATGATTCTAGGACTATTAGGAGGCCTGTAAAAGACTCCTAACAGGGTGACCTCACCTTTCCTATTCCTAACCTCAGCCCAAACTACCTCAGATGGCAAGTCCTCATCCATCGTCCTTTCCACCACTGTAATACTATCTTTGACAAGCAATGCCACACCTCCCCCTCTTTTACCCCCACCTCTGACCCTACTAAAACATTTAAATCCTGGAACCTGCAACAGCCAATCCTGTCCCTGTTCTAGCCATGTCTCCGTAATAGCCACAACATCGAAGTCCCAGGTACCAACCCACGCTGCAAGTTCACCTACCTTATTTCGTTAACTTCTTGCATTGAAGTATACACACTTCAAGCCACTTTCCTGTTTACAGGCACTCTCCTTCGCGCTTTTAAAGGGGGAAAAAACCTACCCAGGTAAGCTTACACTAACTGCTTCCGGGTCTCGGCTGCCCCTCTGGTCGTCGTCACTTCCCCCTGGTGCTCCCGCTCTTTCTGGTAAGAGAGAGTGAAAGAGAAAAAAAACCACCGCTGCCCGCTACCGGTAAGTACTTTTAAAACCAAACGGTCTTACCTTCGCTGCTGCTCGCACTGGATATCAAGATATAGTGTGTGCTTGTGTGTGTATGTGTGTGAGAGAGTTGTGCCTTTGTGTATGTGTGTGTGAGTGAGCCTCTGTGTGGCGGGGTCCTTTGTGTATGTGTGTGTGAAAATGTGTCTATGTTTGTTTGAGGGAGTGTGTGTGTGTGTGCGCGCGTGCGTATGTAAACTAGCCAATCTTATTGGGTGCCCATGAATATAAAATCCAGCTCCTGTTTCAGGTGAATTGGTCCTTGTGTCTCCAAAGACTCAAAATCTGTCAGGGTGGCTTAACTGGGGGAAAGAGAGTGCTGTTCATTCCCATGGGGATTTATCCGGTAAACCTTCCCCACACACAAACATCCCTCTGGCAATGCAGTGACTAGTCCTGCACACAGTGCCCCAGGTACAAACCAATGTAATGTCTTACCAGAGCATGGGACAGCTCCTCATGAGAGAGCGGTGTCTGGTGGGGATTTAATCAGAGGGTCACCATGGCCCGGCTGAGGGGAGAGGTTGGGAAGGAGAGTCCTTCAGAATAACCCCAGCTGGTGTGGGAATTGAACACACGCTATTGGTTTTACTCTGCATTATAAACCAACTGTCCAGCCAACTGAGCTAACTGACTTCACTCCATGGGCATGCCCTGTATAACCCACTCATAGCCAGCCTGCACCTCAATAGGAGCCAAGAGCAAGGCCATTCGGCCCCACCCTAACCCAGAAGGGAGAGCACGGGAAGCTGATGAAGGAAACAAGCCCCTCCCATCTGGCCGTCTGAAATGGAGCTGGAGGACAGGGCACATCTGGCCTGCTGTTTGCTTCCCCGTGACTGGCCTGCTCCACCTTACAGTGAGATACTGAGGGGAACCTCAAGGAGATTTCACTTCTCACTAAGAGGCTGCACCTCCCATTCAAATCAGGCTGGTTCCCTCCGAGACTCACAGAAGAGGGCAGCACTCTACAGATCAGGCCCTTGTGTAGTTATAACCTCCAGTGTGGGGGGCAAGAGCTGGGAGGTAGTGTTAAGAACATAAGACCATCCGAAATAGGAACAGGAGACCATCCAGCCCCTCGAGCCTGCTCTGGTATTCAATAGGATCGTGGATGATTCAACATTCCATTTGGGAGCTGAAACTAGGACAATATAGAGACAGAGAATCAAATTATTCTGCTATAAGGAATCATCAGACGAAAGCACACACACACGGACACACAGACACATACAGACACACACACAGAGACACACACACACAGAC
Source organism: Chiloscyllium plagiosum (assembly GCF_037043375.1). Lineage (NCBI taxonomy): Eukaryota > Metazoa > Chordata > Chondrichthyes > Orectolobiformes > Hemiscylliidae > Chiloscyllium > Chiloscyllium plagiosum. The sequence goes on from NW_028270167.1 coordinate 76,031,624, forward strand.
ACACACACAGACACACACAGGCACACACACACACACAGACACATACCCAGACACACACACAGGCACATGCACGCACACAGACACACACACATACACACACACACACACAAACACACACAGTGGGATTCAGGCCGTCTGTGGGAACGGGGAGAGACAAGGGAGCAAAATGCTAGAGAGGGATCTGATCCCACAGATTTCACTGCTTCCCTCTCTCTCTGCGGCTCTCATGTCTATTTTTGTATTCCCAGTTCTCTCTCCCACATCTTTCCTTCAATCCCTATCTCTCAACATCCTTCACATCTCTGTCCTGTTTACATTTCCCAGTAGATTCCCTTCCTCCTTTGTCACCTCACCAGGTTTTTCAGGAATGCTTAATCATTCAGTCTTTCACAAAACTAACACCTTACTCTTTTCTCTCTGCATCTGTCTCTCAGCTCTGTGGGATCTTGCTATTCCTGTCTGTACATCACTCTAGCCACATCACAGCCCCTACCACCACCACACTCTTTCAGGTCTATGTCTCTGCTGGTGCAACTCCTCTCTCTCTCTCTCTCTCTCTCTCTCTCTCCCTCTCTCTGTCCTATATCTCTCCCTGGGATTTCTGTCTTGCTGTCTGCCTGAACTTCTCTCCCTGTCTTTCTCTCCCCATTTTCACCTTGTATCTGTCTGACATTGTATTTCTCTTCCTGGAGTTTCACTCTCTCTCTCTCTCTGTCTGTCTCTGTCCTGCTTTTTCTCAGTTCTTCTCACTTCCTCTCCCCTTTCCCCCCCGCCTGTCTTTGTCTTGTTCTCTCCCTCCCTCACGCTGTCTGTACGTCCATCTCTCTTTATCTCCTGTAGTTTTTCTCCCTCTTTCTCCCTGGACCCCTCTGCTCTGTCCCAGTGACTGGGGAAGGGGCATTGGGAAGAGTTTGCCTCAGTGCCTGGTCTCTCCCAGGATTTACCCCGACTGTGGGGAGGGGGTGAATGGAAGGAACATTAAGTACTTTTCTGAGTGCGTCTGAAAAAGAGAAAAAGAGAAGGAGAAAGGGAGAGTGACAAAAAGAGAGAGAGACATGGAGAGAGTGGAGATGGAGAAGGTGGAGAGAGAGAAATGGGCAGTGAGAGTCAGGGAGGTGGAGTGAGAAAAGGACAGTGAGAGAGACAGGGAGAGAGAGGGAGAGAGAGTGAGAAGGACATATATTGAGGGAGAAGGACAGTGTGTGTACTTGGCGATGGTATTAGAGTAGGATCTTGCTGTGCTTTACAGCAGTCAGTGAAAAGGCGAGTTAGTCTCTGCACTATGTCCTCCAGCCCAGGGGCTGTGAGTCTGCATGGGAAGGGGGAGAGGGGAGACACGGAGGGAGTGGGACAGCCAGAGACAGGGGGAGGGTTTGATGGGGTTTTGGGGTTGGTAGAGAAAGGAGGGGCTGTTGTCATAGAGAGATGAAGGGAGGGGTAGCATGTGATGCAAAGTCTGAGACAGGGTGGGGAAGAGGTCTCCACGGGAAGGATAGTCAATGAGGCCATTCAGGGGCCAATCCTGAGGATCCTGAACCGGACCAGGATCATTTAATGGGGCAGGGGGATGATGGGCAGAAAGGACTCCATCTGTGATGGAAGCCTTCCGTAATTCTCGGACTGGGATCTTGCTGTACACTAAAACAGTCACAGACCAGTCAGTCAACCCAGACACATTTACCGGTGTGAGAAAGCGAGGACTGCAGATGCTGGAGAGTCAGAGTTACAAAGTGTGGAGCTGGAGAAGCACAGCAGTTCAGCCAGGAGAGTCAATGGTTCAGGCCTGACCTGCTGGGCTTTTCCAGCTCCACACTTTTCCTCTCAACTCCCTCTGCCCCAGGGAGTGGGGCTCACAGCAATGTTGGTGGGGGGAGCAAAATATTTGAGGGGGGCACAGTTGGTGAGGTAGGTATTTGTGAGGAAAGATATTTGGGGAAAGGAATAAATTTGGGAGGAGAGTGAAAATGCGGGGCAAAATATTTTTAGGGGATTCAAAATTAGGTGAGCACTTTCAGGTCTGAAACAAAGAAAAAGAGAAAAGGAGGGTGAGAAAAAGAGAGAGAGGTCGAGAGAGTGGGGATGGAGAAGGGGGATGAGAGAAAGATGGGGCAGATACAGACAGTGAGAGGGAGAGTGTGAGAGAAAGGCAGATTGAGAGAAAGAGACAGACAGGGAGAGAGAAGAACAAAGAGAGAAGGGGAAGTCAGATTGAGATAAACAGGTGTTGAAGCATGGACAGACGGAAAGGGTGACACTCAGTATTCCAGTTGGTTCCAGCTCCCTCTCTCTCAATGGGTTTTCACACTCCCTCTCTCCCATGCTCCTGAGGTTTGCTTCAGCTTGTCTCGCTCCCTCTCTCTCTCCATCTCACTGGATGGTGAGCTGGTCTCTGTCCCTTGCCATGTTGGTCACCTCAGAAAGCCTCCAGAAAATTCAAGAGATCAGTCTGCAGGTGATCCCTGGTTTTGTTCATTTCTGGATGGTTTCCCAGAACTTTCTATACTTCTGGCGCATTCGGAGAATCCGTTAATAGTTTGAAGCGTTGCTGATCATTTGGATGGCTTGTTCCTGTTAGTTTCTTTGTGTAGCAGGACCCAGTGCCTTCCGATCTGGGCCCTCCTTTGTTTCGTGGAGACGTTGCTAGGGATATGTCTGCCCAGGGGACCTGTTGCCTTTGACATTATGCTGATGGGATAACCATCTGGCTGCTGTCTGGCTTTTGTGATTTGGGAATATAACTTGTCCAATATACCCAGCATCTCTTGGCTGTCCATCTGTGTTTTAGCAAGGAGGCCGCAACATTTCACCCATTCCCCCTCCCCCACCCAGTCTTTTGAATGGAAACAAGCTTATACAATGAATTACAAACCTAATTTTAAAAGCTGGTTATGTTTGTTGTCAGAGTAGCCTGATGTTTGAGCGAAAGCCATTTTGTACATTGGTCAATCCGATTGTCATATGGCTGATAAGTGATATCATAGAATCCCTACAGAGCAGAAGCAGGCCCTTCAGCCCATCGAGTCCACAATGACCCTCTGAAGAGAATCCAACTCAGATCCATCCCCTGATGATATCCCTGAAACCCTGCATTTCCCATGGCTATTCCAGCTAACCTGAATATCCCTCGACACTATGGGCAATCTGTCAAAAATGTGCACCATTGAACAGTGGGAGAAAACCCATGCAGATGCAGGGAGAATGTACAAACACCACACAGACAGTCGCTCAGGAGTGGAATCAAACCCAGGTCTCTGGCACTGTGAGGCAACAGTGCTAACCACTGAGCGACTGTGGCACTTGTAACTGTTTCGACAAAACATATTCCGTTCTGAGAATCCATACAGAATTGTGATGCATAGCCAACATTCACACCCCTCTCTCACCGCCGCTCTCTCTCATTCCCCCCTCTCTCACCACCCCTCTCTCTCAACCCCCTCTCTCACTCCCCTTTCTCTCACCCCCTCTCTCTCTCTCTCACTCTCTCTCTCTCACTGCCCCCTCTCTCACCCCGCTCTCTCACTGCCCCCACTCTCACCCCGCTCTCTCTCACACCCCTCTCTCCCTCCCCTTTCTCTCACACCCCTCTTTGTGTCTCATCCCCTCTCTCTAAGCCCCACTCTCTCTCACTCTTTCTCACACCCCTCTCTCACTCCCCCTCTCTCACACCCCCTCTTTCTCACCCCCATTCCCTCTCACTCTCTCACACACCTCTCTCTCTCACCCCGCTCTCTCTCACCGCCGCTCTCTCTCACTCCCCCCCGTCACAACCCCTCTCTCACAACCCCTCTCTCTCAACCCCCTCTCTCACTCCCCTTTCTCTCTCACTCTCTCTCTCTCACACCCTCTCTCTCACACCGCTCTCTCACCGACCCTCTCCCTCACCCGCCCCTCACTCCCCTTTCTCTCACACCCCTCTCTCTCACCCCCACTCTCTCTCACACTCTCTCTCTCACCCCTCTCTCACCCCTCTCTCTCACCCCCACTCTCTCTCACTCTCTCTCTCTCACCCCTCCTCTCTCTCTCTCATCCCCTCTCTCTCACCCCCTCTCTTTCTCAGTCACTCTCTTCACCCACTCTCTCACTGCCCCTCTCTCTCAAACCCCCACTCCCCACTATCTCACCTCCTCTCTCTCTCATCCCCCTCTCTCTCTTACGCTTCTATTTCTCTCACTCCCTCCCTCTCTCTCACCCTCTCTCTGTCTCTTTCTCATCCCTTCTCTTGCCTTCTCACTCCCTCTCTCTCTTACCCCATCTCACTCTTACCGTCTCTCTCTCAACCCTTCTCTCTCTCTCACCCCTCTCTCTCTCCCATCCCCATCTCTCTCTCTCCTCCCTCTCGAACCCTCGCTCTCTCACCCCTCGCTCTCACGCCCCCCTCACACCCCTCGCTCTCACCCCCCTCTCTCAACCCCTCTCGCAATCCCTCCCTCTCTCTGTCTCTTTCTCATCCCCTCTCTCTCCTTCTCATCCCCTCTCTCTCCTTCTCACTCCCTCTCTCTCTCTCTTACCCTATCTCTCTCACCCCCTCACCTGCGCGCTCTTACACCGCCTCTCTCTCTCTCTTTCTCTTATCTCCCTCACTCCCTCTCTCCCACCCTCTCTCAGTCTCTGTCTCATCCCCTCTCTCTGCTTCTCACTCCCTCTCTCTCTTACCCCATCTCTCTCTCACCTCTCTCTCTCACCCCTACTCTCTCTCACCCACCTCTCTCTCTCAGCCCCCCCACCCCCCTCTCACCCAGCTCTCTCTCACACACCTCTCTCTCTCTCCCACCCCCTCACACCTCCTGTATCTCCCCCACCTCCCTCACCCCCCTCCCATCCCTTCTCCCACTGACATCTCCCACACACACCCTCAGCCACCTCCCCCTCTCACCCCCTCTCTCAACCTCCCTTTCTGTCACCCTCTCTCTCTCACCACTCTAACCCTCTTACCTTCTCTCCCCCTCTCTCTCCCCCTCTCTCCCCCTCTCTCTCCCCCCTCTCTCACCCATCTCTCTCACTCCTCTCTCTCACCCTCTCTCTCACCTCTCTCTCTCACAACCCACACTCTCACGCCCTCCCTCTCTCATCCCGTCCCTCTCTCTCACACACTCCCTCTCTCCCCCCTCTCTCACCCCTCTCACTCACCCCTCTCTCTCACCCCTCTCTCTCACACCCCCCCCTCTCTCACAGTTCCTCTCTCAGCCCGTCCCTCTTCCCCCCCCCACTCTCATCACTCTTCTCTCACACTCTCCCTATCTCACCCTCTCTCTCAGCCCATTTCTCTCTCAGCCCCTCTCTATCTCAGCCCCTACCGCTCTCACCCACCCTCTCTTTCACCCCCTGTCTCTCTCAGCCCCCCTCTCTTTCACCCACTCTCCCTCATCCCACTCTCTCTCCCCCTCTCTATTACACCCTCTCCCTCTCTCACACCCTTCTAACTCTCTCACCCCTTCACCCCCTCCCTCTCTCCACCACCTCTCCTCCTCTCTCCCCTGTCTCTCTCACCCCTCTCTCACACACTCTCTTTCTCACTCCGTCTCTCTCTCACCACTTACGATCTCTCTCATCCCCCTCTCTCACCGTCTCTCTCTCAGCCCCTTCTCTCTCAGCCCCTCTCTCTCAGCCCCTTTCTCTCTCAGCCCCTCTCTCTCAGCCCCTTTCTCTCTCAGCCCCTCTCTCTCACACACCCCCTTTCTCTCTCACCTTGTTATCTCTCTCACCACACTCTCTCTCAACCCCTCTCTCACCTCCTTTCTCTCCACCCTGCTCTCTCAGATCTCACTCTCACCCCTCTCTCTCTGTCACCCTTCACCCTCTCTCCCCTTTACACCCTCTCTCACCCCTCTCTCTCTCTCTCATCCCTTCACCCTATCTCCCCCGCTCACACCCTCTCTCTCTTACCCACCTCTCTGTCTCTCTCTCACACCTCTCTCCCCTGCCCTCTCACTCATTCCCCCCTCTCTCTCGCTCTATTGCATTCTGTCTATCACTCCCTTTATCTCTCTCTCATTCCCCTTCACTCTGGCGTTCTGTCTCACACCCCTCCCCCTCTCTCGCGCCCTCTTTCTCTCGTTCGCCCCATTTGTCTCTCTCTTTTTACCCCTTTCTTCCTCCCTCCTCCTTGCTCTCGTTCTGTCTCTCTCTAGCGCCCACTCTCTCACCCCATCTCCCTCACACCCCTCTAACTCTCTCATCCGTTCACTCGTTCTCTCTCTGTCTCTCTCTCTCTCAACCCCTCATTCACTGTCTATCTCACCCTCTCTCTCACCCTTTCGCTCTCTCTCTCGCGTCCTATCTCTCTCATCCCTCTTTCGCTCGCTGCCCCCTTTCTCTCTCACCCCTTCTCTATCTCTCCCCCTTTCTCTCAATTCCTCTCTCTCACCCCCTCTCTCTCCCACTCTCTCTTCCACCTCCTCTCTCTCACCCCCCACACACATTCACTCTTTCTCTGACCCCCCTCTCTTTCTCTCTCCTCTCTCTGATTCTCAGCCCTCTCTCCCTTTTTCACCCCTCTCTCTTACCCTCTCTCTCACCCTCTCTCTCTCACCCCTCATCCTCCTCTCTCTCACCCGCTCTCTCTCGCTCTCTCAATCCCTCTCTCTCCAAACCCTTGATCTCTCTCTCTCTCACCCTTCTCTCTCTATGTTAGCCCCTTACTCTTTATTCCCCCTTCTCTCTCACCCCCTTTCTCTCTTACCCCCTCACCCGCGCTCTTTCTCACCCCTCTGTCTCTCTGTAATCTCCTCTTTCTTATACCCCTCTCGCACCTCTCTCTCTCACACTCCTCTCTCTCTCTCACCCCCTCCCTCTTTCCCACCCTCTCTCTATCTCTTTGTCATCCCCTCTCTCTCCTTCTCACTCCCTCTCTCTCACTCCCTCTCTCTCACCCCTCACTCTCACCCCGCCAACCCCCTCCCTCTTTCTCACCCTCTCTCTATCTCTTCCTCATCCCCTCTCTCTCCTCACTCCCTCTCTCTCACTCCCTCTCTCTCACCCCTCTCTCTCACCCCTCTCTCTCACCCCCCTCATTCTCACCCTCTCTCTCTCTTCCCATCTCTCTCCCACTCTCTCTCACTCTCGTCTCTCTATCTTTCACAACCCCCCTCTCTCTCACCCTCTCCTCTCTCTCATTTCCATTCTCTCACCAACCTCTCTCTCACCCCTTCTCTCTCTCACACACCTCTCTCTCTCCGACCCCCCTCACACCCCCTCTATCTCCACACCCTCTCCTACTCCCATTTCCCACACACCCCCTCACCCACCTACCCCTCTCAACCCCCTCTCTCACCCCCCTCTTACACCCCCTCTCTCTCTCAAACCCCTCTCTCTGTCACCCCTCTCTTTCTGTCACCACTCTAACTCTCTTACCTTCTCTCCCCGTCTCTCTCCCCTCTCTCACTCCTCTCTCTCACCCTCTCTATCACCCTCTGTCTCTCACATACACCCCTCTCTCTCACGCCCTCCCTCTCTCATCCCGTCCCTCTCTCACACCCTCCCACTTTCACACTCTCCCTCTCTCCCACTCTCAGTCCCCCCTCCCCATCTCTCCCCCGCTCACACCCTCTCTCTCTTACCCGCCTGTCTCTCTCTCTCACACTTCTCTCTCTCCCCGCCCTCTCTCTCCCGCCCTCACTCTCACTCCTCTCTCCCTCTCACCCCTTCACTCTATTTCCCCGCTCACGCCCTATCTCTCTCTTACCCACTTCTCTGTCTCTCTTTCTCTCTCACACCTCTCTCTCTCCCCCGCCCTCTCTCTCCCCCGACCTCTCTCTCATCCCCCCTCTCTCTCGTTCTATTGCCTTCTGTCTATCACTCCCTTTTCTCTCTCTCATTCTCCTTCACTCTCGCGCTCTGTCTCACACCCCTCCCCCTCTCTCGCGCCCTCTTTCTCTCGTTCGCCCCATTTCTCTCTCTCTTTTGACCCCTTTCTTTCTCCCTCCTCCTTGCTCTCGTTCTGTCTCTCTCTAGCACCCACCATCTCACCCCATCTCCCTCACACCCCTCTAACTCTCTCATCCATTCACTCGTTCTCTCTCTCTCTCTGTCTCTCTCTTTCAACCCATCATTCACTGTCTATCTCACCCCCTCTCTCACCCCTTTCGCTCTCTTTCTCTCGCGCCCCAATTCTCTCATCCCTCTTTCTCTCGCTGTCCCCCTTTCTCTCTCACTCCTTCTCTATCTCTCCCCCTTTCTCTCAATCCCTCTCTCTCATCCCCTCTCTCTCCCACTCTCTCTCCCATCTCTTCTCTCTCACCCCCCACACATTCACTCTTTCTCTGACCCCCTCTCTTTCTCTCCCCTCTCTCTCATTCTCAGCTCTCTCTCTCTCCCCTCTCTCTTTCTCCCCACTCTCCCTTTCTCAGCCCACTCTCCCTTTCTCACCCCTCTCTCTCTCACCCCTTTCTCTCTCACCCTCTCTCTCAACCCGTCTCTCTCACCCCCCTCATCCTCCTCTCTCTCACCCGCTCTCTCTCGCTCTCTCAATCCCTCTCTCTCTAAACCCCCTCTCTCTCACCCCTTGCTCTCTCTCTCACCCTTCTCTCTCTATGTTCGCCCCTCACTCTTTATCCCCCTTCTCTCTCACTCCACTGTCTCTCAACCCCTTACTCTCTTACCCCCTCACCCGTGCTCTTTCTCACCCCTCTCTCCCTCAAAGCTCCTCTCTCTAATACCCCTCTCTCTCTTTCCCACCTCTCTCACACACCTCTCTCTCTTTCTCAATCCCTCTCTCTCACCCCCTTCCCTCTCTCACACCCGTCTGTCTCACACCCGTCTCTCTCTCACCCCCTCTCTCCCCCCTCTCTCTCAACCTCTCTCTATCTCTTTCTCATCCCCTCTCTCTCCTTCTCACTCCCTCTCTCTCACCCCTCTTTCTCACTCCCCTCATTCTCACCCCCTCTCTCTTCCCCTCTCTCTCCCACCCTCTCTCTCTCACTCCCATCTCTCTCTCTCAACCCACCTCTCTCTCACCCTCCCCTCTCTCTCATTCCCCATCTCTCACCAACCTCTCTATCACCTCCCCTCTCACTCTCTCACCCACCTCTCTCTCCCACCCCCCTGACACCCCCTCTATCTCCCTCCCACCTCCCTCACCCCCCCTCCCAACCCCTCTCCAACCCCAATCCCCCACACACACCCTCACCCACCTACCCCTCTCATCCCCCTCTCTCACCCCCCTCTTACACCCTCTCTCTCTCTCAAACCCCTCTCTCTGTCACCCCTCTCTTTCTCTCACCACTCTAACTCTCTTACTTTCTCTCCCCTCTCTCCCCTCTCTGTCTCCCCTCTCTCACTCCTCTCTCTCACCCTCTCTCTCACCTATCTCTCTCACACACCCCTCTCTCACGCCCTCCCTCTCTCATCCCGTCCCTCTCTCACAGCCTCCCACTCTCACACCCTCCCTCTCTCCCCCTCTCTCCCCCCTCTAACCCCTCTTTCTCACCTCTCTCTCTCACACGCGTCTCTCTCATCTCCCTCTCTCATCCCGTCCCTCTTTCCCCCTCCCACTCCCATCCCTCCTCTATCACACTCTCCCTATCTCAGCCCCTCTCTCTCAGCCCATCTCTCTCTCAGCCGCTCCCGCTCTCACCCACCCTCTCTTGCACTCCCTGTCTCTCTCAGCCCCTCCCCCTCACTGCCCCCTCTCTCATTCCACTCTCTCTCCCCCTTTCTATTACACAAACTCTCTCACACCCTACTAACTTTCTCACCCTTTCACACCCTCCCTCTGTCCACCACCTCTCCCCCTCTCTCTCCCCCTCTCTCATCCCTCTCTTTCTCACCCCTCTCTCTCTCACCCACTCTCTTTCTCACTCCCTCTCTCTCTCACCACTCACTATCTCTCTCGCCCCTATCTCTCTCACTGCCTCTCTCTCTCAACCCCCTCTCTCTCAGCCCTCTCTCTCTCAGCCCATTTCTCTCACACCCCCTTTCTCTCTCACTTTGTTATCTCTCTCCCCCTCGCTCTCTCACACCTCTTCTCTTTCCACCTTGCTCTCTCTCTCACCTCTCTCTCTGTCACCCTTCACCCTCTCTCCCTTTACAGCCTCTCTCTCACCCTCTCTCTCTCTCACACCCCTTCACTCTATCTCCCCCATTCACACCCTCTCTCTCTTACCCACCTCTCTGTCTCTCTCTCTCTCTCTCACCCGTCTCTCTCACCCGTCTCTCTCACACCTCCATCAGCCCTCTCTCTATCAGCCCCCTCTCTCTCCCCAGTCGCTCCCACCCTGATCTCTCTCACACACCTTCTCTCTCACGCCTCTCTCTCTCACCCTCTCTTTCTCACCCACTCTCACTCACCCCCTTTCTCTTTTGCACCTGCCCTCTCCCCCACCCCGATCTTTCTCATCCTCCCTCTCTCTCACCCTCTCACTCTTCTCTCTCTCTCATTCCCTCTCTCTCGCCCCCTCTCTGTCTCCAGCCCCCTCTCTCCCATTCCCTCTCTCTCACCCCCTCACCTCCACTCTTTCTCTGACCCCCTCTCGTTCTTCCCCCCACTCTTTCTCACCCCTCTCTCCCTTTCTAACCACCTCTCCCTTTTTCACCCTCTCTCTCTCATCCCCTTCTCTCTCTCACCCTCACATCCCACCCTCTCTCTCACACCCCCATCCACTTTCTCTCTCTCGCCCTCTGTCTCCTCCCCCTCTCTCCACGCTCTTTATCCCCCCTCTCTTTCCCCCTCTCTACCCTTCTCCTCCTCCCTCACACACCCTTTTCTCTCACCCCCTCTCTCTCACCCCCTCTATCTCAGCCCAATCTGTCTCTTTATCCCCCTGTCTCTGTCCCCCGCTCTGTCCCCTCTCTCTCTGTCACCGCTCTCTCTGTCTTGTATCTGTTCCCCTTTCTCTGCCCCCCCCCTCTGCCCCCCCTCTCTGTCCCCCTCTCTCTGTCCCCATCTCTCTGTCCCCATATCTCTGTCCCCCTCTCTCTGTTCCCCTTTCTCTGGACTCCTCTCTCTGCCCCATCTCTCTCTCCCCCCTCTGTCCTCCCTCTCTCTGTCCCCCACTCTCTCCCCGCGCTCTCCCCCTCCCCTCCCACTCTCTCTCTCCGTGACTCTCTCTCTGTCCCCTCTCTCATGCTCACTCTCCCCCTCACCCCCTCTCTCTCTACTCCATCTCTCTTCCCCTTTCTCTCTACCCCACTCTCCCTCCCTCTACCTCCTCTCTCTCCACGCCTCTCTCTACCTCCTCTCTCTCTCCCCTCTCTCTCTCTCTTCACTAACCGTCTCCCCAAACTCTGTTACCGAATGCTGTCCCCTCTCTCTCTCCCTCTCTCAACCGGTCCCTCTTCCACTCCCTCACTCGACCCCTCACTCTCCCCTTCTGTCTCCGCTCTCTCTGACCCCTTCTCTCTGTGCTCCCTCTCTCTGTCCCCCTTTCTCTCTCCACCCTCTCTCTGTCCCCCTCTCATTGCCCCGCTTTCTGCCCCCTCTCCCTGTGCACCCATTTCTCTGTCACGCCCTTTCACTGTCCCCAACTCTCTGTCCCCCCTCTCAGTCCCCAATCTCTCTGTCACCCCTCTCTCTGTCCCCTCTCTCTCTGTCCTGTCCCCTCTGTCCCTCCTCTCTGTACCCCCTATCTCTGTCCCCCCTCTCTCTCTCTCTCTCTCAGCCGGTCCCTCTTTCACTCCCTCACTCGAACTCTCACTCTCCCCTTCTGTCTCTGCCCTCTCTCTCCACTAGTCTCTCCAGCTCTCTCTCTCACCCTCACTGTCCCCCTCCCGTCTTCACCTCCCGTCTCCCGCTCTCTCCACCTCTCTCTCCCCATCTCTCTACCACTCTCTGTCCCCCTCTCTCTACGCCCACTCTCCCGCCCTCTTCCACCTCCTCTCTCTGTCCCCCTCTCTCTGTACCCCTTCTCTCTAAGTACCACTCTCTCTGTTCCCCCGCTCTCTGTCCCTCTCTCTCTCTGACCCCTCTCGCTCTCTGTCCCCACTCTCTCTCTCTCTGTCCCCCCCCTCTATCCACTCTCTCGCTCTGTCTGCCCCATCCCCCTCTCTCTGTCCTCCCTTCTCTCTCTGCCCCCCTCTCTCTGTCCCTCCCTCTGCACCTTCCCCCTGTTCCCCACCCTGTCCCCCCTCTCGACCCCCTCTTTCTGTCCCCCCACTATGTCCCCCACTCTCTGTCCCCGACTCTCTGACCCCTTCTATCTCCCTGCACTCTCTGTCCCCCTCTCTCTGTCCCCCTCCCTTTGTTCCCCCTCTCTCTACCCCCTCTCTCTGTCCCACTCTCTGTTCTCCCTCTCTGTCCCCACTATTTCTGTCCCCACTCTCTCTGTCTCCATCTCTCTGTCTCAATCTCTCTGTATCCATCTCTCTGTCCCACCTCTCTGTCCCCCCTTTCTCTGTCCACCCTCTCTCTGTCCCCCTCTCATTGCCCCGCTTTCTGCCCCCTCTCCCTGTGCACCCATTTCTCTGTCACCCTCTTTCTCGGTCCCCATTTCTCTGCCCCCTCTCTCTCTCTGTCCCCCTCTCTGTCCCCAATCTCTCTGTCACCCCTCTCTCTGTCCCCTCTCTCTCTGTACTGTCCCCTCTGTCCCTCCTCTCTGTACCCCCTATCTCTGTCCCCCTCTCTCTGTCCCTCCCTCTGCACCGATCTTCCCTCTGTTCCCCATTCTGTACCCCCTCTCTCCGACCCCTTCTCTCTGTCCCCCCACTATGTCCCCCGTTCTCTGTCCCCAGACTCTCTGATCCCTTCTATCTCCCTGAACTCTCTGTCCCCCGCTCTCTGTCCCCTCTCTCTGTCCCCCTCACTTTGTCCCCCTCTCTCTACGAGGAGAAAGTTTGTTGTAGGTACTGGTTGTCCTGGTTGGATTTTTGATGTAGGTACTGGTTGTCCTGCTTGGGTTTTGTTGTAGGTACTGGTTGTCCTGGTTTCTTCCTGACCTCTCCGCCCCCACCCCAGTCTGACCTATCACCCTCACCTTGACCTCGCTCCTCCTATCACATTTCCGACGCCCCTCCCCCAAGTCCCTCCTCCCTACCTTTTATCTTAGCCTGCTGGACACACTTTCCTCATTCCTGAAGAAGGGCTTATGCCTGAAACGTCGTTTCTCCTGTTCCCTGGATGCTGCCTGACCAGCTGCGCTTTTCCAGCAACACATTTTTACCCCCCTCTCTCTACCCCCTCTCTCTGTCCCTGTCTCTCTGTCCCCCCTCTCTCTGTCCCCCACTCTCTGTCCCCCACTCTCTGTCCCCATTTTCTGTACCCCTCTATCTTCCCCCTCTATCTGCGTGGATACAGGAATAGTCCAGGAGGGAGGGAATCCGGTATTTGGATAACTGGGGTTCTTTCTGGGGAAGGTGGGACCTCTATAAACAGGATGGTCTGCACCTGAACCTGAGGGGCACCAGTATCCTTGGTGGGAGGTTTACTAGTGCTCTTGGGGGGGGGGGGGTTAAACTAACTCTGCAGGGGCATGGGAACCCAGACTGTAGCTTTAAGGTGCAGGACCTGGAGTGAAGGGAGGTTAGGAACATGGCATCAATTTCAAAGGAGGGTGTCTGTAAACAGTAAAGTGGCCTGAAGTGTGCATACTTCAATGCAAGAAGTATACAAAATAAGGTAGGTGAACTTGAAGCGTGGGTTGGTACCTGGGGTTTCGATGTTGTGGCTATTACGGAGACATGGGTAGAACAGGGACAGGATTGGCTCTTGCATGTCCCAGGGTTTAAATGTTTTACTAGGGTCAGAGGTGGGGGTAAAAGAGGGGGAGGTGTGGCATTGCTTGCCAAAGATAGTATTACAGCTGTGGAAAGGACGATGGATGAAGACTCGCCATCTGAGGTAGTTTGGGCTGAGGTTAGGAATAGGAAAGGTGAGGTCACCCTGTTAGGAGCTTTTTACAGGCCTCCTAATAGTCCTAGAAACGTAGAAGAAAGGATTGCGAGGATGATTCAAGAGAAGAGTGAAAGTAATAGGGTGGTTGTTATGGGGGACTTTAACTTTCCAGATATTGATTGGGGAAGCTATAGCTCAAGTTCATTAGATGGGTCAGTGTTTGTCCAATGTGTGCAGGAGGGTTTCCTGACACAATATGTAGACAAGCCAACAAGAGGTGAGGCCATACTGGATTTGGTTCTGGGTAATGAACCAGGCCAGGTGTTAGAATTAGAGGTAGGTGAGCACTTTGTGGACAGTGACCACAATTCGGTGACTTTTACTCTCGTGATGGAGAGGGATAACTGGGGGCAGGGAAATTATGATGCTGTGAGGCATGACTTAGGATGTGTGGTTTGGAAAAATAAGCTTCAAGGCAAGGGCGTAATTGATATGTGGAGCTTGTTCAAGGAGCAACTATTGAGTGTCCTTGATAAGTATGTACCCGTCAGGCAGGGAGGAAAGGATCGTGTGAGGGAGCGGTGGTTTAATAAGGAATTGGAATCCCTTGTTAAATGGAAGAGGGCGGCCTATGCAAAGATGAGGCGTGAAGGTTCAATTGGGGCAATTGAGAGTTATAAGGGAGCCATGAAGGATCTGAAGAGAGAGCTATGTGCAGCAAGGAGGGGACATGAAAGGTCCTTAGTTGGTAGCATAAGGGAAAACCCTAAGGCTTTCTATAGGTATGTCAGGAATAAAAGAATGACTAGGATAGGAATAGTTCCAGTCAAGGATAGTAGTGGGAAGTTGCGTGTGGAGGCGGAAAAGATTGGGGAGACACTGAATGAATACTTTTCGTCAGTATTCACTCAGGAACAGGACATTGTTGTCGATGTGAATACGGAACCACAATTAAGTAGAATGGATGGCTTTGAGGTATGTAGAGAAGAGGTGTTGGAAATTCTGGAAAGGGTGAAAATAGATAAGTCCTCTGGGCCTGATGGCATTTATCCTAGGATTCTCTGGGAAGCAAGAGAGGAGATTGCAGAGCCATTGCCTTGATTTTTATGTCCTCGTTGTCTACAGGAGTTTTGCCAGAAGACTGGAGGCTAGCAAATGTGGTTCCCTTGTTCAAGAAGGGGAGTAGGGATAACCCTAGTAACTATAGGCCGGTGAGTCTCACTTCTGTTGTGGGCAAAATCTTAGAGAGAATTATAAGGGATAGGGTTTATGAACATCTGGATAGGAATAATGTGATCAAGGATTTTCAGCATGGTTTTGTGAAGGGCAGGTCGTGCCTCACAAACCTTATTGAATTCTTTGAGAAGGTGACTAAGGAGGTGGACGAGGGGAAAGCGGTAGATGTGGTGTATATGTATTTTAGTAAGGCGTTTGATAAGGTTCCCCATGGTAGGCTACTGCAAAAAATTGGGAGGTATGGCATTGAGGGTGAGTTGGAAGTTTGGATTAGGAGTTGGCTGGCTGGAAGAAGACAGAGGGTAGTAGTTGATAGCAAAGGTTCATCTTGGAGTGCCGTCACTAGCGGTGTTCCGCAAGGATCTGTTTTGGGACCATTGCTGTTTGTCATTTTTATAAATGACCTGGAGGAGGGGTTAGAAGGTTCGGTGAGCAAGTTTGCGGATGATACGAAAGTCGGAGGAGTTGTAGACAGTGAGGAAGGATGTGGCAGGTTACAGAGGGATATAGATAAGCTGCAGAACTGGGCAGAAAGGTGGCAAATGGAGTTCAATGTAGCTAAGTGTGAGGTGATTCACTTTGATAAGAGTATCAAAAAGATGGGGTACTGGGCTAATGGTCGGATACTTGGTAGTGTGGATGAGCAGAGGGATCTTTGTGTCCAAGTACACAGATCTCTGAAAGTTACCACCCAGGCAAATGGTGCGGTGAGGAAGGCATATGGCGTACTGGCTTTTATTGGTAGAGGAATAGAGTTCCGGAGCCCTGAGGACATGTTGCAGTTGTATAAGACTCTGGTGCGGACACATCTGGAGTATTGTGTGCAGTTTTGGTCGACAGAGTATAGGAAGGATGTGGAGGCACTGGAACGGGTGCAGAGGAGGTTTACCAGGATGTTGCCTGGTATGGTAGAAAGTCGTATGAGGAAAGGCTGAGGCACTTGGGGTTGTTTTCATTGGAGAAAAGAAGGTTTAGGGGTGACTTGATAGAGGTGTACAAGATGATTAGGGGTTTCGATAGGGTCGATAGTGAGAATCATTTTCCACGTATGGAGTCAGCTATTACGAGGGGGCATAGCTTTAAATTAAGGGGTGGTAGGTATAGGACAGATGTTAGGGGTAGGTTCTTTACTCAGCGAGTCGTGAGTTCATGGAATGCCCTGCCAGTAACAGTGGTGGACTCTCCCTCATTATGGGCATTTAAGCGGGCATTGGATAGGCATATGGAGGATAGTGGGCTAGTGCAGGTGAGGTGGGCTTGGATTGGCGCAACATCGAGGGCTGAAGGGCCTGTACTGCGCTGTATTCCTCTTTGCTCTATGTTCTATGTTCTTTCCATCCCCCTCTCTGTCCTCCCTCTCTCTGTCCCCTACTCTCTGACCCCCTTTCTCTGTCCCCGTCTCTCTGTCCCCCCTCTCTCCCTTCCCTCTCTCTGTCTCCCTCTTTATCTACCACTCTCTCTGTCCCCGCTTCCCTCTCTGTCAATTCTCTCTCTCCCTCCACTCTCTCTATCCCATCTCTCGCTCTCTCTGCCCCCACTTTCTGTCCCCGTCTCTCTCTTCCCCTCTCTGTGTCCCCCTCTCTCTGTCCTCTCTCTCTCTGTCCCTCACTCTCTCTCTGTCCCCCTCTCTCTGTTCCCGCCGTCTGCCCCCCTTCTCTCTGTCTTCCCTCTTTTCGCCCCTCTCTTTCCCTCTCTCTGTCCCCCCTCTCTGTCACCTCTCTGGCACCCCTCGCTCTGTCTCCCTCTCTCTACCCCCTCTATCTCTGCCCCCCATCCCCCTCTCTCTGTCCCTCTCTCTACCCCTCCTCTCTTTACACCCCATCTCTGCCCCCACTTTCTGTCCCCACTCTGTCGCCCCTCTCTCTTGTCCCCCGTCACAATGTCCCCCCTCTCTCTGCCCTCCGACCCCCCCTTTCTGTCCCTCTCTATCGCCCCCTATCTCTTCCCCTCTCTCGTTTGCCCCCTCTGTCCCCTACTCTGTCCACTCTCTCTGTCCCCTCTCTCTCCACCTCTCTCTGTGCCCCCACTCTCTGACCACTTCGATCTCCCCGCGCTCTCTATCCCCACTCTCTATTCCCTCTCTCTATTCCCGTCTCTCTGTTCCCCTCTCTTTGTTAACCTCTCTTTGCCCCCTTCTCTCTGCCCCCCTATCTCTGTCCCCACTTCTCTGCCCCCGTCCCCCTCTCTCTGTCCCCCTCTCTCTGTCCCCCTCTCTTTGTACGGCCTCTCTCTGTCCCACTCTCTATGTCCCCCGCTCTCTATCCTCCCTCTCTCTGTCCTCCCTCACTCTGTCCTCCCTCTCTCTGTCCCCCCTCTCTCTGACCCCCTTTCTCTCTGTCTTCCGTCTCTCTTTCCCCCTCTCTTTCCCTCTCTCTGTTCCCCCTCTCTGTCCCCCCCCCGACACCCCTCGCGCTGTCCCCCTCTCCCTACACCCTCTATCTCTGTATCCCCTCTCACTGTCCCCCCTCTCGGTCTCCCTCTCTCTGCCCCCTCTCTGTCTGTCCGCTCTCTGTTTGTCCCCCTCTCTCTGTCCCCCTCTCTCTGTCCCCATCTCTCTGTACCCCTTTCCCTGTTCTCCCTCTCTCTGACCCCCTCTCTCTGTCCCATCTGTCTGTTCCCCTTTCTCTGTTCCCCTCTCTCTGCCCCCGCTTTCCGTCCCCCTCTCTCTGTCCGTTCTCTCTCTCCCCCCACTCTCTCAATCCCATCTTTCGATCTTTCTGCCCCCAGTCTCTGTCCCCGTCTCTCTATTCCCCTCTCTCTGTCCCTCTCTCTCTGCCCTACCTCTCTCTGTCCCCCCTCTCTGTTCCCCCCTCTCTCTGTCCCCACCCTCTCTGTCCCTCACTCTCTCTGTCCCCCTCTCTCTGTCCGCGCCCTCTGCCCTCCTTCTCTCTGTCTTCCCTCTCTCTTTTTGCTCCTCTCTTTTCCTCCCTCTGTTCCCCCCTCTCTGGCACCCCTCGTTCTGTCCCCCTCTCTCTACCCCCTCTCTCTTCCCCCTCTCTCTGTCCCCCTCTCTCTGTCCCCCTCTCTCTCCCCCTCCTCTCTTTACACCCCACCTCTGCCTCCTCTCTCTGTCTCCACTCTGTCGCCCCTTTCTCTGTACCCCAATCACTATGTCCCCCCTCTCTCTGCCATCCGACCCCTCCTTTTTGTCCCTCTCTGTCTCCCCCTCTATCTCTCCCCATCTCACGTTCCCCCCTTTTGTCCCCTACTCTGTCCACTCTCTCTGTCCCCCCTCTCTCTCTCTCCACCTCACTCTGTGCCCCGACACTCTGACCCCTTCTATCTCCCCGCGCTCTCTATCCCCACTCTCTGTCCCCTCTCTCTGTTCCCCTCTCTTTCTTAACCTCTCTTTGCCCACCTCTCTCTGCCCCCCTGTCTCTGTCCCCAGTTCTCTGCCCCTGTCCCCCTCTCTTTGTACGGCCTCTCTCTGTCCCACTCTCTCTGCCCCCTCGCTTTCTGTCCCACTCTCACTCTCAGTCCCCTCTCGCTCTCTGTCCCCCTCTCTCTCTGTACCCTCTCTCTCTCTTGACCCCTCTGAACATCCTCTCTCTGTCCCCTACTCTCTGTCCCTCCTCTGCTCTGCCCTTCTCTCTGACCCCCTTTGTCTGTCTCCCTCTCTCTGTGCCCCTCTCTGAACCTCATCTCTCTGTCCCCCACTCTCTGTCCCTGCTCTGCTTGGGCCCCATCTCTCTGTCCACCCTCTCTGTCCCCCACTCTCTCTGTCCCACCTCTGTCCCCACTCTCTCTATCCCTCTCTCTAACCCCCCTCTCTCTCTGCCCCACTCTCTCTGTCCCCCGGCTCTCTGTTCCCCCCTCTCTGCCCCTCGTCGCCCCTCTCTTTGTCCCGCATCTCTCTGTATCCCTCTCCCTCTGTCTCCCCTCTCTCTGTCCCCCCTCTCTCTGTCCCCCCTCTCTCTGTCCCCCTCTCTCTGTTCCCCTTTCTCTGTACCCCTCTCTCTGTCCTCCCTCTCTCTGTTCTCCCTCTCTCTGTCCCCCTCTCTCTGTTCCCCTTTCTCTGTACTCCTCTCTCTGTCCTCCCTCTCTCTGCCCCCTCTCTCTGTCCCCTCACTCTCTGTCCCCCCTCTCTCTGTCCTCCCTCTCTCTGTCCCCCTCACTCTGTTCTCCTTTATCTGTACCCCTCTCTCTGTCCTACCTCTCTCTCTGTCCCCACTCTCTCTGTCCCCCCTCTCTCTGTCCCCTTCTCTCTATCCTCCCACTCTCTGTCCTCCCTCTCTCTGTCCTCCCTCTCTCTGCCCCACTCTCTCTGTCCCCCCTGCCCCCTCTCTGTTCCCCCCTCTCTGTCCCTCACTCTCTCTGTCCCCCTCTCTCTGTCCGCGACCTCTGTCCCCCTTTCTCTCTGTCCCCCCTCTCTTTCCCCTCTCTTTCCCTCTCTCTGTCCCCCCTCTCTGTCTCCCCTCTCACACCCCTCGCGCTGTCCCCGTCTCCCTACCCCATTTATCTCTGTATCCCCTCTCACTGACCCGCCTCTCGGTCCGCCTCTCTCTGTTCCCCCCTCTCTGTCCCCTCTCTGTCTGTCCTCCCTCTCTCTGTCCCCGTCTCTCTGTACCCCTTTCTATGTATCCCTCTTTCTGCTCCCCTTTCTCTGTACCTATCTCTCTGTACCCCTCTCTCTGTCCCCGTCTCTCTGTCCCCACCTCTCTGTCCTCCCTCTCTCTGGCCACTCTCTCTGTCCCCGTCTCTCTGTCCCCATCTATCTGTTCCCCTTTCTCTGTACCCCTCTCTCTGCCCCCTCTTTCCATCCCCCTCTCTCTGTCCGTTCTCTCTCTCCCCCACTCTCGCTATCCCTCTCTCCCTCTTTCAGTCCCCACTCTCTGTCCCCGTCTCTCTATTCCCCTCTCTCTGTCCCCCTCTCTCTGTCCCCCTCTCTCTGTCCTCCCTCTCTTTCTCCTCCCTCTCTTTCTCCTCCCTCTCTCTGTCCCCCATCTCTCTGTCCCCCCTCTCTCTATCCTCTATTTCTCTGTCCCTCACTCTCTCTGACCCCCTCTCTCTGTCCGTACCCTCTGCCCCCTTCTCTCTGTCTTTCCTCTCTCTTTTCCTCCCTCTCTTTCCCTCTCTCTGTCCCCTCTCTGGAACCCCTCACTCTGTCCCCCTCTCTCTACCCCCTCTATCTCTGCCCCCCTCTCTGTCCCCCTCTCTCTGCCTCCTCTCTCTCTGATGCCCTTCTGCCCACCTCTCTCTGTACCCCCTCTCTCTCCCCCTTCTCTTTTAATACGCCATCTCTGCCCCCCTCTCTGTCCCCCCTCTGTCGCCCCTCTCTCTCTGTCCCCATCACTATGTCCCCCCTCTCTCTGCCCTCCGACACGCTCTTTCTGTCCACCTCTCTCTGTCCACTACTCTGTCCACTCTCTCTGTCCTCTTTCTCTCTCTCTCCACCTCTCTTCCCCCCCCCACTCTCTGTCCCCGCTCTCTGTTCCCCTCTCTTTGTTAACCTCACTTTGCCCACCTCTCTCTGCCCCCTCTCTCTATCCTCACTTCTTTGCCCCCGTCCCCCTCTCTCTGTCCCCCCTCTCTGTCTCCCCTCTCTTTGTACTCCCCTCTCTCTGTCCCACTCTCTCTGTCCTCTCTGTCCCCCTCTCCCTCTGTCCCCCTCTATCCCCTCTCTCACTCTCTCTGCACCCCCATCCTCCCTCTCTCTGTCCCCCTCTCTCTGTCCTCCCCTCTCTCTGTCCTCCCCCTCTCTGTTCTCCCTCTCTCTGTCCCCCGCTATCTGTTCCCCTTTCTCTGTATCCCTCTCTCTGCCCACGCTTTCCGTCCCCCTCTCTCTGTTCCTATCTCTCTATCCTCGTCTCTCTGACCACCCCTCTGTTCCCTCTCTCTGTCTCCCTCTCTACCTCCCCCCTCTCAGTCCCCTCCCTCTCTGTCCGTTCTCTCTCTCTCAACCCCCACTCTCTCTATCTCCTCTCTCGCTATCTCTGCCCCCACTGTCTGTCCCCGTCTCTCTGTCCCCGTCTCTCTGCCCCCCTCTCTCTGACCCCTCTCTCTGTCCCCCTCTCTCTATCCTCCCTCTCTCTGTCCTCCCTCACTCTGTCCTCCCTCTCTCTGTCCCCCCTCTCTCTGCCCCCCTTTCTCTCTGTCTTCCCTCTCTCTTTCCCCTTCTCTTTCCCTCTCTCTGTTCCCCCTCTCTGTCCCCCCTCTGACACCCCTCGCGCTGTCCCCCTCTCTCTACACCCTCTATCTCTGTATCCCCTCTCACTGTCCCCCCTCTCGGTCTCCCTCTCTCTGTCCCCTCTCTGTCTGTCCCCTGTCTGTCTGTCCCCTCTCTGTTTGTCCCCCTCTCTCTGTACCCCTCTCTCTGTCCTCCCTCTCTCTGTCCCCCCTCTCTCTGTCCCCTCACTCTCTGTCCCCCCTCTCTCTGTCCTCCCTCTCTCTGTCCCCCTCACTCTGTCCCCCCTCTCTCTGTACCCCTCTCTCTGTCCTACCTCTCTCTCTGTCCCCCCTCTCTCTGTCCCCTTCTCTCTGGCCTCCCACTCTCTGTCCTCCCTCTCTCTGTCCTCCCTCTCTCTGTCCCCCTCTCTCTGCCCCTCTGCCCCCCTCTCTGTTCCCCCCTCTCTGTCCCTCAATCTCTCTGACCCCCTCTCTCTGTCCGCGACCTCTGTCCCCCTTTCTCTCTGTCCCCCTTTCTCTCTGTCCCCCCTCTCTTTCCCCTCTCTTTCCATCTCTCTGTCCTCCCTCTCTGTCTCCCCTCTGACACCCCTCGCGCTGTCCCCGTCTCCCTACCCCATTTATCTCTGTATCCCCTCTCACTGACCCGCCTCTCGGTCCGCCTCTCTCTGTCCCCACTCTCTCTGTCCCCTCTCTGTCTGTCCTCCCTCTCTCTGTCCCCGTCTCTCTGTACCCCTTTCTCTCTATCCCTCTTTCTGCTCCCCTTTCTCTGTACCTATCTCTCTGTACCCCTCTCTCTGTACCCGTCTCTCTGTCCCCCACCTCTCTGTCCTCCCTCTCTCTGTCCC
Source organism: Chiloscyllium plagiosum (assembly GCF_037043375.1). Classification (NCBI taxonomy): domain Eukaryota; kingdom Metazoa; phylum Chordata; class Chondrichthyes; order Orectolobiformes; family Hemiscylliidae; genus Chiloscyllium; species Chiloscyllium plagiosum. Next base: position 76,053,593 of record NW_028270167.1, read on the forward strand.
CCACTCTCTGACACCTTCTATCTCCCCGCGCCCTCGGCCCCCCTTTCTCTGTCCCCTCACTCTCTGTCCCCTCTCTCTGTTCCCCTCTCTTTTCCCCCCTCGCTCTACCCATCCTCTCTCTGTCCCCCTCTCTCTTCCCTCTCTCTCTGTCCCCCTCTCTCTGTCCCCCTCTCTCTGTCCCCCTCTCTCTCTGTCCCCCTCTCTCTGTCCCCCCTCTCTCTTTCCCCCCTCTCTCTCTGTCCCCATCTCTCTGGCCCCCCTCTCTCAGTCCTCCTCTGTCTGTCACTCCCCTCTCTCTCTGTCCCCCTCTCTCTGTCCCCACTCTCTCTGCCTCCCCCACTGTCCAACCCTCTCTCTGTCCTCTTCTCTCTCTGTCCCCTCGCTCTGTCCCCACTCTCTCTGCCCCCCGCTGTCCAACCTTCTCTCTGTCCCCCTCTCTCTGTCCCCCTCTCTCTGTCCTCCTTCTCTCTGTCCCACCTCTCTCTGTCCCCCTCTCTATCTTTCCTCTCTCTGTCCCTCTCTCTGTCCTCCCTCTCTCTGTCCCCCTCTCTCTATGTCCCCTCTCTATTAACCCTCTCCCTGTCCCCCCTCTCTTTACCCCCTGTCTGTACCCCTCCTGTCTGCTCACCCCTTCTCTGCCCCCTCTCTCTGCACCCCCTCTGTCACCCATCTCTCTATGTAACCCCTCTCCCTCTATCCCCTTCTCTCCGTCCCCCCTCTCTGTCTCCCCTCTCTGTATCCCCACTCTCTGTGTCCCTCTCCCTCTGTCACCCCTCTGTCCCCCTCTCTCTGTCCCAATCCTCTCTTTCCCCACTCTCTCTCTCCCCCAACTCTGTCCCGCCCCTCTCTCTGTCCACTCTCTCTCTGTCCCCCACTCTCTGTCCCCCTCTCTGTCCCCCTCTCTTTTCCCCCCGTCTCTGTCCCCCTCTCTCTGTCCTCCCTCTCCCTGTCATCCATCTCTATGCCCCCCTCGCTCTGCCCCCCCTCTATACCTTCCACTCTGTCCACCCTCTCTGTCCCCACCTCTGCTCCACCCCACTCTCAACACTCCACGTCCTCCTCTCTCTGTCCCCTTTCTCTGTCCCCCCTCTGACACCCCTCTCTGTGTCCCCCTTTCTCTACCCCCTCTATCTCTGTCCCCTCTTTCTTTCCCTCTGTCTCTGTACCCCTCACTCTGACACCTTTTTTACGTTCCTCCCCACCTCTCTCTCTGTCCCCCCTCTCTCTCTCCGCCTCTATCTGTCCCCACCGGTCTCTCTCCCTCCTCTCTGTCCACCCCATCTCTGCCCCCTCTCTCTGTCCCCCCCGTCGCCACTCTCTGTGCCCGATCACTCTGTCCCCTTCTCACTGCCCCCGACCCCCTCTTTCTGTCTCACGTCTATCTGTACTCCCTCTCTCACTGTCACCCTCCCTCAGTCCCCCCTCTGTCCCCAACTCTGTCCACTCTCTCTGTCCCCTCTCTCTTTCTTTATTCACCTCTCTCTGTGCCCCCGTCCCCTCTGTCCCACTCTCTCACGCCCTTCTCTCTCCGTCCCCCTCTCTCTGTCCCCTCTCTCTGTCCCCCGCACTCTGTCCCCTCTTTCTCTCTCTGTCCCCTCTCTCACTCTCTCTGCCCCCCAGTCCGCCCTGTCTATGTCCCCCATCTCCGTCCCCCTCTGTCTGTACCTCCCTCTTCTCTGTCCCCCTCTCTCTGTGGCCCACCTCTCTGACCCCCTTTCTCTGTCCACCACTCTGTCCCCCACTCTGTCCCCACACTCCGTACCCCCACTCTCTGTCCGCAACTCTCTGCCCCCCACTCTCTGACCCCTTCTATCTCCCCCTTCTCTCTGTCCCTAATCTCTCTGTCCCCACTCTCTTGATCCGACCTCTCTGTACACTCCTGTCTCTGGCCCCTCTCTCTGTCCCTCCCACTGTTCCCCCCTCTGTCCCTCCACTCTCTGTCCTCCCACTCTCTGATGCCTTCTATCTCACGAGCTCTCTGTCCCCCTCTCTCTGTCCCCCTCTCTCTGTCCCCCTCTCTCTGTCCCCCTCTCTCTGTCACCCTTTCTCTGTCCCCCCTTCTCTCTATGTCCCCCTCTCTCTGTCCCCACTTCTCTGCCCGCCTCTGTCCTCCCCTCTCTGCCCCCCCTTTCTCTGTGCCCACTCGCTCTTCCCCATCTCTCTGTTCCCCTCACTCTGACCCCCTCTCTCTGTTCTCCCTCTCTCTGTCCCACCTCTCTCTGTCCCCCATCCTCCTTCTCTCTTCCCCTTCTCTCTGTCCCCACCATCCTCCCTCTCTCTGTCACCCCTCTCTCTGTCCCCCTCTCTCCATATCACCTCTCTCTGTAACCCTCTCTCTGTCTCCCTCTCTCTGTCCCCCCTCTTTCTGTCCCCCTCTCTCTGTCTTCCCTCTCTCTGTCCCCACTTCTCTGCCCTCCCTGTCCTCCCCTCTTTGCCCCCCGCTCTGTATGCCCACACTCTCTTCCCCCTCTCTCTGTTCCCCTCACTCTGACGCCCTCTCTCTGACCCCTTCTCTCTGCCCCCTCTCTCTGTGTCACCTCTCTCTGTCCCCCCATCCTCCCGCTCTCTGTCCCCCCTCTCTGCCCCCTCTCTCTGTCCCCTCTCTCACTGTGTGTCCCCCTCTCTGAACCCCCTCTCTCTGTCCCCCACTCTTTGCCCCCCACTCTCTGTCCCCCCTTTAATCTGCGCCTCTCTCTGTCCCCACTCTGCCCCCCCTCTCTCTGTCCCCACTCTGCCCCCCTTTCTCTGTCCCCCCTCTGTCCCCCTCTCTCTGTCCCCGCTCCCTGTCCCCCCTCCCTCTGTCCCCCTCTCTCTGTCCCCCTCTCTCTGTCCCCGCTCTCTGTCCCCTTTCTCTGTCCCCCTTTCTCTGTCCCCCTTTCTCTGTCCCCCTCTCTCTGTCCCCCTCTGTCTGTCCCCCTCTCTCTGTCCCCGCTCTCTGTCCCCCCTCCCTCTGTCCCCCTCTCTCTGTCCCCCTCTCGCGGTCCCCGCTCTCTGTCCCTCTCTCTCTGTCCCCCTCTCTCTGTCCCCCTCTCTCTGTCCCCGCTCTCTGTCCCCCTCCCTCTGTCCCACTCTCTCTGTTCCCCTCTCTCTGTCCCCGCTCTCTGTCCCCTTTCTCTGTCCCCCTCCCTCTGTCCCCCCTCCCTCTGTCCCCCTCTCTCTGTCCCCCCTCCCTCTGTCCCCCTCTCTCTGTCCCCCTCCCTCTGTCCCCCTCTCTCTGTCCCCCTCTCTCTGTCCCCTTCTCTCTGTCCCCGCTCTCTGTCCCCCTTTCTCTGTACCCCTTTCTCTGTCCCCCCTCTCTCTGTCCCCCTCTCTCTGTCCCCCTCTCTCTGTCCCTCTCTCTCTGTCCCCCTCCCTCTGTCCCCCCTCTCTCTGTCCCCCCTCTGTCATCCCCTCTCTGGACCCCCTTCCTCTGTGCCCCCTCTCTCTGCCCCCTCTCTCTGTCCCTCTCACTCTGTCCTCCCTCTCTCTGACCCACCTCTCTCTGTCCCCCCATCCACCCATTCTCTGTCCCCCTCTCTCTGTCCCCCTCTCTCTGTCTCCCTCTCTCTGTCCCCCTCTCTCTGTCCCCCTCTCTCTGCCCCCTCTATCTGTCCCTCTCACTCTGTCCTCCCTCTCTCTGTCCCACCTCTCTCCGTCCCCCCATCCACCCATTCTCTGTTCCCCTCTCTCTGTCCCCCTCTCTCTGTCCCCCTCTCTCTGTCCCTCTCACTCTGTCCTCCCTCTGTCTGCCCCACATCTCTCTGTCTCCCCATCCACCCATTCTCTGTTCCCCTCTCTCTGTCCCACCCTCTCTCTGTCCCCGATCTCTGTCCCCTTTCTCTGTCCCCCTTTCTCTGTCCCCCTCTCTCTGTCCCCCTCTCTCTGTCCCTCTCTCTCTGTCCCCCCTCTCTCTGCCCCCTCTCTCTGTCCCTCTCACTCTGTCCTCCCTCTCTCTGTCCCACCTCTCTCTGTCCTCCCTTTCTCTGTCCCACCTCTCTCTGTACCCCCATCCTCCCTCTCTCTGTCTCCCACTTTCTGTCCCCTCTTTCTTTCCCCCCTCTCTCTTTGTCCCCCCTCTCGCTCTTTCCCCCTCTCTATCCCCTACTCTGTCCACACTCTCTGTCCCTCTCTCTCTCTCCACCTCTCTCTGAACTCCCACTCTCTGATCCCTTCAATCTCCCTACTCTCTCTGTCCCCCTCTCTCTGTCCCCACTCTCTCTGCCTCCCGCGCTGTCCAACCCTCTCTCTGTCCCCCTTCTGTCTCTGTCCCCCCTTTCTCTGTGCCCACTCTCTCTTCCCCCTCTCTCTGTTCAACTCACCCTGACCCCATCTCTCTGTCCTCTCTCTTTGTCGCACCTCGCTCTTGATCCGTCCTCTCTGACCCCCATCCTCCCATTCTCTGTCCCGCTCTCTTTGTCCTCCCTCTCTGTCCCACCTCTCTCTGTACCTCCCATCCTGCCTCGCTCTGACCCCTCTCTCTGTCCCCCTCTCTCTGTCCCCCTCTCTCTGTCCCACCTCTCTCTGTCCCCCCATCCTCCTACTCTCTGTCTCCCTCTCTCTGCCCCCCTCTTTCTGTCCCCCTCCCTCTGTCCTCCCTATCTTTCCCCCTTCTCTCCCCCCCTGTCCTCCCCTCTCTGCCCCCCGCTGTCTGTGCACACCCTTTCTTTCCCCTCTCTCTGTTCCCCTCACTCTGACCCCCTCTCTCAGACCCCCTCTCTCTGCCCTCTCTCTCTGTCCTCCCTCTCTCTGTCCCACCTCTCTGTCCCCCCCATCATCCCATTCTCTGTCTCCCTCTCTCTGTCCCCCCTCTTTCTGTCCCCACTCCCTCTGTTCTCCCTCTCTGTCCCCACTTGTCTCCCCCCGTCCTCCACTCTCAGCCCACCGCTCTCTGTGCCCACCCTCTCTTCCCCCTCTTTCTGTTCCCCTCACTCTGACCCCCACTCTCTGTCCCTCTCTCTCTGTCCCCTTCTCTCTATCACCCCCTCTCTGTCCTCCCTTTCTCTGTCCCACCTCTCTCTCTCTCTATACCCCCATTCTACCTGTCTCTATCCCCCTCTCTCTGTCCCCCTCTCTCTGTCCCCTCTCTCTGTCCTCCTCTCTCTGTCCTCCCTCTCTCTGTCCCACCTCTCTCTCTGTCCCACCGTCCTCCCTCTCTCTGTCTCCCACTTTCTGTCCCCCCTCTTTCTGTGCCCCCTCTCTCTGTCCCCCCCTCGCTCTTCCCCCCTCTCTGTCCACTATTCTGTCCACACTTTCTGTCCCCCCTCTCTCTCGCCACCTCTCTCTGTCCCCCACTCTCTGTTTCCTTCTATCTCCCTCCGCTCTCTGTCCCCCTCTCTCTGTCCCCCACTCTCTGTCCCCCACACTCTGTTCTCCTCTCTTTGTCCCCCCTGTCTCTAACCCTCCTCTCTCTGTGTCCCTCTCTCTGTCCCCACTCTCTCTGCCTCCCCCGCTGTTCAACCATCTCTCTGTCCCCCTTCTCTCTATGTCCCCCTCTCTCTGTCCCCACTTCTCCGCCCCCCCTCTGTCCTCCCCTCTCTGGCCCCCCTTTCTCTGTGCCCACTCTCTCTTCCCCCTCTCACTGTTCCCCTCTCTCTGACCCCCTCTCTCTGTCCTCCCTCTCTCTGTCCTCGCTCTCTCTGTCCCCCATCCTCCCTCTCTCTGGCTCCCACTTTCTGTACCCCTCTCTCTGTCCCCCACTCTCTGTCCCCCCCCTCGCTCTTTCCCATCTCTGTCCCCTACTCTGTCCACACTTTCTGTCCCCCCTCTCTCTCTCCACCTCTCTCTGTCCCCCCACTCTCTGTCTCCTTCTATCTCCCTGCGCTCTCTGGCCCCCTCTCTCTGTCCCCTCTCTCTGTCCCCTCTCTCTGTCCCCTTCTCTCTGTTCCCCTCTCTTTTTTCCCTCTCTTTGTCCCCCCGTCTCTACCCCTTCTCTCTCTGTCCCCCTCTCTCTGTCCCCACTCTCTCTGCCTCCCCCGCTGTCCAACACTCTCTCTGGCCCCACTTCTCCGCCCCCCCCCCGTCCTCCCCTCTCTGGCCCCCTTTCTCTGTGCCCACTCTCTCTTCTCCCTCTCTCTGTTCCCCTCACTCTGACCCCCTCTCTCTGTCCTCCCTCTCTCTGTCCTCCCTCTCTCTGTCCCACATCTCTCTGTCCACCTCATCCTCCCATTCTCTGCCCTCCTCTCTCTATCCTCCCTCCCTGTCTTCCCTCTCTCTGTCCCACCTCTCTCTGTCCCACTCATCCTCCCATTCTCTGCCCTCCTCTCTCTATCCTCCCTCTCTCTGTCCTCCCCCTCTCTGTACCACTTCTCTCTGTCCTCCCATCCTTCCTCTCTCTGTCTCCCACTTTCTGCCCCCCCTCTTTCTTTACCCCCTCTCGCTCTTCCCCCCTCTCTGTCCCCTACTCTGTCCACACTCTCTATTCCCACCTCTCTCCCTCCACCTTCCTCTGTCCCCCTACTCTCTGACTCCTTCTATCCCCCTGCGCTCTCTGTCCCCCACTCTCTGTCCCCACTCTCTGACCCCCTCTCTCTGTCCCCCTCTCTCTGTCCTCCCTCTCTCTGTCCCACCTCTCTCACTGTCCTACCGTCCTCCCTCTCTCTGTCTCCCACTTTCTGTCCCCCCTCTTTCTGTGCCTCCTCTCTCTGTCCCCCCCTCGCTCTTCCCCCCTCTCTGTCCACTATTCTGTCCACACTTTCTGTCCCCCCTCTCTCTCGCCACCTCTCTCTGTCCCCCACTCTCTGTCCCCCCCTCGCTCTTTCCCATCTCTGTCCCCTACTCTGTCCACACTTTCTGACCCCCTCTCTCTCTCCACCTCTCTCTGTCCCCCCACTCTCTGTCTCCTTCTATCTCCCTGCGCTCTCTGGCCCCCTCTCTCTGTCCCCTCTCTCTGTCCCCTCTCTCTGTCCCCTTCTCTCTGTTCCCCTCTCTTTTTTCCCTCTCTTTGTCCCCCCGTCTCTACCCCTTCTCTCTCTGTCCCCCTCTCTCTGTCCCCACTCTCTCTGCCTCCCCCGCTGTCCAACACTCTCTCTGGCCCCACTTCTCCGTCCCCCCCCCCTGTCCTCCCCTCTCTGGCCCCCCTTTCTCTGTGCCCACTCTCTCTTCCCCGTCTCTCTGTTCCCCTCACTCTGACCCCCTCTCTCTGTCCTCCCTCTCTCTGTCCTCCCTCTCTCTGTCCCACATCTCTCTGTCCACCTCATCCTCCCATTCTCTGCCCTCCTCTATCTATCCTCCCTCTCTCTGTCCTCCCCTCTCTGTCCCACTTCTCTCTGTCCCCCCATCCTCCCTCTCTCTGTCTCCCACTTTCTGCACCCCCCACTTTCTTTACCCCCTCTCGCTTTTCCCCCTCTCTGTCCCCTACTCTGTCCACACACTCTATTCCCACCTCTCTCCCTCCAACTTCCTCTGTCCCCCTACTCTCTGACTCCTTCTATCCCCCTGCGCTCTCTGTCCCCCACTCTCTGTCCCCACTCTCTGTCCCCCTCTCTATGTTCTCCTCTCTCTGTTCCCCTCTCTTTGTTCCCCCTGTCTCTACCTCTCCACTCTCTGTCCCCCTCTCTCTGTCCCCCTCTCTCTGTCCCACCTCTCTCTGTCCCCCCATCCTCCCATTCTCTGTCCCCCTCTCTCTGTCCTACCTCTCTCAGTCCCACCTCTCTCTGTCTCCCCTCTCACTCTTCCCCCCTCTCTGACCCCTACTCTGTCCACACTCTCTGTTCCCAACTCTCTCTCGCCACCTCTCTCTGTCCCCCACTCTCTGTTTCCTTCTATCTCCCTCCGCTCTCTGTCCCCCTCTCTCTGTCCCCCACTCTCTGTCCCCCACACTCGGTTCTCCTCTCTTTGTCCCCCCTGTCTCTAACCCTCCTCTCTCTGTGTCCCTCTCTCTGTCCCCACTCTCTCTGCCTCCCCCGCTGTTCAACCCTCTCTCTGTCCCCCTTCTCTCTATGTCCCCCTCTCTCTGTCCCCACTTCTCCGCCCCCCTCTGTCCTCCCCTCTCTGGCCCCCCTTTCTCTGTGCCCACTCTCTCTTCCCCCTCTCACTGTTCCCCTCTCTCTGACCCCCTCTCTCTGTCCTCCCTCTCTCTGTCCTACCTCTCTCTGTCCCCCATCCTCCCTCTCTCTGGCTCCCACTTTCTGTCCCCCTCTCTCTGTCCCCCACTCTCTGTCCCCCCCCCCCTCGCTCTTTCCCATCTCTGTCCCCTACTCTGTCCACACTTTCTGTCCCCCCCCTCTCTCCACCTCTCTCTGTCCCCCCACTCTCTGTCTCCTTCTATCTCCCTGCGCTCTCTGTCCCCCTCTCTCTGTCCCCTCTCTCTGTCCCCTCTCTCTGTCCCCTTCTCTCTGTTCCCCTCTCTTTTTTCCCTCTCTTTGTCCCCCCGTCTCTACCCCTTCTCTCTCTGTCCCCCTCTCTCTGTCCCCACTCTCTCTGCCACCCCCGCTGTCCAACACTCTCTCTGGCCCCACTTCACCGCCCCCCACCCTGTCCTTCCCTCTCTGGCCCCCCTTTCTCTGTGCCCACTCTCTCTTCCCCCTCTCTCTGTTCCCCTCACTCTGACCCCCTCTCTCTGTCCTCCCTCTCTCTGTCCTCCCTCTCTCTGTCCCACATCTCTCTGTCCACCTCATCCTCCCATTCTCTGCCCTCCTCTCTCTATCCTCCCTCTCTCTGTCCTCCCTCTCTCTGTCCCACCTCTCTCTGTCCCCCTCATCCTCCCATTCTCTGCCCTCCTCTCTCTATCCTCCCTCTCTCTGTCCCCCCCCTCTCTGTCCCACTTCTCTCTGTCCCCCCATCCTCCCTCTCTCTGTCTCCCACTTTCTGCCCCCCTTTCTTTACCCCATCTCGCTTTTCCCCCCTCTCTGTCCCCTACTCTGTCCACACTCTCTATTCCCACCTCTCTCCCTCCACCTTCCTCTGTCCCCCTACTCTCTGACTCCTTCTATCCCCCTGCGCTCTCTGTCCCCCACTCTCTGTCCCCACTCTCTGACCCCCTCTCTCTGTTCCCCTCTCTCTGTTCCCCTCTCTTTGGCCCCCCTGTCTCTACCTCTCCTCTCTCTGTCCCCCTCTCTCTGTCCCCCTCTCTCTGTCCCACCTCTCTCTGTCCCCCCATCCTCCCATTCTCTGTCCCCCTCTCTCTGTCCTCCCTCTCTCAGTCCCACCTCTCTCTGTACACCCCATCCTGCCTCTCTGTCCCCCACTCTCTGTCCCCATCTCTCTGTCCCCCTCTCTCTATCCCCGCTCTCTGTCCTCCCTCTCTCTGTCTCACCTCTCTCTGTTCCCCCATCCTCCCTCTCTCTGTCTCCCACTTTCTGTTCCCCCTCTTTCTGTCCCTCCTCTCTCTGTCCCACCTCTCTCTCTCTATACCCCCATTCTACCTCTCTCTGTCCCCCTCTCTCTGTGCCCCTCTCTCAATCCCCTCTCTCTGTCCCCCTCTCTCTGTCCTCCCTCTCTCTGTCCCACCTCTCTCTGTCCCACCGTCCTCCCTCTCTCTGTCTCCCACTTTCTGTCCCTCCTCTTTCTGTGCCCCCTCTCTCTGTCCCCCCCTCGCTCTTCCCCCCTCTCTGTCCACTACTCTGTCCACACTTTCTGTACCCCCTCTCTCTCGCCACCTCTCTCTGTCCCCCACTCTCTGTTTCCTTCTATTTCCCTCCGCTCTCTGTCCCCCTCTCCCTGTCCCCCACTCTCTGTCCCCCACACTCTGTTCTCCTCTCTTTGTCCCCCCATCTCAAACCCTCCTCTCTCTGTGTCCCTCTCTCTGTCCCCACTCTCTCTGCCTCCCCCGCTGTTCAACCCTCACTCTGTCCCCCTTCTCTCTATGTCCCCCTCTCTCTGTCCCCACTTCTCCGCCCCCCCTCTGTCCTCCCCTCTCTGGCCCCCCTTTCTCTGTGCCCACTCTCTCTTCCCCCTCTCACTGTTCCCCTCTCTCTGACCCCCTCTCTCTGTCCTCCCTCTCTCTGTCCTACCTCTCTCTGTCCCCCCATCCTCCCTCTCTCTGGCTCCCACTTTCTGTCCCCCTCTCTCTGTCCCCCACTCTCTGTCCCCCCCTCGCTCTTTCCCATCTCTGTCCCCTACTCTGTCCCCACTTTCAGTCCCCCCCCTCTCTCTCCACCTATCTCTGTCCCCCCACTCTCTGTCTCCTTCTACCTCCCTGCGCACTCTGTCCCCCTCTCTCTGTCCCCTCTCTCTGTCCCCTTCTCTCTGTTCCCCTCTCTTTTTTCCCTCTCTTGGCCCCCCCATCTCTATCCCTTCTCTCTCTGTCCCCCTCTCTCTGTCCCCACTCTCTCTGCCTCCCCCGCTGTCCAACACTCTCTCTGGCCCCACTTCTCCGCCCCCCCCCGTCCTCCCCTCTCTGGCCCCCCTTTCTCTGTGCCCACTCTCTCTTCCCCCTCTCTCTGTTCCCCTCACTCTGACCCCCTCTCTCTGTCCTCCCTCTCTCTGTCCTCCCTCTCTCTGTCCCACATCTCTCTGTCCACCTCATCCTACCATTCTCTGCCCTCCTCTCTCTATCCTCCCTCCCTGTCTTCCCTCTCTCTGTCCCACCTCTCTCTGTCCCACTCATCCTCCCATTCTCTGCCCTCCTCTCTCTATCCTCCCTCTCTCTGTCCTCCCTCTCTCTGTACCACTTCTCTCTGTCCCCCCATCCTCCCTCTCTCTGTCTCCCACTTTCTGCCCCCCCCTCTTTCTTTACCCCCTCTCGCTTTTCCCCCTCTCTGTCCCCTACTCTGTCCACACTCTCTATTCCCACCTCTCTCCCTCCACCTTCCTCTGTCCCCCTACTCTCTGACTCCTTCTATCCCCCTGCGCTCTCTGTCCCCCACTCTCTGTCCCCACTCTCTGTCCCCCTCTCTATGTTCTCCTCTCTCTGTTCCCCTCTCTTTGTTCCCCCTGTCTCTACCTCTCCACTCTCTGTCCCCCTCTCTCTGTCCCCCTCTCTCTGTCCCACCTCTCTCTGTCCCCCCATCCTCCCATTCTCTGTCCCCCTCTCTCTGTCCTCCCTCTCTCAGTCCCACCTCTCTCTGTCTCCCCTCTCACTCTTCCCCCCTCTCTGACCCCTACTCTGTCCACACTCTCTGTTCCCAACTCTCTCTCGCCACCTCTCTCTGTCCCCCACTCTCTGTTTCCTTCTATCTCCCTCCGCTCTCTGTCCCCCTCTCTCTGTCCCCCACTCTCTGTCCCCCACACTCGGTTCTCCTCTCTTTGTCCCCCCTGTCTCTAACCCTCCTCTCTCTGTGTCCCTCTCTCTGTCCCCACTCTCTCTGCCTCCCCCGCTGTTCAACCCTCTCTCTGTTCCCCCTTCTCTCTATGTCCCCCTCTCTCTGTCCCCACTTCTCCGCCCCCCTCTGTCCTCCCCTCTCTGGCCCCCCTTTCTCTGTGCCCACTCTCTCTTCCCCCTCTCACTGTTCCCCTCTCTCTGACCCCCTCTCTCTGTCCTCCCTCTCTCTGTCCTACCTCTCTCTGTCCCCCATCCTCCCTCTCTCTGGCTCCCACTTTCTGTCCCCCTCTCTCTGTCCCCCACTCTCTGCCCCCCCCCCCCCGCTCTTTCCCATCTCTGTCCCCTACTCTGTCCACACTTTCTGTCCCCCCCCTCTCTCCACCTCTCTCTGTCCCCCCACTCTCTGTCTCCTTCTATCTCCCTGCGCTCTCTGTGCCCCTCTCTCTGTCCCCTCTCTCTGTCCCCTCTCTCTGTCCCCTTCTCTCTGTTCCCCTCTCTGTTTTCCCTCTCTTTGTCCCCCCGTCTCTACCCCTTCTCTCTCTGTCCCCCTCTCTCTGTCCCCACTCTCTCTGCCACCCCCGCTGTCCAACACTCTCTCTGGCCCCACTTCACCGCCCCCCACCCGGTCCTTCCCTCTCTGGCCCCCCTTTCTCTGTGCCCACTCTCTCCTCCCCCTCTCTCTGTTCCCCTCACTCTGACCCCCTCTCTCTGTCCTCCCTCTCTCTGTCCTCCCTCTCTCTGTCCCACATCTCTCTGTCCACCTCATCCTCCCATTCTCTGCCCTCCTCTCTCTATCCTCCCTCTCTCTGTCCTCCCTCTCTCTGTCCCACCTCTCTCTGTCCCCCTCATCCTCCCATTCTCTGCCCTCCTCTCTCTATCCTCCCTCTCTCTGTCCCCCCCCTCTCTGTCCCACTTCTCTCTGTCCCCCCATCCTCCCTCTCTCTGTCTCCCACTTTCTGCCCCCCTTTCTTTACCCCATCTCGCTTTTCCCCCCTCTCTGTCCCCTACTCTGTCCACACTCTCTATTCCCACCTCTCTCCCTCCACCTTCCTCTGTCCCCCTACTCTCTGACTCCTTCTATCCCCCTGCGCTCTCTGTCCCCCACTCTCTGTCCCCACTCTCTGACCCCCTCTCTCTGTTCCCCTCTCTCTGTTCCCCTCTCTTTGTCCCCCCTGTCTCTACCTCTCCTCTCTCTGTCCCCCTCTCTCTGTCCCCCTCTCTCTGTCCCACCTCTCTCTGTCCCCCCATCCTCCCATTCTCTGTCCCCCTCTCTCTGTCCTCCCTCTCTCAGTCCCACCTCTCTCTGTACACCCCATCCTGCCTCTCTGTCCCCCACTCTCTGTCCCCATCTCTCTGTCCCCCTCTCTCTATCCCCGCTCTCTGTCCTCCCTCTCTCTGTCTCACCTCTCTCTGTTCCCCCATCCTCCCTCTCTCTGTCTCCCACTTTCTGTTCCCCCTCTTTCTGTCCCTCCTCTCTCTGTCCCACCTCTCTCTCTCTATACCCCCATTCTACCTCTCTCTGTCCCCCTCTCTCTGTCCCCCTCTCTCAATCCCCTCTCTCTGTCCCCCTCTCTCTGTCCTTCCTCTCTCTGTCCCACCTCTCTCTGTCCCACCGTCCTCCCTCTCTCTGTCTCCCACTTTCTGTCCCTCCTCTTTCTGTGCCCCCTCTCTCTGTCCCCCCCTCGCTCTTCCCCCCTCTCTGTCCACTACTCTGTCCACACTTTCTGTCCCCCCTCTCTCTCGCCACCTCTCTCTGTCCCCCACTCTCTGTTTCCTTCTATTTCCCTCCGCTCTCTGTCCCCCTCTCTCTGTCCCCCACTCTCTGTCCCCCACACTCTGTTCTCCTCTCTTTGTCCCCCCGTCTCAAACCCTCCTCTCTCTGTGTCCCTCTCTCTGTCCCCACTCTCTCTGCCTCCCCCGCTGTTCAACCCTCACTCTGTCCCCCTTCTCTCTATGTCCCCCTCTCTCTGTCCCCACTTCTCCGCCCCCCTCTGTCCTCCCCTCTCTGGCCCCCCTTTCTCTGTGCCTACTCTCTCTTCCCCCTCTCACTGTTCCCCTCTCTCTGACACCCTCTCTCTGTCCTCCCTCTCTCTGTCCTACCTCTCTCTGTCCCCCCATCCTCCCTCTCTCTGGCTCCCACTTTCTGTCCCCCTCTCTCTGTCCCCCACTCTCTGTCCCCCCCTCGCTCTTTCCCATCTCTGTCCCCTACTCTGTCCCCACTTTCAGTCCCCCCCTCTCTCTCCACCTCTCTCTGTCCCCCCACTCTCTGTCTCCTTCTACCTCCCTGCGCACTCTGTCCCCCTCTCTCTGTCCCCTCTCTCTGTCCCCTTCTCTCTGTTCCCCTCTCTTTTTTCCCTCTCTTGGCCCCCCCATCTCTATCCCTTCTCTCTCTGTCCCCCTCTCTCTGTCCCCACTCTCTCTGCCTCCCCCGCTGTCCAACGCTCTCTCTGGCCCCACTTCTCCGCCCCCCCCCCCCCGTCCTCCCCTCTCTGGCCGCCCTTTCTCTGTGCCCACTCTCTCTTCCCCCTCTCTCTGTTCCCCTCACTCTGACCCCCTCTCTCTGTCCTCCCTCTCTCTGTCCTCCCTCTCTCTGTCCCACCTCTCTCTGTCCCCCTCATCCTCCCATTCTCTGCCCTCCTCTCTCTATCCTCCCTCTCTCTGTCCTCCCTCTCTCTGTCCCACCTCTCTCTGTCACCCTCATCCTCCCATTCTCTGCCCTCCTCTCTCTATCCTCCCTCTCTCTGTCCTCCCTCTCTCTGTTCCACTTCTCTCTGTCCCCCCTTCCTCCCTCTCTCTGTCTCCCACTTTCTGCCCCCCCTCTTTCTTTACCCCCTCTCGCTCTTCCCCCCTCTCTGTCCCCTACTCTGTCCACACTCTCTATTCCCACCTCTCTCCCTCCACCTTCCTCTGTCCCCCTACTCTCTTACTCCTTCTATCCCCCTGCGCTCTCTGTCCCCCACTCTCTGTCCCCACTCTCTGTTCCCCTCTCGCTGTTCCCCTCTCTCTGTTCCCCTCTCATTGTCCCCCCTGTCTCTACCTCTCCTCTCTCTGTCTCCCACTCTCTGTCCCCCTCTCTCTGTCCCACCTCTCTCTCTTTCCCCCATCCTCCCATTCTCTGTCCCCCTCTCTCTGTCCTCCCTCTCTCAGTCCCACCTCTCTTTGTACACCCCATCCTGCCTGTCTGTCCCCCTCTCTCTGTCCCCCTCTCTCTGTCCCCGTCTCTCTATCCCCCGCTCTCTGTCCTCCCTCTCTCTGTCTCACCTCTCTCTGTTCCCCCATCCTCCCTCTCTCTGTCTCCCACTTTCTGTTCCCCCTCTTTCTGTCCCCCTCTCTCTGTCCCCTCTCTCTGTCCCCTTCTCTCTGTTCCCCTCTCTTTTTTCCCTCTCTTGGCCCCCCCATCTCTATCCCTTCTCTCTCTGTCCCCCTCTCTCTGTCCCCACTCTCTCTGCCTCCCCCGCTGTCCAACGCTCTCTCTGGCCCCACTTCTCCGCCCCCCCCCCCCGTCCTCCCCTCTCTGGCCGCCCTTTCTCTGTGCCCACTCTCTCTTCCCCCTCTCTCTGTTCCCCTCACTCTGACCCCCTCTCTCTGTCCTCCCTCTCTCTGTCCTCCCTCTCTCTGTCCCACCTCTCTCTGTCCCCCTCATCCTCCCATTCTCTGCCCTCCTCTCTCTATCCTCCCTCTCTCTGTCCTCCCTCTCTCTGTCCCACCTCTCTCTGTCACCCTCATCCTCCCATTCTCTGCCCTCCTCTCTCTATCCTCCCTCTCTCTGTCCTCCCTCTCTCTGTCCCACTTCTCTCTGTCCCCCCTTCCTCCCTCTCTCTGTCTCCCACTTTCTGCCCCCCCTCTTTCTTTACCCCCTCTCGCTCTTCCCCCCTCTCTGTCCCCTACTCTGTCCACACTCTCTATTCCCACCTCTCTCCCTCCACCTTCCTCTGTCCCCCTACTCTCTTACTCCTTCTATCCCCCTGCGCTCTCTGTCCCCCACTCTCTGTCCCCACTCTCTGTTCCCCTCTCGCTGTTCCCCTCTCTCTGTTCCCCTCTCATTGTCCCCCCGGTCTCTACCTCTCCTCTCTCTGTCTCCCACTCTCTGTCCCCCTCTCTCTGTCCCACCTCTCTCTCTTTCCCCCATCCTCCCATTCTCTGTCCCCCTCTCTCTGTCCTCCCTCTCTCAGTCCCACCTCTCTTTGTACACCCCATCCTGCCTGTCTGTCCCCCTCTCTCTGTCCCCCTCTCTCTGTCCCCGTCTCTCTATCCCCCGCTCTCTGTCCTCCCTCTCTCTGTCTCACCTCTCTCTGTTCCCCCATCCTCCCTCTCTCTGTCTCCCACTTTCTGTTCCCCCTCTTTCTGTCCCTCCTCTCTCTGTCCCACTCTCGCTCTTCCCCCCTCTCTGTCCCCTACTCTGTGCACACTCTCTGTCCCCCCTCTCTCTCCACCTCTCTCTGTACCCCCACTCTCTGTCTCCTTCTATCTCCCTGCGCTCTCTGTCCCCCTCTCTCTGTCTCCCTCTCTCTCCACCTCTCACTGCCCCCCCCCACTTTCTGTCTCCTTTTATCTCCCTGCGCTCTCTTTACCCCACTCTCTGTCCCCCTCTCTCTGTCCCCCTCTCTATATCCACCACTCTCTGTCCCCCACTCTCTATCCCCCACTCTCTGTTCCCCTCTCTCTGTTCCCCTCGCTTTTTCTCCCATGTCTCTACCCCTCCTCTCTCTGTCCCCCTCTCTCTGTCCCCACTCTCTCTGCCTCCCCCGCTGTCCAACTCTCTCTCTGTCCCCCTTCTCTCTATGTCCCCCTCTCTCTGTCCCCACCTCTCTGTCCTCCCCTCTCTGGCCCCACTTTCTCTGTGCCCCACTCTCTCTTCCCCCTCTCTCTGTTCCCCTCACTCTGACCCCCTCTCTCTGTCCTCCCTCTCTCTGTCCCACCTCTCTCTGTCCACCCCATTCCTCCCATTCTCTGTCCCCCTCTCTCTGTCCTCCCTCTCTCTGCCCTCCCTCTCTCTGTCCCACCTCTCTCTGTCCCCCCATCCTCCCTCTCTCTGTCTCCCACTTTTTGTCACCCCTCTTTCTGTCCCCCCCTCGCTCTTCCCCCTCTCTGTCCCCTACTCTGTCCACACTCTCTGTCCCCCCTTCTATCTCCACCTCTCTCTGTCCCTCCACTCTCTGTCTCCTTCTATCTCCCTGCGCTCTCTGTCCGCCTCTCTCTGTCCCACTCTCTCTGTCCCCCTCTCTCTGTCCCCCTCTCTCTGTCCCCCTCTCTCTGTCCCCCCTTTCTCTGTCCCCCCTCGCTCTTCCCCCTCTCTGTCCACTACTCTGTCCACACTTTCCGTCCCCCCTCTCTCTCCCCACCTCTCTCTGTCCCCCTCTCTCTGTCCCCACTCTCTCTGCCTCCCCCGCTGTCCAACCCTCTCTCTGTCCCCACTTCTCCGTCCCCCCTCTGTCCTCCCCTCTCTGGCCCCCCTTTCTTTGTGCCCACTCTCTCTTCACCCTCTCTCTGTTCCCCTCACTCTGACCCCCTCTCTCTGTCCTCCCTCTCTCTGTCCCACCTCTCTCTGTCCCCCGCATCCTCCCATTCTCTGCCCTCCTCTCTCTATCCGCCCTCTCTCTGTCCTCCCTCCGTCTGTCCCACTTCTCTCTGTCCCCCATCTGCCCTCTCACTGTCTCCCACTTTCTGCCCCCCCCTCTTTCTGTCCCCCCTTTCGCTCTTCACCCCACTCTGTCCCCTAGTCTGTCCACACTCTCTATTCCCACCTCTCTCCCTCCACCTCTCTCTGTCCCCCTAATCTCTGACTCCTTCCATCTCCCTGCGCTCTCTGTCCCCCACTCTCTGTCCCCACTCTCTGTCCCCCTCTCTCTGTTCCCCTCTCTCTGTTCCCCTCTCTTTGTCCCCCCTGTCTCTACCCCTCCTCTCTCTGTCCCCCTCTCTCTGTCCCCCTCTCTCTGTCCCACCTCTCTCTGTCCCCCCATCCTCCCATGCTCTGTCCCCCTCTCTCTGTCCTCCCTCTCTCTGTCCCACCTCTCTCTGTTCACCCCATCCTGCCTCTCTTTCCCCGTCTCTCTGCCCCCTCTCTCTGTCCCCCTCTCTCTATCCCCCTCTCTCAGTCCTCCCTCTCTCTGTCTCACCTCTCTCTGTTCCCCCATCCTCCCTCTCTCTGTCTCCCACTTTCTGTTCCCCCTCTTTCTGTCCCTCCTATCTCTGTCCCACCCTCGCTCTTCCGCCCTCTCTGTCTCCTACTCTGTCCACACTGTCTGTCCCCCCTCTCTCTCCACCTCTCTCTGTCCCCTACTCTCTGTCTCCTTCTATCTCCCTACGCTGTCTGTCCCCGTCTCTCTGTCCCCCTCTCTCTGTCTCCTCTCTCTGTCCCCCTCTCTCTGTCTCCCACTCTCTGTCCCCCACTCTCTGTTCCCCTCTCTTTGTCTCCCATGTCTCTACCCCTCCTCTCTCTGTCCCGCTCTCTCTGTCCCCACACTCTCTGCCTCCCCCGCTGTCCAACCCTCTCTCTGTCCCCCTTCTCTCTATGTCCCCCTTTCTCTGTCCCCACCTCTCTTTCCTTCCCTCTCTGGCCCCACTTTCTCTGTGCCTCACTCTCTCTTCCCCCTCTCTCTGTTCCCCTCACTCTGACCCCCTCTCTCTGTCCTCCGTCTCTCTGTCCCACCACTCTCTGTCCCCCCCATTCCTCCCATTCTCTGTCCCCCTCTCTCTGTCCTCCCTCTCTCTGCCCTCCCTCTCTCTGTCCCACCTCTCTCTGTCCCCCCATCCTCCCTCTCTCTGTCTCTCACTTTCTGTCACCCCTCTTTCTGTCCCCCCCTCGCTCTTCCCCCTCTCTGTCCGCTACTTTGTCCATACTCTCTGTCCCCCCTCTCTCTCTCCACCTCTCACTCTCTGTCTCCTTCTATCTCCCTGCGCTCTCTGTCAGCCTCTCTCTGTCCCCCTCTCTCTGTCCCCCTCTCTCTGTCCCCCTCTCTCTGTCCTCCCTCTATCTGTCCTCCCTGTCTCTGTCCCACCTCTCTCTGTCCCCCCATCCTCCCTCTCTCTGCCTCCCACTTTCTGACCTCCTCTTTCTGTCCCCCCTCGCTCATCCACCACTCGCTCTTCCCCCCTCTCTGTCCCCTACGCTGTCCACACTCTCTGTTCCCCCTCTCTCTCTCCACCTCTCTCTGTTCCCCCCTCTCTCTGTCCCCCCTCGGTCTTCCCCCCTCTCTGTCCCCTACTCTGTCCACACTCTCTGCCCCCCATCTCTCTCTCCACCTCTCTCTGTCCCCCCACTCTCTGTCTCCTTCTATATCCTTGCGCTCTCTGTCCCCCTCTCTCTGTCCCCCTCTCCATGTCCCATCTCTCTGCCCCCACTCTCTCTGCCTCCCCCGCTGTCCAACCCTCTCTCTGTCCCCTTTCTCTTTATGTCCCCCTCTCTCTGTGCCCACTTCTCTGTTCCCCCCTCTGTCCTCCCCTCTCTGCCCCCCCTTTCTCTGTGCCCACTCTCTCTTCCCCCTCTCTCTGTTCCCCACACTCTGACCCCCTCTCTCTGTCCTCCCTCTCTCTGTCCCACCTCTCTCTGTCCCCACTATCCTCCCATTCTCTGTATCCTCTCTCTGTCCTCCCTCTCTCTGTCCCATCTCTCTCTGTACACCCCATCCTGCCTCTCTGACCCCCTCTCTCTGACCCCCTCTCTCTGACCCCCTCTCTCTGTCCCCCTCTCTCTGTACCCCTCTCTCTGTCCTCCCTCTCACTGTCCCACCACTCTCTGTCTCCCATCCACCCTCTCTCTGTCTCCCACTTTCTGTCCCCCCTCTCTCTGTCCCCCCTCTCTCTGTCCCCCCTCTCGCTCTTCCCCCCTCTCTGACCCCTACTCTGTCCACACTCTCTGTTCCCACCTCTCTCTCTTCACCTCTCTCTGTCCCCTACTCTCTGTCTCCTGCTATCTCCCTGCGCTGTCTGTCCCCCTCTCTCTGTCCCCCTCTCTCTGTCTCCTCTCTCTGTCCCCCTCTCTCTGTCTCCCACTCTCTGTCCCCCACTCTCTGTTCCCCTCTCTTTGTCTCCCATGTCTCTCCCCCTCCTCTCTCTGTCCCCCTCTCTCTGTCCCCACTCTCTCTGCCTCCCCCGCTGTCCAACCCTCTCTCTGTCCCCCTTCTCTCTATGTCCCCCTCTCTCTGTCCCCACCTCTCTGTCCTCCCCTCTCTGGCCCCACTTTCTATGTGCCCCACTCTCTCTTCACCCTCTCTCTGTTCCCCTCACTCTGACCCCCTCTCTCTGACCTCCCTCTCTCTGTCCCACCTCTCTCTGGCCCCCCATTCCTCCCATTCTCTGTCCCCCTCTCTCTGTCCTCCCTCTCTCTGCCCTCCCTCTCTCTGTCCCACCTCTCTCTGTCCCCCCATCCTCCCTCCCTCTGTTTCCCACTTTCTGTCATCCCTCTTTCTGTCCCCCCTCGCTCTTCCCCCTCTCTGTCCCCTACTCTGTCCACACTCTCTGTCCCCCCTCTCTCTCTCCACCTCTCTCTGTCCCTCCACTCTCTGTCTCCTTCTATCTCCCTGCGCTCTCTGTGTGCCTCTCTCAGTCCCCCTCTCTCTGTCCCCCTCTCTCTGTCCCACCTCTCTCTGTCCTTCCTCTCTCTGTCCTCCCTGTCTCTGTCCCACCTCTCTCTGTCCCCCCATCCTCCCTCTCTCTGTCTCCCACTTTCTGACCCCCTCTTTCTGTACCCCCTCGCTCTTCCCACCTCGCTCTTTCCCCCTCTCTGTCCCCTACTCTGTCCACACTCTCTGTTCCGCCTCTCTCTCTCCACCTCTCTCTGTTCCCCCCTCTCTCTGTCCCCCTCTCGCTCTTCCCCCCTCTCTGTCCCCTACTCTGTCCACATTCTCTGTCCCCCCCTCTCTCTCCACCTCTCTCTGTCCCCTACTCTCTGTCTCCTTCTATCTCCCTGCGCTGTCTGTCCCCCTCTCTCTGTTCCCCTCTCTCTGTCCCCCTCTCTCTGTCCCCCACTCTATGTTCGCCTCTCTCTGTTCCCCTCTCTTTTTTACCCTCTCTTGTCCCCCTGTCTCTACCCCTCCTCTCTCTGTCCCCCTCTCTCTGTCCCCACTCTCTCTGCCTCCCCCGCTGTCCAACCCTCTCTCTTTCCCACTTCTCTCTCTGTCCCACCTCTCTCTATGCCCCCCATCCTCCCATTCTCTGTCCCCCTCTCTCTGTCCTCCCTCTCTCTGTCCCACCTCTCTCTGTTCACCCCATCCTGCCTCTCTTTCCCCCTCTCTCTGCCCCCTCTCTCTGTCCTCCTCTCTCTATCCCCCTCTCTCAGTCCTCCCTCTTTCTGTCTCACCTCTCTCTGTTCCCCCATCCTCCCTCTCTCTGTCTCCCACTTTCTGTTCCCCCTCTTTCTGTCCCTCCTCTCTCTGTCCCACCCTCGCTCTTCCCCCCTCTCTGTCTCCTACTCTGTCCACACTGTCTGTCCCCCCTCTCTCTCCACCTCTCTCTGTCCCCTACTCTCTGTCTCCTTCTATCTCCCTACGCTGTCTGTCCCCGTCTCTCTGTCCCCCTCTCTCTGTCTCCTCTCTCTGTCCCCCTCTCTCTGTCTCCCACTCTCTGTCCCCCACTCTCTGTTCCCCTCTCTTTGTCTCCCATGTCTCTACCCCTCCTCTCTCTGTCCCGCTCTCTCTGTCCCCACTCTCTCTGCCTCCCCCGCTGTCCAACCCTCTCTCTGTCCCCCTTCTCTCTATGTCCCCCTTTCTCTGTCCCCACCTCTCTTTCCTTCCCTCTCTGGCCCCACTTTCACTGTGCCTCACTCTCTCTTCCCCCTCTCTCTGTTCCCCTCACTCTGACCCCCTCTCTCTGTCCTCCGTCTCTCTGTCCCACCACTCTCTGTCCCCCCCATTCCTCCCATTCTCTGTCCCCCTCTCTCTGTCCTCCCTCTCTCTGCCCTCCCTCTCTCTGTCCCACCTCTCTCTGTCCCCCCATCCTCCCTCTCTCTGTCTCCCACTTTCTGTCACCCCTCTTTCTGTCCCCCCCTCGCTCTTCCCCCTCTCTGTCCGCTACTTTGTCCACACTCTCTGTCCCCCCTCTCTCTCTCCACCTCTCACTGTCCCTCCACTCTCTGTCTCCTTCTATCTCTCTGCGCTCTCTGTCAGCCTCTCTCTGTCCCCCTCTCTCTGTCCCCCTCTCTCTGTCCCCCTCTCTCTGTCCTCCCTCTATCTGTCCTCCCTGTCTCTGTCCCACCTCTCTCTGTCCCCCCATCCTCCCTCTCTCTGCCTCCCACTTTCTGACCTCCTCTTTCTGTCCACCCTCGCTCATCCACCACTCGCTCTTCCCCCCTCTCTGTCCCCTACTCTGTCCACACTCTCTGTTCCCCCTCTCTCTCTCCACCTCTCTCTGTTCCCCCCTCTCTCTGTCCCCCCCTCGGTCTTCCCCCCTCTCTGTCCCCTACTCTGTCCACACTCTCTGCCCCCATCTCTCTCTCCACCTCTCTCTGTCCCCCCACTCTCTGTCTCCTTCTATATCCTTGCGCTCTCTGTCCCCCTCTCTCTGTCCCCCTCTCCATGTCCCATCTCTCTGCCCCCACTCTCTCTGCCTCCCCCGCTGTCCAACCCTCTCTCTGTCCCCTTTCTCTTTATGTCCCCCTCTCTCTGTGCCCACTTCTCTGTTCCCCCCTCTGTCCTCCCCTCTCTGCCCCCCCTTTCTCTGTGCCCACTCTCTCTTCCCCCTCTCTCTGTTCCCCACACTCTGACCCCCTCTCTCTGTCCTCCCTCTCTCTGTCCCACCTCTCTCTGTCCCCACTATCCTCCCATTCTCTGTCTCCTCTCTCTGTCCTCCCTCTCTCTGTCCCATCTCTCTCTGTACACCCCATCCTGCCTCTCTGTCCCCCTCTCTCTGTTCCTCTCTCTCTGACCCCCTCTCTCTGTCCCCCTCTCTCTGTACCCCTCTCTCTGTCCTCCCTCTCTCTGTCCCACCACTCTCTGTCTCCCCTCCACCCTCTCATTGTCCCCCCTGTCTCTACCTCTCCTCTCTCTGTCTCCCACTCTCTGTCCCCCTCTCTCTGTCCCACCTCTCTCTCTTTCCCCCATCCTCCCATTCTCTGTCCCCCTCTCTCTGTCCTCCCTCTCTCAGTCCCACCTCTCTTTGTACACCCCATCCTGCCTGTCTGTCCCCCTCTCTCTGTCCCCCTCTCTCTGTCCCCGTCTCTCTATCCCCCGCTCTCTGTCCTCCCTCTCTCTGTCTCACCTCTCTCTGTTCCCCCATCCTCCCTCTCTCTGTCTCCCACTTTCTGTTCCCCCTCTTTCTGTCCCTCCTCTCTCTGTCCCACTCTCGCTCTTCCCCCCTCTCTGTCCCCTACTCTGTGCACACTCTCTGTCCCCCCTCTCTCTCCACCTCTCTCTGTACCCCCACTCTCTGTCTCCTTCTATCTCCCTGCGCTCTCTGTCCCCCTCTCTCTGTCTCCCTCTCTCTCCACCTCTCACTGCCCCCCCCCCACTTTCTGTCTCCTTTTATCTCCCTGCGCTCTCTTTACCCCACTCTCTGTCCCCCTCTCTCTGTCCCCCTCTCTATATCCACCACTCTCTGTCCCCCACTCTCTATCCCCCACTCTCTGTTCCCCTCTCTCTGTTCCCCTCGCTTTTTCTCCCATGTCTCTACCCCTCCTCTCTCTGTCCCCCTCTCTCTGTCCCCACTCTCTCTGCCTCCCCCGCTGTCCAACTCTCTCTCTGTCCCCCTTCTCTCTATGTCCCCCTCTCTCTGTCCCCACCTCTCTGTCCTCCCCTCTCTGGCCCCACTTTCTCTGTGCCCCACTCTCTCTTCCCCCTCTCTCTGTTCCCCTCACTCTGACCCCCTCTCTCTGTCCTCCCTCTCTCTGTCCCACCTCTCTCTGTCCACCCCATTCCTCCCATTCTCTGTCCCCCTCTCTCTGTCCTCCCTCTCTCTGCCCTCCCTCTCTCTGTCCCACCTCTCTCTGTCCCCCCATCCTCCCTCTCTCTGTCTCCCACTTTTTGTCACCCCTCTTTCTGTCCCCCCCTCGCTCTTCCCCCTCTCTGTCCCCTACTCTGTCCACACTCTCTGTCCCCCCTTCTATCTCCACCTCTCTCTGTCCCTCCACTCTCTGTCTCCTTCTATCTCCCTGCGCTCTCTGTCCGCCTCTCTCTGTCCCACTCTCTCTGTCCCCCTCTCTCTGTCCCCCTCTCTCTGTCCCCCTCTCTCTGTCCCCCCTTTCTCTGTCCCCCCTCGCTCTTCCCCCTCTCTGTCCACTACTCTGTCCACACTTTCCGTCCCCCCTCTCTCTCCCCACCTCTCTCTGTCCCCCTCTCTCTGTCCCCACTCTCTCTGCCTCCCCCGCTGTCCAACCCTCTCTCTGTCCCCACTTCTCCGTCCCCCCTCTGTCCTCCCCTCTCTGGCCCCCCTTTCTTTGTGCCCACTCTCTCTTCACCCTCTCTCTGTTCCCCTCACTCTGACCCCCTCTCTCTGTCCTCCCTCTCTCTGTCCCACCTCTCTCTGTCCCCCGCATCCTCCCATTCTCTGCCCTCCTCTCTCTATCCGCCCTCTCTCTGTCCTCCCTCCGTCTGTCCCACTTCTCTCTGTCCCCCATCTGCCCTCTCACTGTCTCCCACTTTCTGCCCCCCCCTCTTTCTGTCCCCCCTTTCGCTCTTCACCCCACTCTGTCCCCTAGTCTGTCCACACTCTCTATTCCCACCTCTCTCCCTCCACCTCTCTCTGTCCCCCTAATCTCTGACTCCTTCCATCTCCCTGCGCTCTCTGTCCCCCACTCTCTGTCCCCACTCTCTGTCCCCCTCTCTCTGTTCCCCTCTCTCTGTTC
This sequence comes from Chiloscyllium plagiosum, assembly GCF_037043375.1. Classification (NCBI taxonomy): domain Eukaryota; kingdom Metazoa; phylum Chordata; class Chondrichthyes; order Orectolobiformes; family Hemiscylliidae; genus Chiloscyllium; species Chiloscyllium plagiosum. Next base: position 76,077,547 of record NW_028270167.1, read on the forward strand.
CCCTCTCTTTGTCCCCCCTGTCTCTACCCCTCCTCTCTCTGTCCCCCTCTCTCTGTCCCCCTCTCTCTGTCCCACCTCTCTCTGTCCCCCCATCCTCCCATGCTCTGTCCCCCTCTCTCTGTCCTCCCTCTCTCTGTCCCACCTCTCTCTGTTCACCCCATCCTGCCTCTCTTTCCCCGTCTCTCTGCCCCCTCTCTCTGTCCCCCTCTCTCTATCCCCCTCTCTCAGTCCTCCCTCTCTCTGTCTCACCTCTCTCTGTTCCCCCATCCTCCCTCTCTCTGTCTCCCACTTTCTGTTCCCCCTCTTTCTGTCCCTCCTATCTCTGTCCCACCCTCGCTCTTCCGCCCTCTCTGTCTCCTACTCTGTCCACACTGTCTGTCCCCCCTCTCTCTCCACCTCTCTCTGTCCCCTACTCTCTGTCTCCTTCTATCTCCCTACGCTGTCTGTCCCCGTCTCTCTGTCCCCCTCTCTCTGTCTCCTCTCTCTGTCCCCCTCTCTCTGTCTCCCACTCTCTGTCCCCCACTCTCTGTTCCCCTCTCTTTGTCTCCCATGTCTCTACCCCTCCTCTCTCTGTCCCGCTCTCTCTGTCCCCACACTCTCTGCCTCCCCCGCTGTCCAACCCTCTCTCTGTCCCCCTTCTCTCTATGTCCCCCTTTCTCTGTCCCCACCTCTCTTTCCTTCCCTCTCTGGCCCCACTTTCTCTGTGCCTCACTCTCTCTTCCCCCTCTCTCTGTTCCCCTCACTCTGACCCCCTCTCTCTGTCCTCCGTCTCTCTGTCCCACCACTCTCTGTCCCCCCCATTCCTCCCATTCTCTGTCCCCCTCTCTCTGTCCTCCCTCTCTCTGCCCTCCCTCTCTCTGTCCCACCTCTCTCTGTCCCCCCATCCTCCCTCTCTCTGTCTCTCACTTTCTGTCACCCCTCTTTCTGTCCCCCCCTCGCTCTTCCCCCTCTCTGTCCGCTACTTTGTCCATACTCTCTGTCCCCCCTCTCTCTCTCCACCTCTCACTCTCTGTCTCCTTCTATCTCCCTGCGCTCTCTGTCAGCCTCTCTCTGTCCCCCTCTCTCTGTCCCCCTCTCTCTGTCCCCCTCTCTCTGTCCTCCCTCTATCTGTCCTCCCTGTCTCTGTCCCACCTCTCTCTGTCCCCCCATCCTCCCTCTCTCTGCCTCCCACTTTCTGACCTCCTCTTTCTGTCCCCCCTCGCTCATCCACCACTCGCTCTTCCCCCCTCTCTGTCCCCTACGCTGTCCACACTCTCTGTTCCCCCTCTCTCTCTCCACCTCTCTCTGTTCCCCCCTCTCTCTGTCCCCCCTCGGTCTTCCCCCCTCTCTGTCCCCTACTCTGTCCACACTCTCTGCCCCCCATCTCTCTCTCCACCTCTCTCTGTCCCCCCACTCTCTGTCTCCTTCTATATCCTTGCGCTCTCTGTCCCCCTCTCTCTGTCCCCCTCTCCATGTCCCATCTCTCTGCCCCCACTCTCTCTGCCTCCCCCGCTGTCCAACCCTCTCTCTGTCCCCTTTCTCTTTATGTCCCCCTCTCTCTGTGCCCACTTCTCTGTTCCCCCCTCTGTCCTCCCCTCTCTGCCCCCCCTTTCTCTGTGCCCACTCTCTCTTCCCCCTCTCTCTGTTCCCCACACTCTGACCCCCTCTCTCTGTCCTCCCTCTCTCTGTCCCACCTCTCTCTGTCCCCACTATCCTCCCATTCTCTGTATCCTCTCTCTGTCCTCCCTCTCTCTGTCCCATCTCTCTCTGTACACCCCATCCTGCCTCTCTGACCCCCTCTCTCTGACCCCCTCTCTCTGACCCCCTCTCTCTGTCCCCCTCTCTCTGTACCCCTCTCTCTGTCCTCCCTCTCACTGTCCCACCACTCTCTGTCTCCCATCCACCCTCTCTCTGTCTCCCACTTTCTGTCCCCCCTCTCTCTGTCCCCCCTCTCTCTGTCCCCCCTCTCGCTCTTCCCCCCTCTCTGACCCCTACTCTGTCCACACTCTCTGTTCCCACCTCTCTCTCTCCACCTCTCTCTGTCCCCTACTCTCTGTCTCCTGCTATCTCCCTGCGCTGTCTGTCCCCCTCTCTCTGTCCCCCTCTCTCTGTCTCCTCTCTCTGTCCCCCTCTCTCTGTCTCCCACTCTCTGTCCCCCACTCTCTGTTCCCCTCTCTTTGTCTCCCATGTCTCTCCCCCTCCTCTCTCTGTCCCCCTCTCTCTGTCCCCACTCTCTCTGCCTCCCCCGCTGTCCAACCCTCTCTCTGTCCCCCTTCTCTCTATGTCCCCCTCTCTCTGTCCCCACCTCTCTGTCCTCCCCTCTCTGGCCCCACTTTCTATGTGCCCCACTCTCTCTTCACCCTCTCTCTGTTCCCCTCACTCTGACCCCCTCTCTCTGACCTCCCTCTCTCTGTCCCACCTCTCTCTGGCCCCCCATTCCTCCCATTCTCTGTCCCCCTCTCTCTGTCCTCCCTCTCTCTGCCCTCCCTCTCTCTGTCCCACCTCTCTCTGTCCCCCCATCCTCCCTCCCTCTGTTTCCCACTTTCTGTCATCCCTCTTTCTGTCCCCCCTCGCTCTTCCCCCTCTCTGTCCCCTACTCTGTCCACACTCTCTGTCCCCCCTCTCTCTCTCCACCTCTCTCTGTCCCTCCACTCTCTGTCTCCTTCTATCTCCCTGCGCTCTCTGTGTGCCTCTCTCAGTCCCCCTCTCTCTGTCCCCCTCTCTCTGTCCCACCTCTCTCTGTCCTTCCTCTCTCTGTCCTCCCTGTCTCTGTCCCACCTCTCTCTGTCCCCCCATCCTCCCTCTCTCTGTCTCCCACTTTCTGACCCCCTCTTTCTGTACCCCCTCGCTCTTCCCACCTCGCTCTTTCCCCCTCTCTGTCCCCTACTCTGTCCACACTCTCTGTTCCGCCTCTCTCTCTCCACCTCTCTCTGTTCCCCCCTCTCTCTGTCCCCCTCTCGCTCTTCCCCCCTCTCTGTCCCCTACTCTGTCCACATTCTCTGTCCCCCCCTCTCTCTCCACCTCTCTCTGTCCCCTACTCTCTGTCTCCTTCTATCTCCCTGCGCTGTCTGTCCCCCTCTCTCTGTTCCCCTCTCTCTGTCCCCCTCTCTCTGTCCCCCACTCTCTGTTCGCCTCTCTCTGTTCCCCTCTCTTTTTTACCCTCTCTTGTCCCCCTGTCTCTACCCCTCCTCTCTCTGTCCCCCTCTCTCTGTCCCCACTCTCTCTGCCTCCCCCGCTGTCCAACCCTCTCTCTTTCCCACTTCTCTCTCTGTCCCACCTCTCTCTATGCCCCCCATCCTCCCATTCTCTGTCCCCCTCTCTCTGTCCTCCCTCTCTCTGTCCCACCTCTCTCTGTTCACCCCATCCTGCCTCTCTTTCCCCCTCTCTCTGCCCCCTCTCTCTGTCCTCCTCTCTCTATCCCCCTCTCTCAGTCCTCCCTCTTTCTGTCTCACCTCTCTCTGTTCCCCCATCCTCCCTCTCTCTGTCTCCCACTTTCTGTTCCCCCTCTTTCTGTCCCTCCTCTCTCTGTCCCACCCTCGCTCTTCCCCCCTCTCTGTCTCCTACTCTGTCCACACTGTCTGTCCCCCCTCTCTCTCCACCTCTCTCTGTCCCCTACTCTCTGTCTCCTTCTATCTCCCTACGCTGTCTGTCCCCGTCTCTCTGTCCCCCTCTCTCTGTCTCCTCTCTCTGTCCCCCTCTCTCTGTCTCCCACTCTCTGTCCCCCACTCTCTGTTCCCCTCTCTTTGTCTCCCATGTCTCTACCCCTCCTCTCTCTGTCCCGCTCTCTCTGTCCCCACTCTCTCTGCCTCCCCCGCTGTCCAACCCTCTCTCTGTCCCCCTTCTCTCTATGTCCCCCTTTCTCTGTCCCCACCTCTCTTTCCTTCCCTCTCTGGCCCCACTTTCACTGTGCCTCACTCTCTCTTCCCCCTCTCTCTGTTCCCCTCACTCTGACCCCCTCTCTCTGTCCTCCGTCTCTCTGTCCCACCACTCTCTGTCCCCCCCATTCCTCCCATTCTCTGTCCCCCTCTCTCTGTCCTCCCTCTCTCTGCCCTCCCTCTCTCTGTCCCACCTCTCTCTGTCCCCCCATCCTCCCTCTCTCTGTCTCCCACTTTCTGTCACCCCTCTTTCTGTCCCCCCCTCGCTCTTCCCCCTCTCTGTCCGCTACTTTGTCCACACTCTCTGTCCCCCCTCTCTCTCTCCACCTCTCACTGTCCCTCCACTCTCTGTCTCCTTCTATCTCTCTGCGCTCTCTGTCAGCCTCTCTCTGTCCCCCTCTCTCTGTCCCCCTCTCTCTGTCCCCCTCTCTCTGTCCTCCCTCTATCTGTCCTCCCTGTCTCTGTCCCACCTCTCTCTGTCCCCCCATCCTCCCTCTCTCTGCCTCCCACTTTCTGACCTCCTCTTTCTGTCCACCCTCGCTCATCCACCACTCGCTCTTCCCCCCTCTCTGTCCCCTACTCTGTCCACACTCTCTGTTCCCCCTCTCTCTCTCCACCTCTCTCTGTTCCCCCCTCTCTCTGTCCCCCCCTCGGTCTTCCCCCCTCTCTGTCCCCTACTCTGTCCACACTCTCTGCCCCCATCTCTCTCTCCACCTCTCTCTGTCCCCCCACTCTCTGTCTCCTTCTATATCCTTGCGCTCTCTGTCCCCCTCTCTCTGTCCCCCTCTCCATGTCCCATCTCTCTGCCCCCACTCTCTCTGCCTCCCCCGCTGTCCAACCCTCTCTCTGTCCCCTTTCTCTTTATGTCCCCCTCTCTCTGTGCCCACTTCTCTGTTCCCCCCTCTGTCCTCCCCTCTCTGCCCCCCCTTTCTCTGTGCCCACTCTCTCTTCCCCCTCTCTCTGTTCCCCACACTCTGACCCCCTCTCTCTGTCCTCCCTCTCTCTGTCCCACCTCTCTCTGTCCCCACTATCCTCCCATTCTCTGTCTCCTCTCTCTGTCCTCCCTCTCTCTGTCCCATCTCTCTCTGTACACCCCATCCTGCCTCTCTGTCCCCCTCTCTCTGTTCCTCTCTCTCTGACCCCCTCTCTCTGTCCCCCTCTCTCTGTACCCCTCTCTCTGTCCTCCCTCTCTCTGTCCCACCACTCTCTGTCTCCCCTCCACCCTCTCTCTGTCTCCCACTTTCTGTCCCCCCTCTCTCTGTCCCCCCTCTCTCTGTCCCCCCTCTCGCTCTTCCCCCCTCTCTGACCCCTACTCTGTCTACACTCTCTGTTCCCACCTCTCTCTCTCCACCTCTCTCTGTCCCCTACTCTCTGTCTCCTGCTTTCTCCCTGCGCTGTCTGTCCGCCTCTCTCTGTCCCCCTCTCTCTGTCTCCTCTCTCTGTCCCCCTCTCTCTGTCTCCCACTCTCTGTCCCCCACTCTCTGTTCCCCTCTCTTTGTCTCCCATGTCTCTCCCCCTCCTCTCTCTGTCCCCCTCTCTCTGTCCCCACTCTCTCTGCCTCCCCCGCTGTCCAACCCTCTCTCTGTCCCCCTTCTCTCTATGTCCCCTCTCTCTGTCCCCACCTCTCTGTCCTCCCCTCTCTGGCCCCACTTTCTATGTGCCCCACTCTCTCTTCACCCTCTCTCTGTTCCCCTCACTCTGACCCCCTCTCTCTGACCTCCCTCTCTCTGTCCCACCTCTCTCTGGCCCCCCATTCCTCCCATTCTCTGTCCCCCTCTCTCTGTCCTCCCTCTCTCTGCCCTCCCTCTCTCTGTCCCACCTCTCTCTGTCCCCCCATCCTCCCTCTCTCTGTTTCCCACTTTCTGTCACACCTCTTTCTGTCCCCCCTCGCTCTTCCCCCTCTCTGTCCCCTACTCTGTCCACACTCTCTGTCCCCCCTCTCTCTCTCCACCTCTCTCTGTCCCTCCACTCTCTGTCTCCTTCTATCTCCCTGCGCTCTCTGTGTGCCTCTCTCAGTCCCCCTCTCTCAGTCCCCCTCTCTCTGTCCCACCTCTCTCTGTCCTTCCTCTCTCTGTCCTCTCTGTCTCTGTCCCACCTCTCTCTGTCCCCCCATCCTCCCTCTCTCTGTCTCCCACTTTCTGACCCCTTTCTGTACCCCCTCGCTCTTCCCACCTCGCTCTTTCCCCCTCTCTGTCCCCTACTCTGTCCACACTCTCTGTTCCGCCTCTCTCTCTCCACCTCTCTCTGTTCCCCCCTCTCTCTGTCCCCCTCTCGCTCTTCCCCCCTCTCTGTCCCCTACTCTGTCCACACTCTCTGTCCCCCCCTCTCTCTCTCCACCTCTCTCTGTCCCCTACTCTCTGTCTCCTTCTATCTCCCTGCGCTGTCTGTCCCCCTCTCTCTGTTCCCCTCTCTCTGTCCCCCTCTCTCTGTCCCCCACTCTCTGTTCCCCTCTCTCTGTTCCCCTCTCTTTTTTACCCTCTCTTTGTCCCCCTGTCTCTACCCCTCCTCTCTCTGTCCCCCTCTCTCTGTCCCCACTCTCTCTGCCTCCCCCGCTGTCCAACCCTCTCTCTTTCCCCCTTCTCTCTCTGTCCCACCTCTCTCTATGCCCCCCATCCTCCCATTCTCTGTCCCTCTCTCTCTGTCCTCCCTCTCTCTGTCCCGCCTCTTTCTGTACACCCCAACCTGCCTCTCTGTCCCCCTATCTCTGTTCCCCACTCTCTGTTCCCCTCTCTCTGTTCCCCTCTCTTTTTTCCCCTCTCTCTGTCCCCCTGTCTCTCCCCCTCCTCTCTCTGTCCACCTCTCTCTGTCCCCAATCTCTCTGCCTCCCCCGCTGTCCAACCCTCTCTCTTTCCCCCTTCTCTCTCTGTCCCACCTCTCTCTATGCCCCCCATCCTCCCATTCTCTGTCCCTCTCTCTCTGTCCTCCCTCTCTCTGTCCCGCCTCTTTCTGTACACCCCAACCTGCCTCTCTGTCCCCCTCTCTCTGTTCCCCTCTCTCTGTTCCCCTCTCTCTGTCCCCCTCTCTCTGCCCCCTCTCTCTGTCCCCTCTCTCTGTCCTCACTCTCTCTCTCTGTCCCACCTCTCTCTGTGCCCCCATCCGCTCTCTCTCTGTCCTCCTCTCTCTGTCCTCCTCTCTCTGTCCTCTCTCTGTCCCCCTCTCTCTGTCCTCCCTCTCTCTGTCCTCCCTCTCTCTGTCCTCCCTCTCTCTGTACCGCCTCCCTCTGTACCCCTCTCTCTGTCTCCATCTCTCTCTGTCCCCCTCTCTCTGTCCCCATCTCTCTGTCCCACCTCACTCTGCCCCCTCTCTATCCTCCCTCCCTCTCTGTCCCCCTCTCACTGTCCCCCTCTATATATACCCCCTCTCTCTGCCCCCTCTCTGTCCCCTTTATCTCTGTCAACTCTCTCTCAATCCCCCCTCTCTGTTCTCCCCTCTCTGTACCTCTCCTCTCTGTCAGCCCCCTCTCTCTGTACCCCCTCTGTCGCCCATCTCTCTGTACCCCTCTCCCTCTGTCCCCTCTCTCTGTCCCCCTCTTTGTCTCCCCTCTCTCTCTGTCCTCCACTCTCTGTCTCCCTCTCTCTACCCCCTCTATCTCTGTCCCCCTCTCGCTCTGTCCCCTGTCTCTGTCCCCTCTCTCTGCCCCATCTCTACCCCCCCTATCTCCATCCCCCCCGTCCCCTCTCTCTCTGTCCCATCTCTCTCTGTCACCCCTCTCTCTCTATCCCCTCTCTCGTTCTCTCTGACCCCATTATCTGGCCCTCTCTGTCCCGCTCTCTCTCTGCCCCCTCTCTCTATGTGCCCCTCTTTCTGCCCCCCTCTCTCTGTCCCATACTCTGCTCCGCCCATTCTCTGTACCCCCCTCTGTCCCATCTTTCTCTGTGTCCCCTACTCTGTCCTCCCACTCTGACCCCCACTTTCTCTCCCCACTCTCTGACCACTTCTATTTCCCCCCTCTCTCTGACGCCCTATCTCTGTCCCCCTCTCTCTCCTCCCTCTCTGTCCCCGCTTTCTCTGTCCCCCTTTCTGTCCGCCCTCTGTCCTCCACTCTCTGTTCCCCCTCTTTATGTCCCCCCTCCCTGTCTCCCACCTCTCTTTTCCACTCTCTGTTCCACCCCTCTGTCCACCCTCTCTGTACCTCCCACTCTGTCCACCCACTCTCTGTCCCCACCTCTGCTCCGCCCCACTCCCAACCAACCCCGGCCCCCTCTCTCTGTCCCCCCTCTGACACCCCTCTCTCTATCCCCCTCTCTCTATCCCCTCTATCTCTTTCCACCCTCTGTCCGCCCTCTCTCTGTCACGCTCTCTCTGTCACCCTTTTTCTGTCCCCCTCTACCCCCTCTCTCTCTGTCCCCCTCTCTCTGTCCCCCTCTCTCTCTCTCTCTCCCCCCGCTCTCTCCCTCCTCTCTGTCCACCCCATCTCCGCCCCCCCTCTCTTTCCCACATCTCCGTCCCCCTCCTTCTCTGTCTCTCCCTCTATTTCTGTCCCCCCTCTTTCTGTGTGTCCCCCTCTCTGAACTCTCTCCTTCTGTCCCCCACTCTCTGACCCCCTCTAATCCGCTCCACTCTCTGTCCCCCACTCTGTCACCACACTCTGTACCCCCACTCTAGGTCCCCAAATCTCTGACCCCCACTCTCTGACCCCTTCTCTCTGTACCCCCGTCTCTCTGTTCCCCTCTCTCTGTCCCCCTCACTCTCTGTCCCCCTCTCTCTCTGTCCCCTTCTCTCTGACTCCCTCTATGTACCCCACACTATGTCCCGTCTCTCTCTGTCCCCCTCTCTCTCTCTGTTGCCCTCTCTCTGCCTCCTCTCTCTGTCCCCCTCTCTCTGTCCCCCTCTCTCTGTTCCCCTCTCTCTGTCCCCCTCTCTCTGCCCCCACTCTCTCTGTCCCCCTCTCTCTCTGCCCCCACTCTCTCTGTCCCCTGTCTCTCTGTCCCCCTCTCTCTGTCCCCCTCTCTCTGTCCCCCTCTCTCTGTCCCCCTCTCTCTGCCCCACTCTCTCTGTCCCCGTCTCTCTGTCCTCCTCTCTCTCTGTCCCCCTCTCTCTCTGTCGCCCTCTCCCTGCCTCATCTCTCTGTCCACCTCTCTCTGTCCCCCTCTCTCTGTCCCCCTCTCTCTGCCACCACTCTCTCTGTCCCCTGTCTCTCTGTCCCCCTCTCTCTCTGTCCCCCTCTCTCTCTGTCTCTGTCTCTCTGTCCCTCCCCTCTCCATGTCCCCCTCTCTCTGTCACCCTTTTCTGTCCCCCCTCTACTCCCTCTCTCACTGTCCCCTCTCTCTCTGTACCCCCTCTCTCTCTGACCACCTCTTCTCTCTGACCGCGCTCTCTCTGTCCCCCTTCTCTCTGTCCCCTTCTCTCTGTCCCCCTCTCTCTGTCCCCCTCTTTCTCTGTCCCTCCCTCTCTCTGTCCCCACTCCCTCTATCCGCCCCCTCTGTCCCCTCTCCCTTTCTCCCTCTTTCATTCCATTCTCTCTCTGTCCCCCTCTTTCTGTTCACCCCTCTCTCTGTACCCTCCTCTCCCTCTGTCCCCATCTCTCTGTCCACCACCTTCTCTCTGTCCCCCCTCTCTCTCTGTCCCCCTCTCTCTGTCCCCCCCTCTCTCTGTCACCCCTCTCTCTCTGTCACCCCTCTCTCTTCCCCCTGACCCTCTCTGACCCCCTTTTCCTCTGTTCCCTCCTCTCTCTGTCCCCATCTTTCTGTTCACCCCTCTCTCTGTACCCTCCTCTCCCTCTGTCCCCATCTCTCTGTCCACCACCTTCTCTCTGTCCCCTCTCTCTCTCTGTCCCCCTCTCTCTGTCCCCCCCTCTCTCTGTCACCCCTCTCTCTCTGTCACCCCTCTCTCTTCCCCCTGACCCTCTCTGACCCCCTTTTCCTCTGTTCCCTCCTCTCTCTGTCCCCCTCTCTCTGTACCCTCTCTCTGTCCCCCCGCTCTCTGTCCCCCTCTCTCTGTTCCCCTCTCTCTGTCCCCCTCTCTCTGCCCTCACTCTCTCTGTCCCCCTCTCTCTCTGCCCCCACTCTCTCTGTCCCCTGTCTCTCTGTCCCCCTCTCTCTGTCCCCCTCTCTCTGTCCCCCTCTCTCTGTCCCCCTCTCTCTGCCCCACTCTCTCTGTCCCCGTCTCTCTGTCCTCCTCTCTCTCTGTCCCCCTCTCTCTCTGTCGCCCTCTCCCTGCCTCATCTCTCTGTCCACCTCTCTCTGTCCCCCTCTCTCTGTCCCCCTCTCTCTGCCACCACTCTCTCTGTCCCCTGTCTCTCTGTCACCCCTCTCTCTCTGTCACCCCTCTCTCTTCCCCCTGACCCTCTCTGACCCCCTTTTCCTCTGTTCCCTCCTCTCTCTGTCCCCATCTTTCTGTTCACCCCTCTCTCTGTACCCTCCTCTCCCTCTGTCCCCATCTCTCTGTCCACCACCTTCTCTCTGTCCCCTCTCTCTCTCTGTCCCCCTCTCTCTGTCCCCCCCTCTCTCTGTCACCCCTCTCTCTCTGTCACCCCTCTCTCTTCCCCCTGACCCTCTCTGACCCCCTTTTCCTCTGTTCCCTCCTCTCTCTGTCCCCCTCTCTCTGTACCCTCTCTCTGTCCCCCCGCTCTTTGTCCCCCCGCTCTCTGTCCCCTCGTTCTCTGTCCCCTCTCTCTGTCCCCCCGCTCTTTGTCCCCCCGCTCTCTGTCCCCCGCTCTCTGTCCCCCGCTCTCTGTCCCCCTGCTGTCTGTCCCCCGCTCTCTGTCCCCACTCTCACTGTCCCCCTCTCTCTGTCCCCAATCTCTGTCCCCCTCTCTGTCTCTCCCCCCTTTCTCTATCCCCCCTCTTCCTCTGTCCCCTCTCTCTCTGTCCCTCCTCTCTGCACTCCACTCTCAGTCTGCCCCCTCTGTACCACACTCTCTGCTCCCCCTGTCACCCCTCACTCTGTCATACCATCTCTCTTTCTCCCCTCTCTGACACCATCGCTCTGCCCCCCTCTCACTGTCCCCCCTCTCACGGACCCCCTCTCTCTGTATCCTCCTCTCCATATCCCCCCTCTCTCTCCGTTCCCCTCTCTCTGTCCCCCTCTCTCTATCCCCCTCTCTCTGTCCCCCCTCTCTCTGTCCCCCCCTTTCTATCCCCCCTCTCTCTGTCCACCCGTCCGCCTCTCTCTCTCCCCCTCTCTCTGTCCCCCCCTCCGTTCCCCTCTCTCTCTCCCCCCTCTCTTGATCCCAACTCTCTCTATCCCCCCTCTCTCTGACACCCCTCTCTGTCCCCGCTCCCTCTGTCCCCCCTCCCTCTGTCCTCCCTCTCTCTGACCCCCTCCCTCTGTCCCCCCTCTCTCTGTCCCCCTCTTTCTATCCCCCTCTCTCTGTCCCCCCCGTCCGCCTCTCTCTGTCCCCGTCCCCTCTCTCTCTGACCCCCTCTTCTCTCTGACCGCCCCCTCTCTGTCCCCCTTCTCTTTGTCCTCCTCTTTCTCTGTCCCTCCCTCTCTCTGTCCCCACTCCCTCTATCCGCCCCCTCTGTCCCCCTCTCCCTTTCCCCCTCTTTCTTTCCATCCTCTCTCTGTCCCCCTCTTTCTGTCCACCCCTCTCTCTGTACCCTCCTCTCACTCTGTCGCCATCTCTCTGTCCACCACCTTCTCTCTGTCCCCTCTCTCTCTTTCCCCCCTCTCTCTGGCACCCACATTCTCTGTCCCCACTCTCTCTATCCCCCTCTCTCTCTGTCCCCCTCTGTCTCTGTCACCCCTCTCTCTTCCCCCTCTGCCCCCTCTCTGACCCCCTTTCTCTCTGTTCCCACCTCTCTCTGTCCTCCTTTCTCTGTCCCCCCCACGTCCCCCCGCTCTCTGTCCCCACGCTCTCTGTCCCCCGCTCTCTGTCCCCTCGCTCTCTGACACCCCTCTCTCTGTCCCCGTCTCTGTACACCCTGTCTGTTCCGCCTTCTCGGCCCCAGCCCTCTCTCGGTTCCCCCTCTCTCTGTCCCTCTCTCTCTGTCCCACTCTCTCTGTACCCACTCTCTCTGCCCCCTCTCTCTGCCCCCCTCTCTCTGTCCCTCTCTCTCTCTGTACCCCCTCTCTCTGCCCCCTCTCTGTCCCCCCTCTCTCTGTACCCCTCTCTCTCTGTCCCCCCTCTCTATGTCCCCATCTCCGTCCCTCCCCTCTCTGTCCACCCTCTCTCTGACACCCCTCTCTCTGTCCCCGTCTCTGTACACCCTCTCTGTTCCGCCTTCTCGGTCCCAGCCCTCTCTCGGTTCCCCCTCTCTCTGTCCCTCTCTCTCTGTCCCTCTCTCTCTGTCCCCCTCTCTCTGTACCCACTCTCTCTGCCCCCGCTCTCTGCCCCCCTCTCTCTGTCCCCCTCTCTCTCTGTACCCCCTCTCTCTGCCCCCTCTCTGTCCCCCCTCTGTCTGTCCCCCTCTCTCTGTCCCCCTCTCTCTCTGTACCCCCTCTCTCTGCCCCCTCTCTGTCCCCCCTCTGTCTGTCCCCCCTCTCTGTCCCCCTCTCTCTCTGTACCCCCTCTCTCTGCCCCCTCTCTGTCCCCCCTCTGTCTGTCCCCCTCTCTCTGTCCCCCCTCTCTCTCTGTCACCACCCCTCTCTCTATACCCCCTCTAACTCCCCTCATTCTCTGTTCCCCTCTCTCTCTGTCACCACCCCTCTCTCTATACCCCCTCTCTCTCCCCCTCTCTCAGTCTCACCTCTCTCTTTCCCCCCTCTCTCAATCCCGTCTCTCTCTGTCCCCCTCCTTCTCTGTCCCCCCTCTCCCTATCCCCTTCTCTGTCCCGCCTTCTCGGTCCCAGCCCTCTCTCTGTCCCCCCTCTCTCTGTCTCCCCTCTCTGTCATCCCCCTCTGCCTCCTCTCTCTGTCCCCTCTCTCTCTGTCTCCCTCTCTCCCTATACCCCCTCTCTGTCCCCCTCTCTGTCCCGCCTTCTCGGCCCCAGCCCCCTCTCTGTCCACTCACTCTTTCTGTCCCTCTCTCTCAGTCCCCCTCTCTCTCTCGGCCCCGCCATCTCTGCCGCTCTCTGTCCTCCTCTCTCTGTCCTCCTCTCTCTCTGTCCCCCCTTCTCTCTGTCCCCCCGCTCTCAGCCCGCCCCCTCTGTTCCCGTCTCTCTTTACCCCTCTCTCTGACCCCCCTCTCTGTCCCCCCACCCCCCGTTCCCCCTTCTAGGTCACAGACCCCTCTCTCTACCTCCTCTCTCTGTCCCCCTCTCTCTCTATCCCCCCTCTCCCTATCCCCCCTCTCTGTCCCGCCTTCTCGGTCCCAGCCCTCTCTCTGTACCTCTCTCTCTGTCCCCCTCTCTCACTGTTTCCACACTCTCTGTCCCCTCTCTCTGTACCCCCTCTCTCTGACTCCTCTCTCTGAACCTCCCTCTCTGTCCCCCATTCTCGGTCCCAGCCCTCTCTATATACCCCCTCTCTCTGTCCCCTCACTCTCTCTGTTCCCCCTCTCTCTCTGTCCCCCCTCTCTGTCACTTCTCTCTCTGCCCTACTCTCTCTCTGTCCCCCTCTCTCTGTCCCCCTCTCTCTGTCACCCTCTCTCTCTGTCCCCTCTCTCTCTGTCCCCTCTCTGTCCCCCTCTCTCTCTGTCCCCCTCTCTCTCTGTCCCCCTCTCTCTGTCCCCCTCTCTGTCCCCTCGCTCACTGACACCGTCTCTCTGTCCCCTCTCTCTCTGTCCCCCTCTCTCTCTTCCCCCTCTCTCTGTCCCCTCTCTCTCTGTACCCCTCTCTCTCTGTCCCCCTCTCTCCGTCCCCTCTCTCTCCGTCCCCTCTCTCTCTCTGTCCCCCTCTCTCTCTGTCACCCTCTCTCTGTCCCCTCTCTCTCTGTCCCCCTCTCTGTCTTCCCCCACTCTCTGTCCCCTCTCTCTCTGACCCCCTCTATCTCTGTCCCCCTCTCTCCCTCCCCTCTCTCTCCGTCCCCTCTGTCTCTGTCCCCCTCTATCTCTGTCCCCCTCTCTCTGTCTCCCTCTCTATCCCCTCGCTCTCTGCCACCCTCTCTCTGTCCCCTCTCTCTCTCTGTCCCCCTCTCTCTCTTCCCCCTCTCTCTGTCCCCTCTCTCTCTGTCCCCTCTCTCTCTGTCCCCCTCTCTCTCTGTCCCCCTCTCTCTCTGTCCCCCTCTCTCCATCCCCTCTCTCTCCGTCCCCTCTCTCTCTGTCCCCCTCTCTCTCTGTCACCCTCTCTCTGTCCCCTCTCTCTCTGTCCACCTCTCTCTCTTCCCCCTCTCTCTGTCCCCTCTCTCTCTGTCCCCCTCTCTCTCTGTCCCCCTCTCTCTGACCCCTCTCTCGTTATGTCTCCCTCACTTTATCCCTCACCTTGTCTCTCTCTCTCTCTCTCTGTCTCTCTCTCTCTCTCTCTCTCTCTCTCTCTCTCTCCCTGCTCCTTCACTCTCTCTCCACCTTCTCTCACTCTCGATCCACCTCCCTCGGTCTCTCTTACTCCTCACCTCCCTCTTTTTCTCTCTGACTAAATATCTCTCCCTCCTGCCCCTCCCTCCTTTTCTGACGCTGTCTGTCTCCCTGACGCATCCCTCTCCCTCTGATCCAGAGACTGGGAAGGGGGGTTGTGGTTGGTGCTGTGGCTGCATGTGGTTGGAGGGGTGGTTGTGAGATGACAGAGAGATGTGGGAGATGGGAGGAGGGGGAAAAATGGAGTAGAGACGGAATTGCGGGAGGGAGACAGAGACGGCAGGAGAGAGAGAGAGAGAGAGTGCAGGGGAGGGGGGTGAGGAAAGGTGGAGGCAGGTGGAGAGAGTGGGGGAGACGAAATGGGGAGGCCACGTTGGAGTGGGGGGGTGCAGAGGGAGTTAAACCCAGCTCCTGAGCTCAGGGCCCGGTGCCCTCCCCTTCCCTGAGGACCAGGACTTGGGGCTGAGTCTGTCTCTCTCCAGCTCAGCTTCTCCAACACAAAGACACCCAACAACATCAGTCACTCTGCTGCTCGGCACGCGTGAATCAACATTTTTATTGTTTACAAACGGAATTGATGGATACAGTCAGTGGGATGGTGCCTTTTCTCACTGGCCCCTGAGTTGTGAGAAACATTGAAATGTTTCCCTGTAACCCTCCTGTGGGATAAGGATGGACAAACCAGCGCAACCCTCAGTCTGTTACCATAGCGACAGGCTGCTCCATCGCTGAACCACTGAACTGAAATGAGAAAATCCCGGATGGATTGATTAACGAGGGAATTTGATTGATGGATGGATTTGGGTGAAGGGATATTTCAGCACATTCTTCAGCTGCTGCCTGAACTTAGTCTGGGTCACGGCATAAATCGCGGTGTTTGTGCAGCAACTGAGGAGCTGCAGCATGAAGCCCAATTCCTGCACAAAGGGATGGAGAGACAGAGGGGTATCCACAATCCACGACATCCGGTACCAGAAAGAATACAGCATGAACGTTGACCATAACAGGATGAAATTGGCCGAGATCACAAACAGTAAAATGATGGATTTTTTTCGGTTTCTCATCTCAGTGTCAGACTGAGCGTCCCCATTGGTGTGAGTGCGGAGTCTCCTGCGGGCTCTGCTGGTCACTACAATGTGTCTGACGGTGAGAACATTGAGCAGCAGAACCAGGAGAAATGGGACACACGGGGTTAGAATGTGGTGGAGGGACTCGATTGTGACCCAGACACTGGAGAATAGAACAGCGGCTGTTGCATCACAAAACCAGGGCTCGTTCCACAGCCGATACCAAGCTGTGAGCATAAAATACCAGGAAATGTCCTTTAAGCAGCTCAGCACAGTCACTGCTCCCAGAACCACAGCCGCCGTTTTCTCACTGCAATATTTACTTTTCAGCTTCTGGCAACAAATGGCCACAAACCGATCAAAGGTGAAAGTGACGGTGAACCAGACAGAGCAGTCAGTGGCTGCATAAAGCAGTACGGCGTGGATATTACACACAGGGACGGAGTACAGGAAATAAAACTGATCCCGATAAACAATGGGAATGTGTCTCAGGATCAGGTCGAGGATAATGACCAGGAGATCCGCCGCTGCCATGGCCCCCAGGTAACGTCTGACACATGGAGACAATCCACAATCTTTATAAAGCAGGACGTAGATGGTCACTACGTTAACTGTGAGGAAGAAAAACAAACCAATTATCCATCAGCCTGGAGGCAAAGGGACCCGTTTGATCAGGGACCCAGTGAGATTTTCAAATGTGTCCCTGTATTCAGGGATTTATTAACTAATCGGAGGTGGAATAACAAATGGGAAGATCTGAATTACTGACAAAAATGACATAAATCACAAGAAACCTTCCCTCCCCAAACACACAGAGACACATCCATAAGGACAGATGGTTTCTAGAACATTCCCACACACTCGATCACTCGAGAGCAGACACAAGTCACTCCTTCCCAGTTCCTAATACGGAGGGTGGAAACGTTGCTGTCCTGAAGGATTCTCTCCCAGTTTCCTGAAGACAAACGGAGTTTGGGAATTTCTGTATTTTGGTCTGAATTGTGGTCGATTCTGTGTCGTGGAGAAATGTAAACGCAGGGAAAACGTATTCACCCCTTTAACTGCCTGAGGTGCCTTCGGAACAGTGTCTCCTTCTCCCTGGAACGGGATCTCTTCCCTCGGGATCTTATCATTTGTTCAATTCACTGACGTCCGGCCGTTCACAAACAATGTCAGGGACAGAACGTTCCGGGGAATGTCAGTTATAGAATGTCGGGGACAGAACGTTCCGGGAAATGTCAGTTATAGAATGTCGGGGACAGAACGTTCCGGGGAATGTCAGTTATAGAATGTCGGGGACAGAACGTTCCGGGGAATGACAGTTATAGAATGTTGGGGACGAAACGTTCCGAGGAATGACAGTTATAGAATGTTGGGGACGGAACGTTCCGGGGAATGTCAGTTATAGAATGTCGGGTACAGAACGTTCCGGGGAACTCTTTGACCTGTCCATGACCTTTCCCCCCTACCCACCCCACCAACATGATGTACTGTGCCTGGACACACTGTAACATTAATGGGGTGAGAGACGGAGGGTCCAGTCACAGGAATGGGAACTAAAGGCATTGCCAGATCAGCTGAAATGGTTAGATATACCACATTCTCAATCCACCGCACAGAACAAGCCCAGACCCCATAAAGCCAGAGGAGATATCTGTTCACCGTGGAACACTGTGCAGACCAGGCCAGTGTCCTTCTCAGTACAACCCAGCAATCTGTCCAGAGTGGAGCACTGCACAGATCAGATCAGGGCATTAAACCTATAATCCCAGACCACTTATTTGTCCAGTGCGGTGAGAAGTGCAGACCACAGCAGTGCATTGATCTATAATCCCAGACCACTTATCTGTCCAGCGCGGTGAGAAGTGCAGACCACAGCAGTGCATTGATCTATAACCCCGGAGTAGATATCTGTCCAGCAGCGGGAGAAGTGCAGACCACAGCAGGGCATTATCTATAAACCTCAACCAGATAATCTGACCAGCACAGTGACCTGTGCAGTGGTCACCCGTGAATTAATCTGTAAACCAGGAGCAGTTACCCTCCCAACATGTAGGACTGTGTACACCACCCCAGTGCATTGCTCCGTAACAGTGTTTTAGATCACTGTCCAGTGTGGGGAAACTTGCAGCCCGGGCTGGAAGTGACAGGATGTGCAGCTCACGTCCATTTACAACTTCATCTCTCCATTGTGCCCTGACAAGGGGGTGCTGTGGGTGTGAACATCACTGCCACAGAGATACAGAGATGGAGGGGGAATCAGTTTAAACAATAACAAATGGGAGGGATATGGGAAATAGACAGAGAGGGGGACACTGAGAGACAGTGTTATGAAAGGATGTGTTCCCAGGTTTTAGAATGCAGAAATGAAAACATTTTAACAGCATCCTGTAACATAAGTGTTTCCAGGAATTGTAGGTGAACATGATATTGGTGGGAGTTCGGATGATGCAGAGTTTTGGATGAGTATTTGTTCTGCGGCTTTGTATCTGGGTGTAGGGTCAACAGAGTCTTTGACTCATTGAGCTAAATCTAACAGTAATTTGTCTCAGTGCCATTTCCATTTACTATGACAGAGGGATCATCTACACTGGGCCGAGCTAGTTTCCTGGTGCTATCTTATCGAACTCACCTCATTAACCACCCACCCCATGGTGTCCCTCTCATTTAATACCAGCCCGATTCTCCAACCCAATATGGCTGGAGGTACTTACCATCGCCCGGGTGTCCCTGGATATTCCATGATCCATGACACTGGCGCCATCTTTAAAAGGCCACTGAGCACACGGTTGAGCTTTCTCTGTTAGGAGAGTTTCTCTGCACAGTTTACCCCGAGCCTGGCAGATAAGGGGTAATTACACCACGGTTTGTCAACAGGAGCACGGAGGTCCTGGTGAATGGGCTAGTACAGAGGGGGACCATTCTCTTCCCAGAGTGGGCCACACGACCAGACCCACCGAGCATGGTCTGACCTCCCCACCCAGCTCAGTGCAGTATCTGTGGTCTGAAGAAATGTTCAGCAATACAGGACAAGTATCAATAACCTTCCCTGCTCTGTCAGGATAAGGGTCACCGTATTCTCTCTGCTCCCTCACACTCACTGTATATCTGTTACAGCACCAACCCCCGAACAAGGCTCATGGTCCATCACTCTCACTGCCGCATGCTGCACCTTCTCTCTCTCTCTCTCTGTCTCTGTCTCTCTCTGTCTCTGTCTCTCTCTTTCTCTCTCTCTCTCCCTCCACTTTACCCCCCTCCCCACCACATTAATAACACGGCATGGATACAACACTGTGGACTGACTCCCTCCGGACACCTCACCATGACCATGTCCCCACCTACACATCGTCACCACCACCTCCCAGGAAGGGAGCATGGAGACTCCCTCCTACACCTCCCCCTGTAAACAGCTCAGATACTGAAACTAATCTGTGATAGTTACTGCTCTCCCCAAGTGTCCTGACATCTTCAACAATCTGTGCTCATATACACCCAGGACTCTCTGCTCCCGCACCCCCTTTATAATGGCACAACCTGTTTTAAACTGTCTTTCATTGTATTTCCTACCAAAGTGTATCACCTCACACTGCTCTGCATTAATCCCCATCTGCCTTACACCTGAACACGACACCAACGTGTGACTGTCCTGTTACAGTTCCACACTGTCCTCCATAGACTGCAGAGTTCTTCCAGGTTCGGTGCCATCTACAAACATTGAGATTGTTACAGTGTCACAGTCCCCACGAAACAACTGAAATCCAGCCCCACATACACGACTGTGAGCAAGTGAAATACTGACATATTCCTATGGACAAAGTTGAATAATGACATGCTGTCAATGGAGCAACAAAAGTCCTGACACACACCAGACGGAGCAAATGAAATATTGACAAACCACAGAGCAAGAGAAATCTAGATAGGTTCCACTTATCTATATTCATCAGGGTATAATATGATGAATTTGAAAGCGTGTACTGTACCTTTAAGCGAGGGTGAATGCAGTTCTGAACTGAAAGCTTACAAGCACCTGTGATACGAGAGGATGGCAGACCCAGACACAGTATATTATTATAGAGTTGGAGTCGGTTAATAAGCAGTTAAGAGAAAGGGGGGTCCCAGAGTTGTGAATAGTCCATGTAAAATATTCACTTTCAGAGTTAAAAAATAAATTGATGTTTTTATTTAAACAGTGGGATTTGGTAGATCTGACACTCATATTTTAACAGTTTACGAGGCGAATTGAGCATTTCTTTATGCTTCATTTAAGTTACCAGATGAGCTTCACGTAGTGCCCTAACCATCCCCGTGTGTGTATCTGTGTGTCTCTGTGTGGGGCAGGTCTGGTCGTCTCTGTGGTGCTTAAAGTGATGCAATGCCACCCTCTGCTGGCCTCCCCACGCCACTGCACAGGCATTGGCGGAGGGTGAAAATCAACAGGGATTCATTCAGAGAGGGGGAGGGAGAGGGCAGCTGCTCACAGCACCATCCAAACTGATGTCTTATCCATGGACTGATCTAAATGTCCTTTAAACATTGTAACCGTCCCTGCTTTCACCACTTCCTCTGGAAGTTTTTATTGTGCCTCGATGTTCACATGGACTGAAAACTGCGTTAGTTAAATATTTGACAGGGAAGTGAGTCACGGATAATGGGATACAGTCAGGAAAGTGAGGCTGAGACCCCAACCTGATCAACCACAATCTTACTGCCTGGTGGAGATGGCTCAAAGTATCTAATGGCCCACTCCTGCTCCTCAGTCCCATGTTTCTGTGTTCTCTTCAGCCCCTCAAACCTGCTAGACAGGAGCAGTTGGAGGCTACTTACATCTATAACCTGATGCACAGAAACAGAGGAGACCATTCAGCCCTTCAAGACAGTCCCACACGCTTTGTGGTGATTTGGGAAATATAATTGGAAAACCCAGGCTGGTTATGAAAGAGGCCCCTCATCTCGCTTTACAAAATTTTCCCTCTCTGCAACTTGTGCTTCATTTGTTGGTCATGTTGTAGACCCAAATTCACTGAGAATACAGACAACTTACCTCACCCACAGATGACTCACAAAATCCTCTGGTCTCCCTGGCTGCAATATTCAGTAATTGCACATTCATGAAAATAACACCCACTAACTTTTCAATAACAGAATGTGAGTACATCAGAAACAGGGGTAGGTCGTTCACTCCCCAAGCCTGCCTTGCCCTTCCCTAAGATCGTGGCTGATCTGCTCTTGGTCTCAAATCCTCTTTCATTCCCAATTCTTCATAGCCCTCAATTCTCTGGCAGGTCAATATCCATCGACCTTGTCTTGAAACACTTTCAGTCATCTAGTTCCCCGAACAGTGTTGAGAACAGAAATCCTGACATTCAATACCACCTGTTTGAAGAAAACACTTGCTGCTCCTATACCATGACCTCTTGATATGAACAAAAGAGGCTGATACAAGGGTTCAGACAAAAATGACTGGCCCTGATATCAAGGCAGTGGTTAACTTCTGCTGGCATCAAGGAACTTAACAAAACTGGACTTAATGGGAATCAAAGTAAACTCTCCAGTGTTTGGGGTCAAACATGGCACAAAGGAAGATGTTCATCATCTCAGTCCTGGGTCACCTCTGTGCGAGATCCTCAGGGTAGCTTCCTCTTCACAAACATCTTCAGCTTCTTCATCAATGTCTCCCCGCCCCCACCCTCCCCACCATAAGATCAGAATGTGGGGATGGTCACTGAAGATTCCACAATGTTCAGAACATTTTGTCCCTCGTCAGCTCCTGAACTGGTCTCTGTCCATGTGCAGCAAGACCCAGACACCAATCAGGTTTTTTCTGTTAAAGTGTCTGTAACATTCATGTAACAGCACTGCCTGACACTGCACATTGCCACAGTAAAACAAGAGTTCATTCAGCAGCTCTCTCTGGTTTCACAGGAATATGAGGAAATCATTCAGCCCATTGACACTATTGGAGAAGAACAGGGACAGCCCATTCAGTGCCTCCAGCCTATTACTCAGGAAGCGAAGGAGTCTAGTGTGATGGACCACACCAGAGCCCTTCAAAAATATTTGAGGGCGGTAACCTAGACTCTAATATTTTCATATTTTAAATGAAATGTAAACTGTCTGTTCCAGATGCAATGTGACTGGTCAAACTACTCGTTGTGAAGCAAAACACCATTTATTTAAACAAGGAAAATAAAATGAAACCAAGGAAAGGTTAATTTAGAATAACTCAATTCTATTGGCCAAGTTAACAAAATAATAGATCGTGGGGTTATTACTAATGAACTGTTCCAATACAGGAAAATCGCATAACCACAGCCCTTGGCAAAAAGGAATATTCAGACACAGAATGTCACAAATATTTCTCCAATCCAGGAATTAAAAACAGCATCAAGAGAAAATTAAGAGAGCGTAGCAGCCAGGATACATTCACTGAAGCTTCCAACTCTGTGGAGACCCCAATAGTTTCTGTTATTACTGAGAAAGCAAAACCCAGAGATCCTAATCTATGAGAGCTGGCCACACCCATTCAGTATTTATTAAAATAAACCCAAGGCCTCCCTCGCTGTTTACTCAAGTGATCTTAACTAGCCAACTTGGTAACGATCATTCAATCTCTCTCTTAAAAGAAACCAGGACAAAATAACCTCTTAAAGCTGCAACATCATCACACTTGTCAGCATATCGAGCTGTCAAACAGGAACCAGGGGTAACCCAATCAGGCTCTTGGCCCTGTCCAATCGACAATGAAGAAGCCATTCAATCCCTTGAGTCACTTACACAGGAACAGCAGGAGGCCATTCCCACCTCAATGCACTTACACGGGGACAGAATGAGATAATTGATGCTGATCCTGATGAATGGCTTATGCCCAAAACGTCGACTCTCCTACTGTGCTTTTCCAGCCATCCACTGTCTACTCTGATCTCCAGCATGGGCAGTCCTCACTGTCTCCTAATGATGCTCTAATATGATGACGAAGTGGAGCAGAGGCTGCACAGACAGATTGCTCCACGTTGTTCCTCGTGGCGCCGTCGCTCATGATACATACTTAACGTGGTTTTCTAGTGGTGAGGAGGGAAGCCGTATGTCTTGTGTGAAGTCTCAAGAAGGCATCTTTCATCTCCGGGAAGACAGCCTGGTGTTTCTATGTAGGGCGGATGCTGGTGGGAATGGCTACCTGTGTCAGATGGAATGTATTGTGGCTGCTGTTAGGGATTGTGAGCAACATGGCGTTCAGTACGGGCTCACACACCGACTGCACAATAACGTGGGGAGAGTTAATTAAGACATATAAACGATTAGGAAAGTCACGTTAGACTGATTAATGGACTCTCTAAGTTCAAATAATGATGGTATTACTCATGTTGATCTTGTCTAGTGCACGTCCTGTTCAATGTAACCTGAACGCCTTATTCTGTCCAAGCCTATTTCCACCGTATGATCTGCCAGTTCATCCTTACTATGACCTGCCTCCACTGCTCATAAATAAAGTGTTTCCCTGTACTGAGGTCCACGTGACAATAAATCAAACCAATCAATCCTAGGTAAAGTATGGAATTTCTCACCCTGTCAATGTCTCTTTTGGAAATAAGTGATCGCTGCCACTCCTCGCGTTTCAGCATCACCATTTCTTCGTCTCTCACAGCTCCACTGATTAAACACTGAGCTTCTTCACTCTATCCTCATGTTACCATCACCCGTATCTGTGGTAAGGAGATAATTCCTTACAAAGGAGATCAAATCTGTACAGAGTGCCCCAAATGAACTCTCAGCAAGGCTTTACAAAAACAGGAAGATGGCATTACTTATGTACTCGAATCATCTTACAATGAAGGACAGCATACCATTGACTGCACCCATTACTTACACAGGGTTTGATTCGGAGCAGTCAGCATAGACTTGTGAGTGGGAGATCATGCTTCCCAAATTTGTTAGAGTTCTTTGATGAAGTGACCAAGAAAGTTGGCGAAGGCAGAGCAGCAGCCATAGTCTCTATGGATTTCAGTAAGACCTTTGATAAGTTTCCACATGGTAGGCTGTTCAGGAAGGTTACATCACATGGAATGCTGGGAGGACTGACCAATTGGATACACAGTTGGCTTGTTGATAGGAAGCAGAGGGTTTAGTGGAAGGATGCTTGTCAGACTGGAGGCTGGGTCCATTGCTGTTTGTTATCTATGACTTGGTTGAGAATGTACAAGATATGATTAGTAAGTTTGCAGATGACATTAAAGTGAGTGGGAGCATGTTCAGTGAGGAAGTTTATCAGAAATTGCAGCAGGACCGTAATCAGGTGGGGAAGTGGGCCGAGAAATTGCAAATGGAATTGAATATAGAAGTGTGAGGTCTTGCATTATGGAAAATCAAATCAAGGTAGGAGTTTCACGGTGAATGAGAGGGCCTTAATGGGTGTAGTGGGCAGAGAGACCTTGGTGTTCAGGTGCACTGTTCTCCCAGAGTCGAGTCGCATATAGAGAGGGCAGTGAAGAAGGCTTTTGGCACATTAGCCTTCATCAGGCAGGATATTGAGTATAGAAGTTGGGAATTTATGTTGCAGTTACACAGGACTTTGGTAAGGCCGCACTTGAAGTATTGTGTTCAGTTTTGTCACCTTTGTTATCAGGCAGATGTTATTAAACTAGAAAGAGTGCAGAAGAAATTCACAAAGACGTTGCCAGGACCCGATTGTCTGAGTTATAGGGAGATGTTGGACAAGCTAGGACATTTTCCTTAGCGTGTAAGAGAATGAGGGTGTCCTAATAGAGCTATATAAGATCACGAGGGATATGAATAGGGTCAATGCTCTCAGTCTTCTTCAAAGGTGTAGAGAATCGAGGACTGGATGGGATCAGTTTAAGGTTAAAGTGGAAGGAATAAAAGGGAACCTGGGTGGTCACTTCTTTACCCAGAGATGGTACGTGGTTGAGCTGCCAGCAGATGGGGCTGAGGGGGAACATTAACAATATTTCAAAAGCATTTGGATAAATATGTGGATAGGAAAGGACTGGAAGGATATGGGCCAACTGCAGGGAAATGGGGTGAGCGTGGGTGGACATTTACAAAGTAGAGTTGAAACCCCTCTGTTAATTAAAGCCAAACACCCAGAAAAGCTCGTAATCTTTTAAAATATGAGCAATACAGATCTCCTACATTCCAGTGTTTAAACAAAAAATAACAAGTTAGTTTCTTATCTTTAATTGTGAATACTAAACAACAACTATTCACAAATACACGCCCCTCTTTTCTTAGCTACTTACTATCTGACTCCAACTCTGTAAAAATATGCTGTTCCAACAACCCACATATTAAACATTACAATCTCAAGGCCACACAGAATCCATCTTCCCCGCTGTGTTCACTCTTCCAGCTGCTGATCTCCCTGGGTCATGTCTTTATTATATATTGCAAGTAGCTTTTAAATGGACATGTATATTTGATAGAAAGTGTTTGAGATGGCCAGTTAACACTCCTGCTCTACAGCAGTTACACTGCTGTTGGATGGCAGTGGCTCCCCCTCTAGTGTTCAAAATGCTGGGTTTATATACTCCCCATGATACAATAATTCTCATAATATGATTGCTTTCCACGTGCCCAAACAATAATATTCAAATTCCGTTGGCTTCTGGTATCCTGAGCGTTATTTAAACTCTTTGGTTTTATTTGAATTGTTGTCAAAACAGCAACCAAAACTCAGGTATCCATTTCCCAGCTAATGGTGACATGTGGAACAGAGTGACCTTTAGCTGGCATCTGTGGCTGTACTTTCTATTCAGCAAAACCCGTTCTGTCTGAAAGTGACCGGACATGCTTTCGGCTTCATAACACCTCCCCACTTCAGAAAAAAAAACACATGAACCAGCAGAATGAAAAAAATGGTTTCATTTCTTTTCCTCTAATTCTTAATCCCATTATTATGAATTCCAAAAGTATTAATCTCAGCCATACATATTAATTCTGCACACATATATATTACTGCAATAGGTCAAATCTTGTCGAAACTTTTTCCTTTAAATCTAGGATAACACATCTGCTATCGCAGTTTAGGACCCACTGCATGTACGTTCTGTAAGGTTAAAGTCGGTAACATAAGACTCCAATGAAATAGTCTCATATTCTGTTCTTTATATATTAAAAAAAAAGCGAGAGGGTTGTCGTTGTCCACAACCATCTCTGACAATTTGTTTGTCATATAAACATCAAAATATTGAGGTAAAAACAATGACTGCAGATGCTGGAAACCAGATTCTGGATTAGTGGTGCTGGAAGAGCGCAGCAATTCAGGCAGCATCCAAGGACAGGCAAAATCCTCGGACTGCCTGAATTGCTGTGCTCTTCCAGCACCACTAATCCAAACATCAAAATATTGTTTTACAATAAGGGAGATTTTGTATTTTTTTCTGGTGGATATTGTTTTTTCCGACAAGTAGCTAATTGGCCATTCAATTCCAACATCATCTTGCTGTATCAATACTTCTCCAACACCTATACCCCTAGCATCAAATACAATTTTCAAATTTTTCAAAATATTTGGTGCAGCTAAAACTAGTGCGATGATTAATCCGGCTTTAAAATTCTCTAATGCCTCCTGGCATTGTTCTGTCCACCACAATTCTGTGTCTTCTTTAATAAATCCATCAGGGGTGCCAATACGCTGCTGAAGTTTGCAACAAACTTCCGATAGAATCCACTCAGTTCCAAAAATCGAAGCACCTCTTTCTTCGAGGATGGTCGTGGAAATTCCTCAAAGCCCTTCGTCTTTGTGTTCCATGGGGTCAACCTTCCATGTCCAATGTAATGTCCCAAGAACATCACCTCTGCCTTCGCGAATTCTGTTTTCTTTAAGTTTATTACCAAGTTTGCTTCTTGCAATCATTCAACATGCTCTGCCAACTGTAACATGTGAACTTTCAATCACTTGCTAAAGTTCACTACATCATACAGATAAACTGCACAATTTATTCAGCTGGCCACAACTCTGTTCCGGAGTCTTCAATGTATCTGGAGCATTATTCATTCACATGACATTCTCTGGCATTTTTTGTCATATCCAGTACGATTATCAGATAGTTTAACTGACTCAACATTTTTTTAATTTGAAAGGGGCCACTAAACCTGGCTTTGAAGGGATTTCCTAACACTGCTGGCAATACTAATATGTCATCCCACGGGAAATCGTCAAAGTTTCAGCGTTTTTATCTGCCACCTGCTTCATTCCATGCTGTGCCCTCTTCAGGTGTTGTTTAGCTAACTCACCTACTCCATCTAATTTCTCCCTTACCTCAGATACATCATCCAAGTGTGAGATCTCCGACTTCGGTCCTGTCAATTTAAATTTAATTAATTTCAAAGGACCTCTCACTTCATATATGAATATTAACTCAAAGGATGTAAAGTGAGCAGATTTATTTGGGGCATCTCCAATGGCAAACAATATAATGAGACGCCTTTATTCCAATCATTTGGGTAATTCTGACAGCACGCTGTTAATATGGTCTTCAGCTTCTGATGCCAACTTTCCAAGGCCCCCTGGGATTCGGGATGCGATGCACTTGATTTAAACTGCTGCGTGCCGAATCTATCCATGACGTCCTTAAACAGCTGAGCGGTAAAATGAGACCCTTGGTCTGTCTGAATCACACTGCGTAGCTCACAGTGAGTAAAGGTACCAACAACTCCTCTACCTCCCTTTTTGCCTTAACACCCCATAATGGAATTATCTATGGAAATCTGGTAGACACATCCATTATGATCAGCAAATATTGGTTTCCACTTTTACATTAGAAAGGGGAGCTCCACAATTAATCATAAGCCGCGTGAAAGGTTCTATGAATACAGGAATTGGCAAGAAAGATTCTGGTTTTATTACTACCTGTTACTTACCTACCTCTTTCAGTCTCTCTCTTTATCTTCTAACTGCAATTGCCCCACTTGCAATTTAAGTTTTTTTCCAACTCGACTGCAGTTTCCTGCTTCTCTGATACACCAAAGTGCTTGACCAACTCCATTATGGTGACAGCTTTCCTTTTGTCCCTGGTGAAACCCAATTCTAATCTACATGTTAATTCTAAAAGTATGCCCTTCCTTTGTCTTTCTAAACTTTGTCGGCAAACTTGTGAATCATCTTCAAATCTCAGAACCTCTTTAGTAATGTTAAAAGCCATTTCTTTTAATTTAACCAACCACAAGGAAACAAAATTAAATGAATTTTGTCACCTGTTTTATTTGAAGATCTAGGTCACTAACTGCCAAATGATGGAATCTGCTGGGACCTTTTGTATCCCAAATCTGTTCAAATCCCATAAGACAAGCCCTCAAACCGTTATGATGTCGATGTCTAACCCCTCTGTTAATTAAAACCACACACCCAGAAAAGCTCACCTCGCCTCATAATCTGTTAAAAGATGAATGACAGAGAAGTCCCAAATTCCACTATTAAGAGAAAGATAGCCATTTACAAGGATGTAAGTGAGCTCGCTGAGCTTGAAGGTTTGTTTTCAGATGTTTCGTCACCATGACTAGGTAACATCATCAGGGAGAGTCTCTGGTGATGCACTGTTGGTATGTCCTGTCTTTCTATTTATAGGTCTTGGTTTCTTAAGGTGCATGATGTTATTTCCAGTTTTTTTCAAGGGAAGGTAGATAGGATCTAAATTGATATGTTTATTGATGTACGTCTGGCTAGAATGTCATGCCTCTCAGAAGTTTCGTGCGTGGTTTTGTCCTAGGAAGTGTGTGTTGTCACAGTCAACGTGGTGTCCTTCTTTATGATAGTGGGTCATGTCTTTTGATGGCCAGTTGGTGTTCACATGTCCTGCTAGCACGACAACAGGATAGTTTGAAATGGAGGAAAAATGATTTTATATACACTGTTTAATCAGTGTGTGTTCAGATAAATAAAATTTTTCATATGTGTACAACACATTCTGAATGAACAACGGAGGTACAGTTAACCAAAAATGATGCACACGATGTATAACATTTATAAAGCATTAAAACATTATTTGATCCTCATCTGAAGTGATAACTTCCCTTTCTCTCAACTTTCCCCCTTTTCTGATATTCCCAACTCTAGTCTCATTCTTATCAGGATGTGCGTTATAAATTCTTGCTTCTCGTGTCCCAACTTATTTTAGTTAATCCCCTTTCTTCCGGGAATTCAAGATATTGGCCTGCTGGGTTCTTTCCAAAGTTAGTGTCTATTATATTATTGGAAAGAAAAGTTCTGGCATCAGACCCAGCATTTGAACATATTGTATGTGCACTGTACAAAGGACCACAGCACACAGGAATTGCCAAACATTGAGGGACAAGGCAGCCATGAGTGATAAGGCCTCAGACCAAAAGAGGAAACATACAATGTGTGAAGATGATTGGGAATCCAGAGAATTCATTGGCTCTGAAACTACATAAGGCTGGCATCACTGACACTACAGGGTCCAAGGAAGTTCCTGTGGAGTGACGAGTGAGGCTTTTGCTCTGAACTCTTTGACAAGGAGGTTGAGTGAAATGATTGCGCCACAGTTGAAGAGGATGAAGACATGACTGCCCAGCTGGTTCAGTGCGCTAAGTGCTTGATGTGGGAGGTCAACGACTCTGGTCTGTCTGGCTCGTTTAAGTGTGGAAAGTGTGTGCACGTTCAGCTACTGACCGAGCATGTTGCAGCGCTGATGAAAGAACTCGGGGACCTTAGGCTCATCCGAGAGAACGATATCTTTCTGGGCAAGACCTTCAGTGAGGTTATTACACCGACCATACCAGAAAAGAGCAGAAGAGAGCAGACGATGTGGAAGGCAGAGAGGAGACAGGTGCAAGAGACTCCGGGGGAAGTACCTGTCAGGAACAAGTTGAATCTTTTGGAAACAGTAGAGACAGATGACACTGTCAGTCCGCCAGGCGGCCAGGTCTGTCAATCAAAAGTTGGCGTGGAGACAGAGCGTTAGAGTTGGACATCGCACAGAGCCGTGGTAATAGGGGACTCCACAGTGAGAGGAACTGACGGGGTTTTGTGGCAGCAGGCGGGACTTAAGGATAGTGTGTTGCCTTCCTGGTGCCAGGGTTAAAGACATCACAGACAGAGTGCAGGAAATCCTCAAGGACGAAGGTGAAGAGCCAAACGTGGTGGTACATGTTGGCACAAATGATGTTGGGAAGAAGAGGAGGAACATACTACAGCGGGACTTCGGAGAACTAGGAAGAAGGCTGAAAAGCAGGATGTCCAGGGTGGTTATCTCCGAATTGTTTCCAGTTCCTCAGTCTGATGAGGCCAGAAACAGGGAGATAATGGACTTGAACGTGTGGCTGGGGAACTGGTGCAGGAAGCAAAGATTTAAATTCTTGGATCACTGGGGTATGTTTTGTGGTAAGTATAAATTCTACAAGAGAGACAGTTTGCACCTTAATAGGTTAGAGGCCAGCATTTTGGCAGACAGGTTTGCTACTGCAACACAGCTGCGTTTAAACTAAATGGGGCGGGGGGAGGGTGGAGGGGACAAATTGGATGTTGAAAAAGGAAATTGAAGGGAAAGTTAGAACAAGGGAAGTCAAGAAAGACAACTGTATCAATGAAGCAGAAAACGCAAAAAGGGATCATACTGTCAGGTTGCGTGAAATAGGAGTTGATGAGAAGAGTGAGGGCAGTAACAAATTAAAAAAAAACTTTAAACATGAATGCACGAAGTATGATAAATAAGATGGATGAGCTTGAGGCTCTTTTGAAAATTGGCAGATACCATATTCTAGTGATAACTGAGACGTGGCTTCAAGTGGACAGTGCTTGCAAAATGAATATTCAAGGCTACACGTGCTATCGTAAGGACAGACTGACGGGCAGAGGGGGTCGGATGGTCCTGTTGGTAAGAGGTGATATTCAGTCCCTTGTGCGGGGGTACCCTAGAGTCAGGATATGTAGTCAGTGTGGATAGAGCTGAGAAATTCTAAGCGTAAAAAGATCCTCTTGGGAGTTATCTACAGGCCCCCAAACAGTAGTCTGGATATCGGATATAAGTGAAATCAGGAGCTGAAATTGGCCTGTCACAAAGATATTACTACAGTTGTTATTGGGGATTTCAACATGCAGGTAGACCGGGAGATCAGGATTGTTTTGGACCCCAAGAAAGAGACTTTGTGGAGTGCCTCAGAGATGGATTCTTAGAACAGCTGGTGCTGGAGCCGACCAGGGAGAAGGCAATGCTGGATCTGGTATTGTGCAACGAACCAGAATTGATCAGGAACTTCGAAGTGAAGGAGCCATTGAGAAGTAGTGACCATAATCCAATAAATTTCAATCTGCAATTTGAGAGGGAGAGAGTACAATCGGAAGTGATAATATTTCTGTTGAATAAAGGGAATAATGGAGCTATGAGGGAGGAGCTGACCAAAGTTCAATGGTGCAATACCTTAGCAGGGATGACAGTGGAAGAACAATGGCAGATACTTCAGTGTATAATGCAGAAGATGCAGGATCAGTTCATTCCAAAAAGGAAGAAAGATCCTAGGAGGAGTTATGGGTGGCCGTGGCTGACGACGGAAGTTAAGAAACATATAAAGTTAAAACAGAAAAAGTATAACTCAGCAAAGATAAGTGGGAAAACTGAGGACTCGGAAGCTTTTAAAGAACAAAAGAGGATTACTAAGAAGGAAATATGCAGAAAAAAAAGAGGTACGAAGTTAACCAGCCAAAAATATAAAGGGGGATAGTAAAAGCTTTTTTAGGTATGTGAAAGGCAAAAAACAAAATGGTTAAGACTAAAATTGGGCCATTGAAGACAGAAACAGGGGAATATATTACGGGGAACAAAGAAATGGCAGAAGAATTGAATTGGTACTTCGGATCTGTGTTCACTGGGCAAGACACAAACAATCCCTGAGGAAACAGTGGCTGAAGGACGTGAACTGAAGGGAATTTATATTTGCCAGGAATTGGTGTTGGAGAGACTGTTAGGTCTGAAGGTTGATAAGTCCCCGGGGCCTGATGGTCTAGAACCCGGGTACTGAAGGAGGTGGCTCGAGAAATCGTGGATGCGTTGGTAATTGTTTTCCAGAGTTCGATAGATTCGGGATCAGTTCCTGCGGATTGAAGGGTGACTAATGTTGGACCACTTTTTAAGAAAGGTGGGAGAGACAAAGCAGGAAATTATAAACCAGTCAGTCTGACATCAGTGGTGGGAAAGATGCTGGAGTCGATTATAAAGGATGAAATTACGACACATCTGGATAGTAGTAACAGGATAGGTCAGAGTCAGCATGGATTTATGAAGGGGACATCATGCTTGACTAATATTCTGGATTTTTTTGAGGATGTAACTCTGAAGATGGACATGGGAGATCCAGTAGATGTAGAACATAGAAGAATACAGCGCAGTACAGGCCCTTTGGCCCTCGATGTTGCGCCGATCCAAGCCCACCTAACCTATACTAACCCACTATCCTCCATATACCTATCCAATGCCCGCTTAAATGCCCATAAAGAGGGAGAGTCCACCACTGCTACTGGCAGGGCATTCCATGAACTTACGACTCGCTGAGTGAAGAAAAAGTACAGTGAAGAAAAAGTATCGGGATCAGTGCTGGGACCGCAGCTTTTTACAATACATATTAATAATATAGAAGATGGTATTAGTAATAACATTAGCAAATTTGCTGATGATACGAAGCTGGGTGGCAGGGTGAAATGTGAGAAGGATGTTAAGAGATTACAAGGTGACCTGAACAGGTTAGTTGAGTGTACCTGGACTTTCAGAAAGCTTTTGATGAAGTCCCACATAGGAGGTTAGTGAGCAAAATTAGGGCGCATGGTATTGGGGGCAAAGTACTAACTTGGACTGAAAGTTGGTTGGCTGACAGGAAACAAAGAGTAGTGATGAACAGCTCTATTTTGGAATGGCAGGCAGTAACCAGTGAGTATCGCAGGGATCAGTGCTGGGACCACAGCTTTTTACAATACATATTAATAATATAGAAGATGGTATTAGTAATAACATTAGCAAATTTGCTGATGATACGAAGCTGGGTGGCAGGGTGAAATGTGAGGAGGATGTTAAGAGATTACAAGGTGACCTGAACAGGTTAGTTGAGTGGGCAGATGCATGGCAGATGCAGTTTAATTTGAATAAATGTATGGTTATCCACTTTGGTGGCAAGAACAGGAAGGCAGATTACCTACCAAAATGGAATCAACTTAGGTAAAGGGGCAGTACAAAGAGACCTGGGTGTTCTTGTACACCAATCAATGAAGGTAAGCATGCAGGTACAGCAGGTAGTGAAGAAGGCTAATACATTGCTGGCCTTCATAACAAGAGGTATTGAGTATAAAAGCAAAGAGGTTCTTCTGCAGCTGTACAGGGCCCTGGTGAGACCACACCTGGAGTATTGTGTGCAGTTCTGGTCTCCAAATTTGAGGAAATACATTCTGGCGATTGAGGGAGTGCAGCGTAGGTTCACAAGGTCAATTCCTGGAATGCAGGACTACCTTACGCTGAAAGACTGGAGCGACTGGGCTTGTATACTCTTGAGTTTAGAAGACTGAGAGGGGATCTGATTGAGACATGTAAGATTATTAAAGGATTGGACACTCTGGAGGCAGGACACAGCTTAAAAATATGGGGTAGACCATTTAGGACAGAGATGAGGAGAAACGTCTTCACCCAGAGAGTGGTGGCTGTGTGAAATGCTCTGCCCCAGAGGGCAGTGGTGGCCCAGTCTCCAGATTCATTTAAGAAAGAGTTGGATCGAGCTCTTAGGGATAGTGGAATCAAGGGTTATGGAAATAAGGCAGGAACAGGATACTGATTAAGGATGATCAGCCATGATCACATTGAATGGTGGTGCAGGCTCGAAGGGCAGAATGGCCTACTCCTGCACCTATGGTCTATTGTCTACAGAGATGTTAATCATGGTCAGGGAGAGAAACAGAGGAAACACATTCACTTTAAACACAGAAGATGGCATTTCGCAAGGAAAAAGATTCAGCTGAATTAAACATTTGAATTAAACTTTTAAATTAAGATCAGTTAAATGTTTTTGTGGACAATGTCAGATTGGAAGCAAGACCCGGGGAGACAGACCCTCAGCAGGATAAGAGTTTGAAAATGGAAGTATTTCCACATCAGAAACCAGGTTAGGTCACTGAGTGCAGGGCTGATGGGTGAATGGGTCTCTGAGATTTGGGGAACAGGCAGCAGAATTGCATTGCAGATGTTGCAGCTCGAAACTGCGTATTCATGTAGTGCTGTAGACTACAGCAGCAGGAGAAGCAGAACAACATTCAACCACAACCTGTAACCTTTTGCCTGTTTGACACCTCAGTCTGTCATTACCATCAACACCATCTATGGCTCGGTGACGAGTGTGGGTGAACATGTTAGAGTCAGAATCACATGAACCTTAACCTGATGCTAACTCATTAAAGCTACGGGACTTGACCAACAGATCTGAACGAAGCCCTGCAGTTCTGCCACAATCAGTGATAAATGGTGATGGACGATTAAACAAATGACTGGAGGAGAGGGCTCCACAAACATCCCCATCCTAAATAATAGAACAGACCTGCACATCAGTGTAAAAGAGAAGGATGTTTTATCTGCACCATCCTCTGCCATAAGTGTTGAGTCGATGATACACCTCACTCTCATCATGATGCCCACAAAATCACAGATGGCAGTCTTCAGCCAATTTGATTCGCTGCATGTGACATGAAGAAACAGCTGAACACAGTAGATACGACACAGACAATGGGTCCTGACTCCATTCCTGCAATAGGACTGAAGACTTGTGCTGTATAACAAGCCGTGTCCCTGGGGAAGCTGTTTCATTCCAGCTCCAACTCTGACATCTCCTTGGCAATGTGGAAAGTTATTCAGCTGTATCCTGTCCACTAAGACGGGAAATATTACAAACTGACCAATTGCTACCCCCTCAGTCCCATCATAACAGCCAAATTGGTGGGACTGAGTGTCAAGCAGCACAGAAGTAACCAGTTCAGTGTTGTTTCCGATAGATCCCCATGTGGAGATGGTGCTGTGGAAATGTCACTGGATTACTAATCCAGACCAGGCTAATACTCTGGCAGCGGGTGGAAGTTAAAAGCAATTAATAAAATATCGAGATCTAAAATCTGGTGTCAGTAACAGTGACCTTGAAGCCAATATGGATTGTAAACAGAATTTCCTTCTCCAATGTACTTTTAGAAAGTGAATCTCCCGTGATTTTCTGGGCTGGCCTAAAACTGACTCCAAAGACCCTGACATGTGATAAACATTTCAATTGTCTCTGAAACGGTCAATCAAGGCACTCATTTGTATCAAACTACTCCGAGGTCTGAAAGGATGAAACCGGACAGAACACCCGGCCTCAGCATCAGTGTCGGAAAAGGGAATGGGAACACAGTCCTGTCGACCCTGCAGATTCGCCCTTCCTAACATCTGAGAGCTTGTGACAACATTTACCGAGCTTTCCCACAGACTGCACAGAAACATTGGGATAGGAGTAGATCATACAACACATTGAGCCTCCCCCATTCTAGTTCATGAAAAAAATCTCCGCAATGCACTTACCCCACACGATGTACATATCCGGTAATGTGAGTAACCTTGGGAAGCTATAAAATAGGCGGTGCAATAGTACGTTTGGTCCATCGCGTTTGCTACCCAACTCAATATAATGATGGTTGGCCTTTAATTTCCACACCGTACTCCTGCTCTCCCACCATCCCTTTACTGTCTCTAAATCCTTATTTATAATTAGTGTCTTGGTTTCCAGGTGCGAGCGAATTCCCCATGTTCACCAGTTAGTGAGTACAGGCATTTATTCTCATCTCAATGCAGAGTGACCTGCCTGTACCAGCCAGGGGAATTATCATCCCTGCTTCCAATCTGTCTCACCCTGTCAGAGTTTTGTACATTTCACTGATTTCTCCACTCATTTTCGTAAACCCCATGGAATACTGGCTCAGTCACCACAAACTCTGCTCCCACAACAAGCTCGCCATCCCAGATATCAGTCTGGTCATCCTTCACTGCTCTCTGTCAATGTCAGGTTTGTCCTTTATTAGGTATGGAGATGAGAACTGTCCACAATACTGCACAATGTTTGAGATGATGTCTCACCAAGTCCCTGTACAGCTACAGTAAGACACCATTTCTCCTGGACTCACATCCCCCTGAAATGAAGGTCAGCACACCATTTATCTTCTTTCCTGCTTTCTTTCCTGCAATATTGCTTTCAGTGACTGGTGTACAAGGAGATCCAGATCCTTTTCAATGTTATAGCTCCCCACTTGCTGGTTGTATATACACTGGGCAGCGTGCCAATGCCATGCCCAGTATTGACTTCTGGTTGCAGGACTCACTGCGCTGCAGGGGCCTCAGAGGTTTATGCAGAAGGAAACAACAAAAAGGAGCATACGTCCCTTTGTAAATCAACATGTTTCAACCAATCCTTTTCAAATGGTCGGCTGCCAATTTATCGTTTCCACCAAAGGGCACACCGTCACCTCTGTCCAGATTGTTCTCCCTCTGGCACGTATTTACCCTTTCACTCTCCTTGTCTTAGTCTTCTCGGTCCTTTTTTACATCCTCCTCACCCACTCACAATCCCACATCCGTTAGTGCTGTCAGCAGGCTGGGATATATTGTATCTGATTCCAGCAACCCAATGTTTAATGGGTATTGTGAACAGCTGGGCCCCAAGCACCGATCCCTGCGACACCTCAGCAACCTTCCTCTGTTCATTTCTATTTATTTATTTCGTGAATCTGGGTGTCACTGGCTGGGCCAGCATTTTATTACCTGACCCTAGTTGCCCTTGAGAAGGTGATGATGAGCTGCCTTGTTGAACGCTGCAGTCCACCTGCTGCTGTTGACCTCCAATGCCATTAGGGAGGGAATTCCGGGAATCTGAACCAGCGACTATGAAGGAGCGGTGATGTATTTCCAAGTCAGGGTGGTGAATGGCTTGGAGGGAACCTAAAGGTGATGGTACTTCCATACATCTGCAGCCCTTGTCCTTCTAGATGGACGTGATCGTGTGTTGGGAAGATGGTCTCTGAGGATCTTTGATGAATCATTTCACTACAGCATATGGATAGTAAAACACTGCTGCTGCTGAGCGTCGATGGTGGAGCATTGTGGATATAGGGACAATCAAACTGGTTGCTTTATCCTGGATGGTATAAAGCTTCTTGTGTGTTGTTGGGGCTGCACTCATCAAGGCAAATTGGGAGTCTTCTATCACACTTCTGGCTTATGCATTATAGATGAAGGACAGACTTTTGGAAATCAGGATGTGAGTTACTCGCCACATTATTCATAGCTCCTGACTTGCTCTTGTAGTTATTGTGTTTATGTGGTGAGACCAGTGAGTTTCTGAGAAATGATTACCCACCAGGACTTTTATACTGGGGATTTCAGTGATAGTAACACCATTGAATACCAAGGGGCAGGTTAGATTGTATTTTATTGGTGATGGTCACGGTGTGCCATTTGTGTGGGCTGAATATTACTTGCCATTTGTCAGCCTGGACACTGTCCAGTTCTTGTCGCAATTGAACATAGACTGCTTCAGCATCTGACGAGCCACAAATGTTGCAGAACATTGTACAATCATTGGCGAACATCCCCACTTCTGACCTTAAAATGGAAGGAAGGTCATTGATGAAGCAGCCCTGAAGAAGTTTTCGGTCACTGCTCGAGGGACTCCTGCAGACTTGGAGCTGAGTTGACTGACCTTTATCAACCATGACCATCTTCCTACGTGTCAGATACGATTCTAACCAGCGGGGAGTTTGCTTCTGATACCCATTGATTCCAGTTTTGTTAAGGCCCCTTGATACTACACTTGGTAGAAGGCAGCTTGACTTAAAGGGCTGTCACTATCACCCCACCTCTGTAATTAAGCTCTTTTGTCCATGTTTGAACCACGGTAATGAGGTCAGGAGCTGAGTGGCCCTGGTGGAGCCCACACTGGTCGTCATTGAGCAGGTTATTGCTGAGCAGGTGCTGCTTAAAAGCACTGAGATCTTCCACCACTTTACTGATGATCGAGAATAGACTGATGAAGTGGTAATTGGCCGGATTGGATTTGGTTTGCTTTTTATATACAGGAGATACTTGGGTAATTTTCTACATAATTGGGGAAAGTCATTGTTGTAACTGTATTGAAACAGTTTGGCTAGGGGAGTGGCAAGTTATGGAGCACACGTATTCAGTACTATTGCCAGAATGTTGCCAGATTATGGACCCTATGGAGTATCCAGTATCTCTAATCATTTCTGGATATTGCGTGGACTGAATCAAATTGGCTGATGACTGGTAACTGAATTGCTGTGGACAACTGGAGGATCATCGACTCAGCACTTCTGACTGAAGATTGTTGCGAATGCATCAGCCTTATCTTATACACTGTGATAGTACCACTCAAATGATGGAGGTTATTCTCAATGTGTAGGTGTGACTTTGTCTCCACAATGACTATGCGGTGGTCACTCTTACCGATACTGTCATAGACAGATACTTCTGCAACTGGCAGATTAGTAAGGCTGTGGTCAAGTATGTATTTTCCTCTTGTTGGTTCCTTCACCACCTGCCCCAGTTATGTCCTTTAGGACCCAGCCAGCTCGATCAGTAATGCTGTAGCTGAGACACTGTTGGTGGTGAACATTGAAATCCCCCACCCAGAGTACATCCTGCGTACGTGCTACCATCAGTGCTTCCTCCAAGTATTGGTCAGCATGGAGGAGTACTGAGTCATCAGTTGAGAGAGGCTGGTACATGGTAATCAGTAGGAGGTTTCCTTTCCCATGTGCAAACTAATGCCATGAGACTTTATGGGATACGGAGTCACTGTTGAGGACTCCAAGAGCAATTCCCTTCCAACTGTATCCCACTGTGCCGCCACGTCTGCTGTGTCCGTCCTGCTGATGAGACAGGAGATATCTGGGGAAGGTAATGGGGAGTCTGGGACATAGTCATACTCACCGAATCATACCTTTCAGAAAATGTCAGGCTATTACTTGTTGAGTCTGTTTATTTCGATTCACTGTTTCCTGCCAGCTGTCCCATTCTCGAAACATGTCCATATATTAGCCCCAATCCACTCAGATTTGATTTTGCAAATTGGGCTTGGAGCTTTAC
Organism: Chiloscyllium plagiosum; assembly: GCF_037043375.1. NCBI lineage: Eukaryota > Metazoa > Chordata > Chondrichthyes > Orectolobiformes > Hemiscylliidae > Chiloscyllium > Chiloscyllium plagiosum. The sequence continues at coordinate 76,115,924 of NW_028270167.1, forward strand.
CAACATTTTTCTAAAAATCAAAATGTTTTGCATCCATTGCTTCTCTTTCATTTGTCTCCCAGTTTGCTTCTCAAACATAATTCCCATTTCATAAATCTATGTTGGTGTTGTCTATGACCATTACTTTCAACAACAATAATTTCTGCTAAACCATTTACTTACTATGTTTATTGTTCCATGTACTCTACCATTTTCCCACACCAGACTCGGTTTCCTTGTTAGAAAGTTCTGTGAAGACAGAACTGAAGTAGTGGCTTCATAGTTCTGCCATTTCCCTGTTCCCCATTCTCCATTCTCTGGTTTCAAACTGTAAGGAAACTGCACTTGTTTTCTCATATTTCTCACATTGACATAATTTCACAAGCTAATACAGTTCATTCTGATAACCCTTATGAATATAACTCTGCAGAAATCCATCAATTCCTGCCTTAAACTGCTCAATAATTGACCTTCCACACCATACACTCACAGGGGCATAGACTCTGTTCCAACAGAAATACAACACGATCTATACTAGTCCCACTTTCCTACACCAGGCCCATAGCCTGGAATGTTATGACACTTCCAATTGCTCGTCCAAGTACTTTTTAACGATTGTGAGGTGATCATTCCCCTCTCAGGAAGTAATCCTCGAACCCCAGACCTCGAGGTGAAAAAATGTTTAAATCATCTCTGAATCTCAAACTCTTCACAGGGAGAATGTGCAAACTCCACACAGTCAGTCGCCTGAGGCGGGAATTGAACCTGGGTCTCTGGCGCTGTGAGGCAGCAGTGCTAACCACTGTGCCACCGTGCTGCCCCCACTGTAAAAGTGTGCTCCTTTGTACTTGGCCCTCTGACTAAAAGGAACAGTTGCTGCCTATCCACCCTGTCCGTGTCGCTTATAAACTTATCCGTCTGAATCACTGACTCCTCAGCTTTCGCTGCTCCAGAGTAAACAACCCGAGCTTATCCAGCCTCTCTCCATAGCTGATATGATCCATTCCAGGGAACATCCTGGTGAATCACCTCTGCACCCTCTCCAGTACAATCACATCCTTCCTGGAATGTGGTTCCCGGAGCTACATACAGTACTCCATTTTTGCCGAACCAAAGCCCTGTATTGCTCTTATAATCTACACCCTGATTAGGAAACGCTACACCCAAGGTCCAATTCTTAACTAGCCCATTAACCTGTCCAGGAGAAAGTGAGGAATGCAGATGCTGGAGATCAGAGCTTCAAAAATGTGTTGCTGGAAAAGCGCAACAGGTCAGGCAGCATCAAAGGAGCAGCAAAATCAACGTTTCCGGCATAAGGCTTCTTCAGGAATCTGCCCGAAACATCGATTTTCCTGTTTCTTTGATGCTGCCTGACCTGCTGCGCTTTTCCAGCAACACATTTTTAAGCATTAACCTGTCCAGTCACATTCAGGGATGTGTGGAGAAGTACACTCTGAGCTTCTTAGTGTGCTGCCATTCATTGAGTCCCCTCCTGCCTGATTCCATCTCCCAAAGTGCATCACCTCATATTTATCAGGGTTCCATTCCATCTACCATTGATATGCCCATCTGACCATCCCATCTGCATCTTCCTGTAAACTTAAGGCCTTCCCCCTCACTGCTAACCACTCAGCCAATCTTTATGTCAAACATGCACTTACTTATCACACCTTCCCCACTCTCCACCTAGCCCTCTCCACATTCAGATCTATATTTTGTTATGAATAACACAAACAATAAGGGACACAACACTGATCTCTGTGGTATACCAGGGGACACTGGTCTCCAGTCACACAAACAGCCTTCTCCCACCACCCTCTGTTGCCTGCTACTAAGACAATTTTCGTTGTAACTTGCCAAGTTATCCATCATATTGTGAGATTTTACTTTATTTTTCAGTTTCCCAGGTGGAAATTTGTCAAAGGCCTTCCTACAAAACTAAATAATCTACCTTCTCAAACTAATTCAATCAAATCCATTGGATGTGACTTCCTTCTGATAAAGTCATGATAATTAATCCTGATCAAACCTTGCGACTCTGATTGGAGTTCGATTTTCTCCTTACCTATTTTCTCCAGTAGTTTCCTTAACAATGATACTCGCTCGTCTATAGTTCCCTTGTCCATCTCTGCCACCCTTACTGTGAAGTGGAATTGTATTAGCAGTTCTCTAGTTCTCTGGTACCTCCCCTATGGTCAGATTCTAATTAAAATATTCAGTCAGTGTCTTTCCTCCTTTGATCCCAACAACCGCCTGTAATACAACTCTTTCAGACATGGAGATTGGTCCAAATTTGTACAGAACAAAACCTCAAATCCCTGATCGTATTTTACATCAATCTGTTCAAGATCTTTCTAGTCCATCTTCTTGAATTCTGTACCTGCCTCCTCCTTCTCCCAAGTAAAATAGATGTGAAGGTCTCATGGAACAATCCATCAATGTTCTCCAGCTTGACACACAGATTGCCCCTTTGGTTTCTAATGGACACTAACTGTTTGCTGATTATTCTGTTCTACTTGACCGTGTAGAATATCATGGGATTCTCCCAGATCTCGCCTACTTGTACTTCTCCATGTCCCTCTGTTATTCAGTCCTTTCGATGTTTCTCAGAGTCACTACAATCAACTCTCATGTTTTGAAACTCGAGATTACAGGCTGAGGTTCCCCATCAGATAATCTTGCCATTTAACGGATTAATCTGGATAATACCTTTTAAAGTTCCTCTGTAGTCAATATATTCTTTCTTAGATTGGGACTCCGAACGATACACAATATTCTAAGTTTAGTCACACGAACGCTAGATGAAACTGGTGCACGACATCCTCTATCTTCCAATTACATTCACATGAATGTAAACTGAATTTTTACTTTCCCATTTGCATATGTTATTCCCAATACCTCTCGGTTTAACTTTTCTTATGAACTTACAGTGTGAGTTCTTTAGAAAAAGCTCATGAATATCCAACTATAAGTTATCCAATGGTTCATCATTGCCTATGTCCACAAGAATCATCTTCAAAACATTCCAAAAATATGTTTGCCACTTCTGGTTTTCCTTTCATCGGTACATTCTCACACTCCCCAGTTATGTTATTACCTTCTAAATATCTAGTAGCATGTTCTTTGTTATCGAGTCCAACAGATACTTGACTGCGGATGACAAGATAACTGGTCTGTAGTTCACCACTCTCCAAATTCAACACTTCTTAAACTGTTGGATAATATTTATAACCTTTGCCTGATCCAGATTGGCTAAATGCCTTTCGGGAATGTGTCAGAAAATAAAGTGAAAATCCTCGATGCAATCAATATGTCTATTGCTGCTTCCTCTGAAATTCTTGTATCAAGTACATCTAGTCTGTCAGATTTATAAATATTCGATCCAGGTTTCTTTACAAAGATAAGAATAATCTTAGACTTTACTTACACAAGTCCCATGGTCACTTGGTATTTCTGGAAGATTTTCTGGACATTCTTCCATGAAGATAGACGCAAAGAAACTGTTTCTTTTCCCTGCGATTTCTCTGTTCTCTGCAGTAAATTATCCTGAACGCACACCAACTGTTCCACATTTGACCTTGTTTTTATTTTTTTTCAAGCATTATAGACGCTTTATAGCAGTCTTTATATTTTTGTTTCGTTTGCACGCTTTTTCTCATTTTGATTTTTTTCTCAGATTCTTGGTCATCCTTTGCTGGATCCTACATTTCTCTGAATCCACTGGCTCACTGCAACACTTGGCATTTTTCTAAGCTGCCTCCTTTTATCTAATAGGTAGATGAAGGTGGGGTTGAAAGTGATAGTCGGAGAGGAGGATGGACCAGATTGATAGTGAGGAAGGTGGACACATAGGAACATTCAAAAGAGCGGTGCTAACTTGGAAGTTTGGAGTAGGATAAGGTGGGATTAGAAGAAATGGAGAAATCCACTATGACCCCCTGTGTTTGGAAGGTCCCAAGACAGAAGATGAGGCTTCCTTCCTCCAGGCTTCTGGTGGCTTGGGTTTGGCGATAGAGCAGGCCCAGTGCCCTTATGTCCTTGGCAGAGTGGGAAGGGGATTTAAAGTGCTCAGCCAAAAGGCGATGGAGTTGTTCAGTCTGGATGTCCCAGAGATGTTCGCTGAAATGATCCACAAGTTGACCTCCTGCCTCGCCAATGTAGAGAAGACCACATTGGGTTTAATGGTTGCAGCAGATGAGGCGTTCTGTCTCCCTTAATCACCTATCACTTTCAACCTCACCTTCATCTACCTATCGCAATCCCAGCTACCTCCCCCGTCGCACCCACTTTGGACAATGATCTTCCAACAATGCTCTGTATTCCCCCAGAGAGCTGAGACATCTCTGAGCTGGGTGGGAACCTTAAAGCAGGCTGGTAAAGTATTGCTGCTGCTGTACAAGGTCTTAGTGAGATCACATCTGGAGTAGTGTGTACAGATTTAATCTCTTCAATGAAGAAAGGATGTTTTAAATTGGACGCAGCTCAGAGATGGTTCCCTCAACTGATTCCTGCAATGAAGGTGCTAACTTATAATGAAAGGATGATCAGGTTGACCCAGTAGGCATTGGAGTTTACAAGAATTGAAGATGATCTTATTTGAACATAGATGACAGAAGGATTCAACATGTGAAGTGAATTACACAGATAGTGGAGGAATCCATTCCGTTCTCCAGCCTGTTACACAGGAACAACAGGAGGATATTCAGGCCTTCAAACCTGTAACACCAAAACAGGACGAGGCTATTCAGCCCCTGGAGCCTGATATACACTGACAGAAGGAGGCCAATCAGCCACTCGAGCCTATGCTGCAAAAGTATCCTGTTAAACAGCAACAGGATCAGTCCATTCAGCCTCCTCATGTCTGGGACATAGGAACTGGAAGAGGTCACACAGTGACTGGAGATTGTTACACTGGGATAACAGGAGGCCATTCAGACCCACCGAGCCTATAGCAAGGGATTTGGATAAGGATAAAAACTATCTGAGAAAGGAAGAGGTAATTTAGACACGTAATTGTTGTATGGGAAAAAGAGAAGACCAATCAATCCCTCGGTCCCATCTTCAGGATACATGAGGAGACCGTTCAGTATATCCACCTGTGATGGCGAAGTATGAGAAGACCCATCAGCCCTTTAAAATGTTACACAGCAACAGGAAGATTCCATAATCTCCCAACCCTCTAAAGCATCAACAGGAGGAGGTCATTCTGGTCTTGGAGAAGGCAACATGAGAACACCAGAAAGACGTCAGCCCATCGATATTGTACATCAGCAGGATGATGACTCCATTCAGTCACACATGGATCTTACACAGCAATTGGAGCAGATCTCTTAAAGCCTTTTGCCCATTAAACAGGAATTCAAAGAAAAAGTAAAGGTTTTCGAAAGGGAAGATCTTGTAATAATGGCATACATTAGGGACTAAAGTGTAACAATAAACTGTTGTAATTTAAGGCAAATTATTAGAATCCATTGTTCAGGACATTTGCAAACTTAAACCACAATTCGTCAGAGTCAACATGGTTTTATGAAGGCTAAATCGTGTTTCAATTATTTGGTTGAGTTATTTGAAGATGTCACAAACAAGGTGGATTGTGGGAATCCTGGAGATAGAAAATATCTCGTCTTCCTGAAGGCATCGGATATGTCGCTTCTCCAAAGAGTAAGTGGTAAGTTGAGACAACATGGGTCTAGGAGTAATGTATTAGCTTGGATGGAGGATTGGTTATCCAACAAAATGGAGTCAGATGGAATAAGTGTGTCATTTTATTTTGGCAAATGCAATTTGTGGGGTGCCATTGATTTCAGTTCTCATGCCTCAACCATTTGCGATCAATGTTATTACTGTACTCGGTTGATGGGATAGAAGATACAATGCCACATTTTCAGATGACACTAACATTGGTGGGAAATTACTTCGGAATGATGATGCAAGAGATTTTAAAACTATATGGATAGGTTGGGTGAACGGGCCAACATTTGGCAAGGAAAATTAAAGTGAATAAATATGGGGCTATTCAAGTTGGCCAGTGTGATAGAAAGACAAATTATTATCTAAATGGAGAGAAAGTTCAAAGTGCTTAGGTGCAGAGGATCTGGGTGTTTGCTTGCATATCATAGAAAACCTGCCTGCGGGTACTGTCGTAATGAGAACTGCAAGCATAATTTCAGTGGTTATCTATAAAAGGATAGAGTAGAAAGGTAGGGAGTGTTGGTGTAGCTATGCAAGGCATTAGTGAGGCTGCAACTGGAGTACAGTTTGGGTGTCCTGCAGAATGAGCTATTTCCATTGGAGGCAATTCAGAGGAGCTTCATTAGATTGATTCCATATTTGAAGTGTTTGTCTTATGAAGAGAAATTGAACAGATTGTCAGCTCCCAGACACTCCAATTGACCCCATTGCTCTCCGAACACATGGAATACTTTGATGTGGTTGATTGATGGTGGTGATGGTGTTTTGAAACGTGCATCAAGGAGACGGCCTTTATCCAAGATATATTCATTTCTTTCTACGTGGAGACCCGATGACGATGGGAATGGCTGACTGCTTCTGAATGAAGAGGCCATGACTGCTGCCAGGACAGTGGGTATTCACCAATATGATGCACTGTGATGGGCACACTGTAACATTAATAGAGAGAGAACTCCTTCAGTTCCTCTACCTCTCCCCATTGACATGGATACTCTGCAGATGCCATGTACACCATCGGCAAACCCACTATACTGAATACACCCGGCAGCTCCCTGCTGAGGGAGAAACAATCTATATACCTCATCCACCATATGTATGCTCCTTCACCGAATGGTGACATTGATGTTGATATACTGGGAGATGATGGATATGTCACCTCGTCCTGCCTGGAAAGTTCTGGATTATAGAAGCTGAATGAAACAGTGACCCTCACAGTCACTGGCAGCATCCTCCTCCCCCTGGTGTGAAGCTGCAGGTCGTGTTGAAGGAGGTGACACCATTCTATGACCAGCTCCTTGTTCAGTCAGGGCCCCTCACACTCTGCTCCTTGGTTAAGTGGAGCTTGGGAAGCTGTTCCTGGAAAACCCGGGGTGGATATAGCAGATCCCTTTCCCTGCACACACACTGACGCCGTGGTTTCAGAGCTTCCCCTCTCTGCAGCCTCTGCTCCATTTGTTGTTCATGTTACAGACCCAGATGCTGTAACTACAGTCCCCATGCTCCATCCAGAGTTGGGTCACCAAATCCTCAGGTCTCCCTGAATGTCAGAAGCAGCTCACAGCACAACCTCCAGCAAACCATCCCCAGCTGCTGGACTAACTTTTCAATTACAGGAGCCAGTCAGAAACCACTTGGTACAAGTGTTGTGGACCCGTCCATGTCCCCGCAAAATATTGAAAGAAGGCCGTTTAGATCCAAACCTTTCCTTATTTTGAATATAGATGTGAAGTGTGCCTTACAGATATGTTGCAACTGGTCAAACCACTCGACATTAAGCAAAATATAATCTATTCAAATGCTTTAGTTAAAATACAATCAAAGAAAAGAAAATTTCGGGATAGCTTATATGTTGGAACACTTACACAAACAATAGATACCATACCTACTTGGTTTACACCGCTTGGCACAAAGATATATTCAAATACAGATCCTTACAGCAGTTTTCCAATCCAGGGGGAAACAGCATCAACAGAGATCTCAGAGAGAAAAGCAGCGGGGATCATGTATTGAAACTTCCAACCCTTCTAGAATCCCCAACAGCTTCTGAATGCTGCAGCTAAAAACAAAATGAGGTAACCTGGTCTGGAAGAGCTGGCCACTGCCCTTCCATTGTTACCACCGCTTTAATGAAACCTAAAGGCTTTCTCAGTTATTTGCTTTAACTGTTTTCAGACAGCAGTTCTGCACCTCTGCATTTAAAACCTCTATTCAAAAAAAAATCCAAAAGAAAATAACCTTTTTACAGTGATAGTATCCTCACGACTCCACCTTTAATCAAATAATCGATCAATATACAAGCGTGGATTCATTTTAGACCTCCTAGACCGCCAATGCTTTATATATATATATATATATATATATATATATATATATATATATATATATATATAAAGCATTGACTGTGACCATACAAATGTTCACAACTAGATTAGATTTCAATCATTTTACTCCTGCCACAGAATGCCTTTGTCTTTCTTCATCCAAGTCTCCACAACGTGTCAAAATTTAGGTTTCCTCGCCCTGTCACCTGTATAATTTCAAATTGTATGGCAGCAATAATAAGCTCAATCGAAACAGACTGGTCTTCCCTTCCCTAAACTTCTCCAAAATTTTAAGGGTTCACGATCAGTGATAAAGATTTGGCTCATGTATGTTATTCGCAATTTAAATGCTGAAACGTTGTAACGCCAACAAAAAGCTCAAGACCTCCTTCCCGATTGTGGAATAAATCTGTTGATGATTCCACTGGACACTCCAACCACACGTTACATAATGGAGCACTTCTCATCTCTCCAACAGTCCTTCTGAATGACATAGCTCCTCATGTCTCAGCATAAAAGAGTTACATGCTTCTGTACCCTTAATGCTGTAACCTCTTTCCCTGCTACTCCTGGCCTATGCCAGTAAAGCTTACTTTCACAGGTATATATTTTAAGATCTCGCACATTCTTCTCCATGCCTCACAGAAACCAAACTTTCATTTCTGAACCAAATCATCATCATCTGCCATTTCAGCTTCTAATCTTGCCGTTGTAACTGCTCTTCCACACGAGTTCTCACGATTGCAGGAAGTGAATTGTTGAACTTCTCCAACATAAGAATCTCTCTAACAGTGTCATAGCTTTGCTCTGTTTTTAATACCCTTACCCACTATTCAAAATTACTTTGTTTTATCCTTTCAAACTCAATGTGAGTTTAACCAGGGACCGTTTTCTAGATTCCTGAAACGCTGACTGTCGGCTTCTAGCACAGGCTCATATGCACTTCAGATGGCTTTCTTCACCACCCCATACTGGCCAGATACCTCCTCCGATAGGGATGCAAATACCTATCAGTTTTGTTTGGATCAACTAAATCCACATGGTCACTGGCCACTGCATTAGTTTAGCCAATTTCTCAAATGAAATTCAAAAGGCTTCCCCATCCTTCTCATCAAATCTAGATAATGCCTGGATGTATTTAAACAGAACCTCATTAGACCATTGGCTATTACAGGGTTGCTCAACCTCACAATCCTCCTCATCCCGCCGACCCTCTACCTTCATCTCCGCCTTCTATGTCAACTTTCCTCTCTAATTGCTAACTGTTTAAGTTGAAACTCTCTGCTTTTCTTCTCTTTTTCTCTCTTTCTTCTTCATTTCCTTTTCTTTTATTTCTACTTTTCATCATAATTCAAACTGTTTCAATTCCTTCTCATGTTCAAAGTGCCTCATTTGAAATTGAATTCCAGCCATTTCGAAAGCGTCTGATGGCGGTTCCGTCCAATGTAATTCCGGAACTATAGCTGTAATTATCTCTCATTTTCGCACAGACAAAATCAAACGCAACTCCAGCTTGTCTGTCAATTCCTACAGCTTTGCCTTCATTACCTTTTAGGGGAGAAAGTGAGGTCTGCAGACGCTGGAGATCAAAGCTGAAACTTTATTGCTGGTACAGCACAGCAGGTCAGGCAGCATCTAGGGAACAGAAGATTCGACGTTTCGGGCACATGCCCTTCTTCATTACCTTTTGTAAAACCCCCAAGTTTACTTCTTCCACACCCAGAGAATTCTTAGTGACTGAAAGTATCTTTATACACAAAACACTGTTGAAACCAGCTGAATTCAACATCTGGAACAAAAGACACTAACAACTACCATATGCGACCTTTGTACCGAATAATCTCCCGGTGCATAATCTCCAGTGTCTGCATGAGCTTATTCTGGATGCTCTGGTTTCCTCACACAATCCAAAGATGTGCATATCAGGTGAATAGGCCATGCTAAATTGTTCATAGTTTTCAGGGATGTATGTGGGTTAGGATCCTTTTCGGGGTAAATATTAGGGTAGAGGAATGGGTCTGGGTAGGTTACTCCTCGGAGGGTCGGTGTGGACCTGTTGGGTCGAATGGCCTGTTTGCAGACTGTAGGGATTGTAATTCTAAACCCAATTTGATGTTACCGATTTAGAACCAGACAAGAGTCCCCAGTTTGCTATAGACTAACTCGACTGCCTCAAACTATTTTAAGAGGGTAACTTGGATGCCACCCTTTTCTTATTTTAAAGGTAGATGTGAGTTGGGTGTTCCAGATGTGATGCTACTAGTCAAATCCACCCACCATTAAGCAAAACACAATTTATTTAAACACTCTAATGAAAATCAATTCAAAATGACGAGGAATTTAGAATAATTTAACTATTGGAAACCTTAACCGAATAATGGATATAATACCTTATACAGATGAACTGTTCCAATATACTAACATTCCATAAACGCACCCCTTGGTAAAAAGGAACATTCAGACATACATACTTCATACAGTTCTCCAATTCAGGAGGAAACAGCATCAAGTCAGGTTTCAGAGAGAGTAGCAGCTTGGGATAAGTTACGAGGCCGTTGTTACTGCTATTTATTATAAACCCTAAAAGCGTCGTAAGTTATTTACTTGAGCCGCTTTCAGTAGGCAGTTTGGCCTTTAAGATCTCTTATTTTCAAAAGAAGAAAATAATCTTTTTTTAAAAAAAAGTGACAGCATTGTCACACAATTTAGATGCCTGGTCCTTTACTTAAGGGACTTCCTCGTGTTACTAATCGCAAGGTCACCGGAGAGGGACAAATTCAGGTACAGACCAAGTTACAAGGATGTGTCTCATAACTTCTAAAACACCCCTGTCCATGGACCATCACATGGGATATACCGCGAAGTGAACAACAGCCTGAAACACACCATTTCACTCTTTCTGAACTACACAATGCCAGCACTTGATACACTAGGGAACCAAAAGCTAAACCCAGGGAAAGATACAGAGGGAGACAAAGATTCACATTAAAGACAGAAACAAACAGTTAATTAACGGAAAAGATGTTGTGGAAATATGGGGAATCAGACAGGGCAGTGGAACTAACTGGAGAAGTGAGATCTTCGAGAGTAAAATGACAAGAATGAGAACATCGAATAAAGGCATTGTCAGATCAGCTGGAATGATTTGTTACATCAAATTCTCAATATGCTTCACAGAACACCACAAGCAACATAAACTGGGACAAGATGACAGCCCAGCATGGAGAGCTGTGCAGACCATGCTAGTGTGTTGCTCAGTAAACTGCACTATCTGCCCAGCATAGAGAGTATTGCAAACTTTACTATCGTATGCTAACTATACTCGCATCAGGTTACTGCCTACAATGGGAAGGTTTGCTGCGATTATGTGTGTGCTCATCAGAAACTGAGAGAGAGTGCGTGTGTGCGCGTGCACGATTGGCGTGGTTGAATGCGAAACTCATTGTTTGAGAAGGAACACACATGGAGGAAACTATTTTAAATACGAACAACTGGCAGGCTTTTTGTTAATCAACAGAAAGGGAACGAGAGAAGTTTCATGGACAGATGAGGTAAAGTGTTTGAGAATGTTAAAATAAAGTCATTGCCAGACACAATAGCAATATACATCGGCATACACTCGAATGACAGATGGATGAGAGTTTGGCGTGAGTTCGAAGCAGATTTGCTTTGGCAGGTTTGAAGCTGGGAGCGGCAGCAGCAGATTATTGGCTTCATTAAGACTGTATTTCATAGCTCAAGATTCAAACAGCAGATGGAATAAACCAGTGCGATATATTCTGGAGTGGTGAGTATTTCCAGTTAGAAAAGGCCAGAGAATGGTGTGAAGAATGAGCTCATCGTCAAAGGGATCACACACAGTTGTGACTTGTCTGCTACAGCTGCAGATGTTGGCCAGGGATGGGATGGAAACAGTGGAAGGAAGTGGAGTTTGTAACCAGAACAGTAGAGAGTGACCTCCATCTGTTAATATTTAAATAACAAAGGCCATGATACAATAAATTGTAGTTCTACGCTGGAGCTGAGTAGGTCAACATAGAGACCCATGAGTAACACTGCCAGAGCAGAGAGGGAGACAGTAATTGAACACGTTCATTGATGAAGTTCGTAGTATTCTGTAGAGTGAATATCTGGATTGAGAGTTTCAGCAGGAACAATAACAGCGACAAGAAGTGTAGACTATATGAAAGACCAATAATACAGTCATAACTATAGAGAAAAAAAAAAACTTGACAGTCACACTTACCAGGAACGCCAAACATACTTGAAAAGGATAATAAAAATATTGAACAATGAGAAGAGCGTAATAGATCCGCAATGATAATGGCCACCAATAAAATGCAGAAAGATACCAAACATAATTGGATAAGCGCCTGTCTAATCTTGGAACATGCCAGTCCAATGATTCATCCATTGATTCATTCATCTGATCCATTTTTGGAACATTCCAGTCTAATGTTTTCATATTCTGATCTCTCCTCCCCCTCTCTCTGGATCTGCTGATCCCTATCAGTGCTGTCGGTGATGCTCCCGCTCATGTTATGGGATAACACATTGAACGGCGCCCATTTATCATTAAAACCCTCCACTGGGATAATTAGAATCAATGGAGATTGGCATTAATCACAGTCACTGAGCAAACACTGGGAAACCGAGCAAAGGCTATGACAACGAATGAATGGGCACCGCACAACAATCAACAGACAGGAGGGTTCCCTCCCAGTTGGGGAACACTTCAGTGGTCCAGGATCTTCAACCTCGGACTTCCTGGTCACCATCCTCCAAGGCGGACTTCAGGACAGGCAGCAGCGAAAAGTGGCCGAGCAGAAGCTGATTTCGGTTCCCATAGGGAGGGCTTCAACCGGGATCTTGGGGTCATGTCACATTACAGGTGACCACCATTGCACTATACACACACAGACACAGACACCACTACACGTACACATACACAGGCACTCCTATACACACACATACACACGGGCACACTTGTACACAGACACGCACACAGACACTCCCACACACCCTTACAGACACCCACACTCACACAGGCATCCGCTCAGAAACTGAGACCACACTACACTCATGCACACACATATACACTCTCTCTTACAGACACTCACAAGCCCCACCCAGACACGCACACAGACTGCCACACTCACATATGCACCCCCTCACAGACTTAAGAGACTCTACATCACTACACACACATATACACTCCCTCTCACACTCACGACGCTCAACCCAGAAAAACACACATACACCAACACACAAACAGACGAACCTTCATGCACACATATGTTTTGTGGGGTGTATTTGTACTTGCAGAGTTACATTGTACTTTGTTCAAAAATTACATGAATTCATGTAAAACTCTGAGCTCAAAAACTGCAGGTATTCATGTAAAACTCTATTCTCACTTTTCAGATTAGAATCAATCTAAACATCATGGCATAGACAAGAGGACACAGGGGGCTAACACTTTCAACATATTGTCTAGGTAACAGTCAATGTTACAGTTAACCTGAAAATGCAACTTTTGTTAAAAAAAGTGTTTTGTGATTTACACAAGAAATAAGTGAAACGATCATGGTATTCGAACACATGAAAGACTGAACAGACAATCAAGGTATTTTTCAATGTATAATTTCAGTTACATCACACTGTAAATTTTTGCTATAAATTCTGTGCCTTAGAATTGTGTCCTCCACTATCACCTGATGAAGGAGCGGCACTCCGAAAGCTCGTGTGGTTCGAATTAAACCTGTTGGACTATAACCTGGTGTTGTGTGATTTTTAACTTTGTACACCCCCAGTCCAACACCGGCATCTCCGAATCATGACTAAACAAACAGCTCAGTTAACCAGTTCACACATCACTTTTCATATCAGTATAAAAGAGAACATTTACTGGGTTTGGATGGAACGGGTGAGGATTGCTGAGTGATAGACCATAAATCTTTATAATCTTTTTGTAACTTGTATATGAGAGTATTAACAGAACACTGCAGGGGTCTATATATATTCCACTCTGTTTATGAAAGGAGGCAGTTATAAAACAACAGATCGGCTGCATAAAAAAAATTCGAGTGGGCAAGTTTCTAGATACCTTAACACAAAGTATGATATTATTGACCAGTATGAGGCTACTCCTGGTTTTAAGTGCCCTGCTACCAAATCCTTTCATAACCTTGAGACGGAGCATTGAGATTGCTGCTCAGCAACAGGCCGAAGCAATTGTGTCCCTATGGGCCTCTTACAGAGGGATAAGAGAAGGCCATTTAGCCCATATTAGCCTGTTGCTACTTGAAAAGGTGGAAATCTAGAATAATGGTACATTTTGCCAACATATTCATTCAAAACAAAGAGATGTGTCGCTGCAGCTGTATGAGGTGTTACTGAGAGGGCACCTGGAGTACATTGCGTTGGTTGTGTTACTGTAACTGGGAAGGGATGGACCTCCATCAGATACACTTTAACGGTTGCTCGTAATCCACGGGTTGCTGTGTCATTTAATGTCTCGGATCTGTTACATAAGGACAGGAGGAGGCCATTCAGCCTTTTCAGTCTATTACAGAGGGCCACGAGGAGCCCTTTCAGCCTCTCGAGCCTGTTACAGAGGGGCAGGAAGTGTTTATTTAACTTTCAAGTCTGTTACACATGTACATTAGTTTTAAATTAGTTTTGGAATAGGAAAGACCTGATGTAAACATTAAAGTTCTAACTTTGAATAAGGCCAATTTTGAAAATGTTAGGCGAGCCCTGTGAAAGGCTGATTGGGATACCCTATTCGCAGGTAAAGGGATGGTTGGAAAATGCAAGGCCATGAAAACTTGGTTTCAGAGAGTCCAGAACCAACGTGTTCCTATTAGTGAGAGGGGCAAGTCTGGTGGGTGCAGGGAGTGCTGGATGGCTAGATATATTAATCCTCTGGTCAAGGTAAGGAAGGAGGCATATGTCACGTAAACAGAGCTGAGATCAAGTGAGTCCCGAGAGGTGTATAAGGGCAATAAGTGTATAGTCAACGGGGAAATCGGGCCAGAAAAATGTGGACATGAGATGGCTTTGGAAATAGGGTTAACAAGGCATTGAAGAAACTCTACAAATCCTTTAATGGCAAAAGATTAACTAGGGAAAGAATAGGGCTCCTTAAATATCAGTAAGGCTACTTTATGTGTAGAACCACAGGAGATTGAAGGAATGCGAAACAAGTTTTTGTCCTCAGTATTTAATGTGGAGGAGGTGACAAGTGCGAGAGAATGAAGAAATATATAGTGATACCTTGAAAAGTGTCTATATTACAAGGAGGTGTTGGACATTTTAAAACAAATAAAGGTGAACAAATCCCTGGGACCTGATCAGTTGTATCCCAGATGTTTGTGGGAAGCTAGGAAAGAGATTGCTCTGCATTCTACTTATATATTTGTATCATTGATTTTAACAGGTGAGGTGTCAAAAGACTGGAGGACTGCTACCATAGGGTCATTTTTTAAGAAAGTAAGGAAAAACCAGGTAACTATAGATTGGTGAGCCTGACGTCATTGGTGACTCAATTGTTGGAGGGGATTTTGAGGGAAAGGATGTATATGCATTTGGAACGACAAGGACTGAAGAGGGCTTTGTACATTGGAGATCACATCCTACTGACTCGGTGGAATTTTTTGAGGAAGTGATGAAGATGGGTCTAACCGGATGAGTCAAGATTTGAAGAGTCCAATCACAAGAAGTAAAACACAAAATAAAGGCATTGCCAGATGTTTAGTGCTCTCACATTCGCAATCCAAATCACATAACCAGCCCATCCATTACATATTCAGGATGGAGCACTGTGTAGATCCGGCTCGTGTACAGTTGTATGCAAGCCAGCAATGTCCAGAGTGAAACACTGTGCAGCCCACACAGTGCTGGATCTATAATCCTGGGCTAAATGTCAAGCATGTAGAGCTGTGCAGTCCGCACTGGTTCATTCATATATAAACCCAGGCTGTTGCATTGTTCGGTAACACTGTGTTAGATCACTGCCCAGTGTGGAGAACCATGTAACCAATGCTGGAAGTGACAGGATGTGCAGTTCCCATCCATTTACTGCTCTATACCTCAACTGTGCCTTGACAAGGGATGCTGCGAATGTGAAAGTCACTGCGAGGAAGAGCTGTAAATGGAAACAATTTAAATACCAATAGTTCTGATTAAGGCACGTATCACTCTAGTATTTAAAGATGAAATAACTGAGGTAATATCCAATGAGTTTTTGTGAATGGTGCAAAGAAGTAAGGGAGGGGGGGTGGTAATGTTATAGTGGTTGCACTATAAGTCTTCAAATAATCAATGGGAATTAGGGAAACAAATATTCAGGGAGACTGGCGAGACTTGCAGGAGCAATAGGGTTGTCATAATAGGTGATTTTAATTATCCTAACCTAGATTGGAACTTCCAGAGTGTTAAGAGCTTAGATAGAACTTAATGTGTTAAGCGTGCTCAGGAAAGCTTCCACAAGCAGCATGTAGAGGGTCCTACTCGGGAAGGGACAAACTCGACCTACTGTTGGGAAATAGGGCAGGATAGGTGATGGAGGTAAAGTGGGGGAGCATTTTGGGAAAAGTGACTAGAGCTGTATTAATTTTATAATAGTTATAGTCGGGACAAAAGTGGTCCACAGATTCAAGTTCTAAATTGGGGCATGGCGTATTTTGTTGGACTTAGTCAGGCGATTGCAGGGGTTGATGGAGTAGTTTATTTCCAGGTAAAAGAATCCCGGGCAAGGGGGAGGGCTTCAAAAGTGAGATAGCTCGAGTTCAAGGTCTATATATTCCTGTAAGGGTGACGGGAAAGTGAGGCTGGAAGAGAGAACCCTGGATGACAAGAGATATTGAGGCTCTGACCAACAAAAAAGGAGACATCGCTCAGGTACAGGCAGCTGGGATCGAGGCAACCCCTGGAGTAACACAGGGGATACAGGAGTTCACTGAAGAAGGAAATCAGCAAGGCTAAAGTGGGGTATGAGATAGCCTTGGCTGAGCAGATCCAAATTCAGTATAGTAAAGAAAAAGAACAACTAGAGATAGAAAATAGGGCGTCTTAAAATCCAAAATAGGCACGCATGTGTAAAACCTCAAGAGATGGTTGAGGTCCTCATTTTTTCTTCTGTATTTACCATGAAGAAAGACACGAAGACCTATGACCTTTGGGAGGTTAGTTGCGATATCTTGGCACAGTCCATATCACAGTAGAGGTGCTGTTGGACACATTAGAATGCACAAAGTCAGATAAATCTCTTGGTCCTGGCCAGATATATCTAACAGCACTGCACGAGGCGAGATAAGACAGTTCAGGGGCCAAGGACCCGGAAGACTGGGCAGTAGCAAATGTTGTGCACTTATTCAGAAAGGCTGCAAAGAAAAGCCTGGGAAATATAGACCAGTAAGCTTCACATCTGTTTCCGGAAACCACTTGAGAAGGTTTGGAGATATAAGATATGCATGCATTTGGAAAGACTGAGTTTGACTTGGAACAGTCAGCATAGCTTTGTGCGTGGAGATCATGCCTTACAAATTTTGATAGAGTGTTTTGAGGAAGTGACCAGGAGGTTTGACGAGGGCAGGGTGGTGGACATAATCTATATGGATTTCAGTAAGGCGTTTGATAAGATTCCACATGGTGGTCAGCTCTAGAAGGTTAGATCCCATGGACTCCAAGGTAAACTTGGCAAATTGGCGACACAATTGACTTGTCGTAATGAAGCAAAAGGCTATGGTGTAGGTATGCTTGTTGGACTGGAGGCCTGTGACGAGTGGAGTGCCTCAGGGGTCCGTGTTGTGCCCATTGCTGCTTGCCATCTATATCAATGATTTGGACCAGGGTGATCAACGCAAAGTTAGCAAGTTTGCAGGTGACACTAAAATAGGAGGCATCGTTTACAGTGAGGAACGTTATCAGAAATTGCAGCAGTACCTTGATCAGCTGGGAAAGTGGGCTGAGAAATAGCAAATGGAATTTAATATAGATAAGTCTGACATCTTGCATTTTGGAAAGTCAAATTTAGGTAGGAGTTTAATGATGAATGAGAGGGTCTTAAGGACTGTAGTGGAACAAAAGGACGTTGGAGATCAGGTGCACGGTTGTCTGAAATTTGAGTCACAGATACACAGGACAGTGAAGAAGGCTGTTGGCACACTGGCCTGGACTCCCTGGTTTCGGGGAGTCCAGAACGAGAGAGCATAGGCTTAGGGTGAGAGGGGAAAGATATAAAAGAGACCTACGGGGTAACTATTTCACACAGAGGGTGGTACGTGCATGGAATGAGCTGCCAGGTGAAGTGGGGGAGGCTGATACAAGTGCAACATTTAAGAGGCATTTGGATGGGTAAATGAATAGGTAGGGTTTGGAAGGTTATGGGCCTGGTGCTGGCAGGTAGGACTAGATTGGTTTGGGACATGTGGTCGACAAGGATGGATTGGACCGAAGGGTCTGTTTCCATGCTTCACATCTCCATGACTCTATGACTTATACTAATCTCTGTTTTTTGGTGCACCATACTGGTGAGAAAGTCCAAAGGGATATTTTCCATGAGGAGCTTACAAAGACCCAAAAGACCCGAGGAGTTTTCAGACATCCAACGCAACATTTTTCCTAGCACAGAAAGTAAGGATTTTTTCCCCATGTGCATCTGTGTAAGATACTCTGTGCAGGCCCAGGAAAAGAGAAACCGGGTCCATCTCCAATTCTGTCTCCAAGACCCACTCTACTACACCTAACACAGTGCTCCAATATATACTAAGCTTGCAGCAGGACCACATGCAATGAGAAAGAGTGCCTGTAGTCACTCGGCATTTAGTACATGCTGAAGATAATCCCACTTTGAATTTTGAGAGAAACTCTGTTGTCAGACAGGCCCTATGAAGATTTTTCAACTGCATGGAATGTGTACTATTACAGATCAAAATCCTTCGAGCATTTTCACAAATAGCCTCCCATGTCTCCGAAGAGATCTAAACCCCCAACTCTCTCGCACAGACGTCACGAAGCTGTACAGTCTTGTCTGAGGGGACACTATCCAACTCATGATAAAGGATGCTGACAGAGAGGGTATTCGTAGCAAAAAGAACCCACTTCTCTGTATCGGATCGATAAGTGTCTGTTAAAAGTCTTTTTTAATCAAATCTCTAATCTGGAAAAAAAAACAGAAGAAGTCTCTGCTCGGTAGTCCATACTTACGAGTTATTTGATCAAATGATATCATTGTTTCTCCCTCAAGTAAGACATGGTGGCTCAGTGGTTTGTACTGCTAACTCACAGCACCAGGGTCACGGGTTTGGTTGCAGCCTTGGGGGACTGGTTGTGTGGAGTTAGTATATTCTCAACTGTGTCTGCGTTGGTTTCCTTCCCCAGTCACAAAGATGTGCAGGTTAGATGAATTGGCCATTGCTAAATTGCTCATAGTATTCAAGAATCTGTAAGTTGGGGCATTAGTCAGGGTAAATATAGGATGGTAGGGGAATGTGTCTGGGTGGGTTACTCTTCAGAGGGTCAAAGTGGACTTGCTGGTCCAAAGGACCTGTTTCCACACTGTAGGGATTCTACTAATTCTAAATCACCCAAGCTAGGTACCCCCCTCGCTGCCCACAGTTTAAATCTGGAATCCATCATCCCCGGTTGACAACACGGTATAGCAATTATAGGGGTAAGGAATATGGTTATGGCTGTGTTGCCGTCGATCTGACGCATTGTCCTTCAAGTTTTGACCGTATTGATTATCATTAGATTATGACAATACTCCATAAATGTTGTCATTTTATGTAAGAATAACAGACTAAGAAGGGTTCACTTTGTCTGAGAGGGCTCAATACCATATTGATGCCGAGAGATCAGCGGCCCAGGCACTCACATACGATGAAAAAAAACTGAATTGATTGTTTTTAATTGGGGAAATCAACTCCCCACAATCTGTGGGGCAGTTGCAATTTTTTTAGCTTGATAAAGAATCGCTTATGGTGCCAAATAAAAGAGCTAAACCAGCCATTATTTTTCTTAGAAACATCTTAGATTATATTCCTTACAGTGTGGAAACAGGTCCTTCAGCCCAACAAGTCCACACCGACCCACCACCCACTCCCCTATATTTACCCCTGCACCTAACACTACAGGCAATTTAGCATGGCCCATTCACCTAACCTGCACATTTTTGGACTGTGGGAGGAAAGCGGAGCACCCGGAGAATGTGCAAACTCCACGCAGTCAGTCGCCTGAGGTGGGAAGTGAACCCGGGTCACTGGCGATGTGAGGCAGCAGTGCTAACCACTGTGCCGCCCACATGACTCTGCTCTATGGGAAACATCAAAGAAAGCATTCACACAGGGTGTAGGAAATGAGGAAGGATACTCATTTTAATAACAGCTATCCGAATTGTGTAATTTTGTCAAACAAATGGATATAGTTCACGTTAAATAAATGATCAAAGACAAATGCAATGAATATACTGAAATAGGGAAACTACCCCCGTGGCCATTTAAAAGGAAATCAGGATTTGCCCTCAGTATCAGGTATTTCCCTAAGACCTCCCATAGGCATGGCCTCCAACTTTGTAAAATTAATCTTATCGTCCAGAAAGGCAACAAGCGAATTAATGCATTGCATCACATGATCTACCGAAATTGCGAAATTTGACAAAAGAAAAGACCCTCATCTGCATACAATATAATCTTACGTGACTTCTATCCCACTTCTGGAGCAGATATGTTGGTATCCCTACGGATGGCCTCCGCCAGTGGCTCAATCACCAACGTAAACAACAATGGTGAAAGGTGTCAACCTGGTCGGCTGTCTGGAGAAATATTAATATTACTGGTTGGCACACCATTAGTGAGAATTGCAGCCAGAGGATCACGGTAAAGGACCCTCAACCACTTGATAAAAACTTTGCACAGACCAAACCGTTCTAATGTACAGAAGAGATCCGGCCACTCAACCCAATCAAATACCTTCTCTCATCTAAAGAGATCAGTCATCCCTGGACAGATTGTTGTTGACACTCTTGGATCATATTGACTAACTTCTTTACATTGTAGGAAGATCTGCGTCCCTTTATAAAGCCTGTTTGGTCCTCTTTGGCAACGGAAGGCAGCAAAGTTTCCAGCTTTCATGCACGGGTCTCAGACAGGATTTTGAAACCAACATTTAAATGAGAGATTGGCGTGTAAGAAGCACAATCCTTCAGAGTCTTCCTTTCTGCAGCATCAGAGAGATGAGCCTCTCTTAAGGATGGAGGGAGGGGTTCGTGACTGTATGAGTGACGGAACGTGCTAAACATCAGCCCTGACAATATGTGTATAAATTACGTATAAAATTCACGAGCAAATCTATCAGGATCGTGAGCCTTGACATTCTAAAGCTGCTTTACAACCTCCTGCGCTGACAATGGTGCATTAAGGCACAACACCTATTCAGGGGTTACTCCTGGAAGACCCAGGTTCTTGAAAAATGACTCCATCTTAATCCATCTATCCTCACAATGTTCAGTCTGAAATAATTCGGTGAAAATTTGGGACAGGAGACATTAATCTGTTTGGAATTGAAGGTAAGGATGCCAGTACCTTCCCTAATTGAGGTAATGGCTTAAGAGGGGCGATGAGGAAGTTTGCCGAGAAATAGCAAGTGGAGTTTAATACAGATAGGTGTCAGTTCTTGCATTTTAGAAAGTCAAATCAAGGTAGGAGTTTCTTGGTGAATGGTAGGGTCTTAAGGAGTGTATTGAGACAAAGTGACCTTGGAATTCTGGTTCAAGGTTCTCTGAAAGTGGAGTCGCAGGGAGACAGGGCAGTGAAAAAGGCATTTGGCACGCTGGCCTTCATCAGTCAGAGTAATGAGTATCGAAATTAGGGAGTTATGTTGCAGTTATACAGGATGCTGGTGAGGCAATACTGGTAGTGTTATGTTCAGTGTTGTTCACTTTGCGATAGGAAGGATGTTATTAAACTGGAAATAGTGCAGAACAAATATAGAAGGATGTTGCCCGGACTCAATGGTCTGAGATACAGTGAGGGCTGGGCAACATAGGAGTTTTTACTTTAGAGTGTATGAGACTAAGGGGTTCTGATAGCAGTGTATAAGATCATGGGAAGCATGGATAGAGTGAATGCACTCAGTCTTTTTTTCCACAGGATTGAGCAACCCACCGACGAGAGGGCATCAATTTAAAATCCGAGGGGAAAGAGTTATAGGGGACCTGAGGGGCAACTTCTTTTACACACAGAGTGGTATACACATGGAATGAGATGCCAGCAGAAGTGGTTAAATTCACAAAATTTAAAATGCATTTGGACAAATACACGGATAGGAAAGAAAAAGAAGGACATGGGGCAAGGGCAGGGAAATGGGATGCATGGACATTATGTTTGGAATGGAACAGTTTGGGCTGAAGGGCCTTTCTCCGTGCTGTCGGACTCTGACTCTCACAATCGTTGCTTCTCCCATTGAATGTTATATTATACTTCCCCAATTCATTGGAGCGTGCTTGACCCTCTAGCCTCTGGGCTTCCATGATGTTTGACCAGAATGTTCAAACATTCGATACTGTATTCAGACGCCGTGTAAAAATGCAACATATTGATGTCACTATTCCTCAAAAGCTGCTTCAGCGCAAGGTTATTAGTTAGTCCTCATGACAACACAACACCAAATCTAAAATAACCTGCTCTCCAGTTTGGTTCACAACGTACTGTTCAACCTACCCAATACACACTTACGGAAGTTTTTTCTTCACAGTATTAGTAGTCACTGCAGTTTCAGTGCAATTTGAGACCATCTATTGTTACTGCAGCACCATGATTATTTGTTACTCATTCACAGGATGAGGGCGTCGCTGGATTACCAGCATTTATTGCCCATGCCAGAGGGCAGTTAAGAGTCAGCAGCGTTGTCTTGAGTCTGGAGTCACATGCAGGTCACACCAGGTAAGGACAGCAGTATCCTTCACTGAAGGACATCAGTGAACCAGATGAGTTTTTCCAACAATCGACAATGGATTCCTGGTCATCATAAACGCTTGATTCCAGATACATATTGAATTCAAATTCCACCATCTGCCATGGCAGGATTTGAATTCATGTCCCCAGAATATTACCTGGGTCTCTGGATTAAGAGCACAGCGATAATATCACTGTGTCATTGATCCCCCTTGCATATACTTGCATACCTAATTTCCATAGCATATGTTGTAAAGTATTTACGTGACAGATTTAGTTTTGATATGTAACACACTAATGTTTGCTTCATCTTGCTATTTGTAAGATCCACCCAAACTGATTCTGTGGGAAGTGAGGGAAAGGGTCTGTGGCGTTATTAGTGATAGACTTGGACAATACTTTCCGGGAGACTCACCTCAACGCTGAGATGATCTGAAGAATTGGTCAGCAATACAGGACAAGCATCAATATTCTTTGCTCCCACTTTGCCAGGATAAGTGTCACCATATTCTTCTGCTCCCTCGCACTCGCTGTATATCTTTTTTAACACATACCTCCGAACAAGGCTCACACTTTATCTTCAAATAAGGCTCAAGCACGACCACACTCACTGCTGAATTCAGCACATTTCTTCCCCCACTTTTTCTGTCACTGACGCAATAGCGCCGCACACTAATACCACTGCATGGATACAACACTGTGGTCAGACCCCCTCCGGACATCTCACCCTTCCCCTCTTCCCCTATACCAGCATTAACAGCAGGGAAACCCACTCCCACCCTCACTTCGTCCCTTCTCTTCTCCCATTCCAGGAGAAACATCCTGGAATATGACATAAAGTGCCAAGCCGGGTTTTAGAGTGCCCGATATCCGTTCCCTCGCCCTCTACCTCGAGATGTGGGGAGGATCCTGGAAAGAGCCAGGGAGGACTAGGACACCTTGTGTGGAGATTCTGAAACATCGACGTCCCACCAACCAAGTAAGCAGCAATGTTCAGTAAAGAGCAATTCTCAATTTAAACTCGCTGGCATTTCCAATCTCATCTCTCTCACTTTTCAGGCTTAGTTAAAAGCATTAATGAAAGACTAAAACTAAAGATAATGTTTATTCTCTTCAGTAAAAATGTTAAAAAGAAAAAAATAAACGATATAAGTTCATTACGAAAAATCTAAACCATGACGTTCATTCAAAATTATGGGCAATCCCTAGTAAATACTCGACATCATTTCCCTCACTAAATCTTCTTACGAGTGTTGGTATTCTAGCATCTGTTTCTTTAATTTCAACGGAATATCGTGTCCTGCTATCAGATGCTCATTGTAAATGTCCCTTCCTCTCTGAACTTTTCGTAAACTGTCAATATATTTCCAAATAACTGGATGTTCCACATCAAGTTCGCATTGTCAGCCCCTGTAAGCAGCTTCTGCATTATTGTTTATTTTGTCCTCATTGTTTAAAGTTCTTTCATATAAATTCCTCATTCCAAATGGTAAAAGCAGTGAACGCCGACCATTTCCTCTGTGTAATCTTCTACCTGCATAGTTATCCTCGAACCAGTCCAGCAGCGGTTGCAATTAATCTGGAAGCGCATCAGACAAATATTGAATAGCTGCATGATTTTTTTCAATCGGAATAAATGCAAGGCCAATTATCATTTTAGCTCTGAAATAAAACTCGGAGTCAATGTTGTACTTACTCAAAAGTGTCTTTTTAACATTTTTACTAAAGGGAATAAACATTATTTCTATTTTTATTGCTTTGATTAATGCTTTTATCGAAGCCTGAAAAGGAATAAATATGAGCTGCGCTGAAATGGTTCTGCCCTAAATGGGTCTGCGGCAAAATGGGCTGCACCAAACAGGCCGCACCAAACAGAATGAAGTATTCAGTAAATTAAACAGCACAGGAGGACGCCATATAACCATCCCAGGCTGTTATGCCGAAGCAGGGGCGCCCTGGGTAGCTGTCAGGAAATGCAGAGTAGAGATAATTTCTCATTTTGTGTTTGGAAAACTGCAACGAGTGGAATTCTTCAGGGATCTGTATGAGGTCATCAACAAGTTGCAATCTATTCTAATGAACCGGATGAAGGAGATGGAGCTCAGTTTGATCATGCACCAGGATAGTCATTCAATAAGATGTCAAATGGAGACAGAGCGTCTGCAATGGGATACAGACAGGGGACGGCAGAGCGTCTGCAATGGAATAATACAGGGGGGAGCGCAGAGCATCCTCAATGGGATACAGACAGTGGAGGGAATACTGTCTGCAGTGGGATACAGACAGGGGGAGAGCAGAGCGTCTGCAATGGTACAGACGGGGATGGCAGGGCGTCTGCAATGGGATACAGACAGGAGGAGGGCAGGGCGTCAGCAATGGGATACAGACAGGGGAAGGGCATAGGGTCTGCAATGAGATACAGACTGCGGAGGGCAGAGCAACGGCAGTGCGTCTGCAATGGGATACAGACAGGGAGAGGGCAGAGTGTCCGCAATGGGAGACGGACAGGGGAGGGGAGAGCATCTACAATGTGATACAGACAGGGGGAGGGCAGAGTGTCTGCAATGGGATACAGACACGGGGAGGGCAGAGCGTCTGCAATGTGATACAAACACGGGGAGGGGAGGGCATCTGCAATGGAAAACAGACGGGGAGGACAGAGCATCTGTGGTGGGATACAGACAGGGAGAAGATGGAGCGTATGCAATGGGATACAGATAGGGGGCGGGCAGAAGGTCTGCAATGGGATACAGACTGGGAGAGGACAGATAATCTGCAATGGGATACAGACGAAGGATAGCAGAACGTCTGCAATAGGATATGGACGGAGAAGGGCAGAGCATCTGCATTGGGATACAGACAGTGGAGGGAAGACTGCCTGAAGTGGGATACAGATAGGGGAGGGCAAAGCGTCTGCAATGGGATACAGACAGCGGAGGGCAAGGCGAGGGCAATGCGTCTACAATGGGATACAGACGGGGGAAGGGCAGAGCCTCTGAAAGGGAGATAGACTGGGGAAGGGATGCACGCCTGCAATGGGATACAGGCAAGGGGAGGGAAGAGTGTCTGCAATGGGATACTGGTGGGTGAGGGCAGAGCGTCTGCAGTGGGATACAGACAAGTGAGGGGAGAGCATCTACAATGGGATATAAACGGCTGAGGGACGTGCGTCTGCAATTGAATACAGACAGGGGAGGCATACCGTCTGCAGTGGGATACAGACGGGGGGAGTGCAGAGCGTCTGCAATGGAATACAGACAGGGGGAGGGCAGAGCGTCTGCAATGGGATACTGATTGGGGAGGGCAGAGCGTCTGCAATGCGATACAGACAGCGGAGGGCAGAGCGAGGACAGTGCATCTACAATGGGATACAAACGGGGAGGCAGAGCATCGGCAATGGGAACAGACGGAGGAGGGCAGTGCTTCTGCAATGGGATACAGACGGAGGAGGGCAGTGCTTCTGCAATGGGATACAGACGGAGGAGGGTAGTGCTTCTGCAATGGGATACAGACGGAGGAGGGCAGAGTGTCTGCAATGGGATACAGACAGTGGGAGTGCAGAACGTCTGCAATGGGACACAGACTGGGGAGGGACAGCATCAAGCAATGGCATATAGACAGAGGATGGCTGTGAGCAAAGCTTCAGCAGATAAAAAAGCTGTACAATATATATGTGATGGAATTTTCTGTTTTGGGGAAAAGTCGAAAGAGCAGAAATTTATTTAAATGCAAGGAGAATGCAGAACTCAGTGTTACAGAGGGATTTGTGTGCCTTAGTACATGAATCACATCAAATTAACCTGAAGATGTAGCAAGTGATTTGGAAGGTAAACGTGATCCTGTTTCGTGCAAGGGGTGTTGGGTATGATCTTCGCGATTTTTTCCGCATCAGTACAGGGCATTGCTGAGATTACATCTGTTGTATTATGTGTAGTTATAACTGTCTAAACTGAAAATAAAGAAAAAACAAAATTGGTTTCGAAACGTCTCAAAGATGTTTCTCTTTACCCATTCTTGGGATGAAGGCATTACGTTATGAAGAATTAACAGTTCGGCCTGAGAATGAGGGATGTTTTATTGACCATATAGGATCTTGAGAAGAGTGTAGTTGGTGAATACCGGATGGATATTTCTTCTTGTGTGGGAGAATAAAACTGGGGAAATACTTTAAGAATAAATCAGGTTTAAAGGAAAGGTCATTGGACAGAAACATTGAACTGTGAATTCTCTTCCTACATGCTGACAGACAGGCGGAGCTTTTCCAGCAATTACTGTATATATTTAAGAATATTCATTTTAACACAGATATTGTGAAGACATGAAACGCTTATTGTTACATTATGCAAGCACCTATTAACACATCTTCAAAACAAGTACGACCATTTATTATTAATAAATTGATTCTACAATAACGCACTGACCTGGAGTCGAGAATGCGATGGAGTCATACAGTTCAGACAATGTTCAAGAAGAGCTCACAGAGTCCAGTATGGGACTGATAACGTTACTGATTTAACTTACAGATGGAAAATGTAGCCTATCTGTGGAGGAACATTCTATTGCTCCATTTCTGTTTCCCTGTCGCTCATCGCAGCAATGAGTGGGAGTGAAAAAAAGCCCAGTCGTCTTTCCCACTAATGGGCAATTCCTGATGAGGATTCATTGGAATCTCCCCATTGCCTGAAGCAAAACAATTCAGCCAAATTCAACTGTTTCATGAAGAAATCCCATTGCCAGAAGGCTGTGCAAGCAGAATAACTACAGAAGTAATTATCCGACTCGATAGTGAGGGGAACAGATAGGAGATTCTGTGGTTGCAAATGGGAATCCGGAATGGTGTGTAGCCTCCCACATGCCAGGGTCCTGGTTGTCTGAGAGCGGCGGCAGAAAGTTCTCACCAGTGGTGCGGGTGGGGGTGGGGTCGCGGCAGGAAGAAGCCAGAAGTCATTTTGCACATTGGTGCAAAGAACAGTGACACAGGTAGAAATCGTGATGACATCCGACATAGTGATTGTAGAGAGTTAGGGAAAAGGATAAAATAAAGGACCATGACAGTGGTAATATTCAGTTTACTTCCACTGCTCCGTGCTAGTGAGGGTAAGAACAGGAGAATATAGCAGATGAAGGGGTGGCTAAAGAATTGCTGCATGGGGCAGAGATTTTTGGATCACTGGGATCTTTTGTGGGGCAAGGTGACGTGTTCAGGAAGGACGGGTTGTACCTGAACTGGAATGGGACCAATGTCCTAGCAGGCAGATTTGCAACTGCTGCAAGAGGGTTTCAACTAGATTGGCTGGGTTTGGGGAGTGGTGGGATGCTCAACAGCATGGAGGCAGGTGCGAGGCTGGAAGAAGATACAGTAATCAGAAACAGTAAAATGAAGAGACAAGTCAGGCTAGACAACGACAGGGAGCAAAGAATGCCTGTTGGATTAAATTGCAACTGTTTCAATGCAAGATGGCTGACAGGTAAGGCCGATGAACTCAGGGCATTGATCGGTGGGTGGGACTGGGATATTATAGCCATTACTGAAACATGGCTAAGAGAGGGACAGCACTGGCAGCTTAATGTACCAGGGTACAGGTGCTTTATGAGGGACAGAGATGGAGAAAAGAGGGGACCAGGAGTTTCATTTTTGATTAAGGCGAATATCACAGCAGTAATCAGAGATAAAATAACTGATGGATCATCCTGTGAGGAATTGTCTGGGGAGCGAAGAAATAAGAAGGGAATGCTGATAGTATTTGGATTGTACTATAGGCCCCCAAATAATAAATGAGGAATTAGGGGAACAAAAATATGGAGACAGACTGGGGAGACTTGCAGGGCCAATAGGATTGCATTAGTAGGAGATTTT
This sequence comes from Chiloscyllium plagiosum, assembly GCF_037043375.1. Lineage (NCBI taxonomy): Eukaryota > Metazoa > Chordata > Chondrichthyes > Orectolobiformes > Hemiscylliidae > Chiloscyllium > Chiloscyllium plagiosum. Next base: position 76,144,729 of record NW_028270167.1, read on the forward strand.
AATTTTCCTAACATGACATAGAATTAAGGATGGGACGAAACTTGACCTACTCTAAGTTCTAAGGCAGGACAGGTGACTGAGGTGACAGTGGGAGAGCACTCTGGGACCAGTGACCATAGCTCTATTAATTTTTAAATAGTTATGGAGAAGGACAAAACTGCTCCACATGTTCAAGTTCAAACTTGGGGCAAGGTGAATTTTGGTGGAATTAGACAGGAGCTTGGAGGGATTGGTTGGAGGCGTTTGTTGGAGGCGAAGGGACCTCCAGCAAGTGGGAGGCCTTTAAAAGTGACATGTCTACAGTTCAAGGTCTATATGTTCCTGTGAGGGTAAAAGACAAGGTTGGTAGGAAGAGGGAACCTCCGATGTCAGGAAATATTGAAGCTTTGACCAGCAAAAAGGAGCCGTGGCTCAAGTCCAGGCAGCTAGAATCGAGGGAATACCTGGAGGTGTACAGGGGATACAGTACTTTACTGAAGGAGGAAATCAGGAGTGCGAAAGGGGGTCACACGATTGTTTTGGCTGAGAAGATTTGGGTGAATTCAAAGAGTTTCTTTAAGTATATTAAAGTAAAATGAATAACTAAATGAGAATATGACCCCTCAAAGTCCAAAGTGGACATGCATGCCGAGAACCGTAGGAGATTTGCGAGATTCTTAATGAATATTTCTCATCTGCCTTTACCGTGGAGAAAAACATGAAGACTAGGGAGGTTAACAAAGGTAGTAGCGTTATCTTGGGGTGTGTCAATAACACAGGAGAAGACGTGTTGAATGCATTAGAATGTATAAAGGTGAATAAATTTCCTGGTCCTAAACAGGTGCATCCAAGAACACTGCAAGAGACTACAGAAGAAACTACGGGGACCCTGGCTGGTATTTTTGCATCATCGTTAGCTACTGTTTAAGTTCCAGAATATTGGAGATTAGCAAATGTTGTGCCATTATTCAAGAAGGGAATCAAAGAAAAATCTGTCATCTATAGACCAGGAAACCTAACATCTGTGGTCGGTAGGTTACTTGAGAAGTCTCTGAGGGATGTGATACACATGCATTTGGAAAGATAAGGTTTGTATAGAAATAGTTTTTTTTTGACAAGATTCAGTATGGAAACAGGCTATTTGGCCCAACAAGATCACACCAGTATTTACACATAACACTATGGGTAACTTAGCATGGCCATTTCACCTGACCTATACATGTTTGAATTGTGGAAGGAAAATGGTGCACCCAGAGGAAACCCACACAATCACAGTGAGAATGTGCAAACTCCAAACAGAGAGTCACCCGAAGCTGGAAACAAATCCGGATCCATGGCACTATGAGGCAGCAGTACTAGCCACTAAACCACCATGCCACCCTTGCTTTTTTCAACACAGTTCAATGACACAGGGACAAAATCTATTCTGCCCTTCACCCATGATGCACGTTCCAATATCACATACCATGGATGATTTATTATCCATTGAAAATGTCATCTTATTATTATTTATTAGTTTGTTATATTCATTTTAATAATTATTATTAATAGTTGTTTTTAGACTGGAAAGATTGCATGGCTTTGTGAGTGGGAGATCATGCCTCTCAAATTTGTTTGAATTCATTGATGAAATGACCAGGAATGTTGATAAGGGGAGGGCGGTAGATGTAGTCTGTATAGTTTTCAGAACGGTCTTTGACAAGGTTACCATTGATAGGCTGATCTGGAAGGTTAGAATCGCATAGAATCCAGAGGGAGCTGGAAAATTGGACACACAATTGCCTTCATGGTAGTAAGCAATGGGTACTAGTGGAAGGATGCTCTCGGACTGGAGGCCTGTGACACTGAAGTGCCTCAGGGGTCGCTGCTGGGCCCATTGCTGTTTGTTATCTGTAAGAATGATATTCTGGCGAGTGTTCATGGGCGGCACGGTGGCACAGCAGTTAGCACTGCTGCCTCGCAGCGCCAGAGACCCGGGTTCAATTCCCACTTCAGGTGACTGTGTGCAGTTTGCACATCCTCCCCGTGTCTGCGTGGGTTTCCTCCGGGTCCTCCGGTTTCCTCCCACAATCCAAAGATGTGCAGGTCAGGTGACTTGGCCATGCTAAATTTCCCGTAGTGTTAGGTAAGGGGTAAATTGAGCAGCTACGGTAAGACAGTTTGTTTTAAAATTACTTACCGGTAGCGGGCAGCGGTGTTATTTTCTCTCTTTATAGAAAGAGCGGGAGCAGCAGGGGGAAGTGACGAAGACCAGAGGGGCAGCCGGGTAGGTTTTTTTCCCTTTAAAAACGCGCAGGAGGGGCGCGCCTCTGGCACGGAGCCTGTCCCCGTTACTCAGAAGGGAAGGGTGGAGAAGAGCAGAGCAATACTAATTGGGGACTCGATCGTTCGGGGCACAGATAGGAGGTTTTGTGGGAACGAGAGAGACTCACGTTTGGTATGTTGCCTCCCAGGTGCAAGGGTACGTGATGTCTCTGATGGTGTTTTCCGGGTCCTTAAGGGGGGGGGGGGGATCAGCCCGAAGTCGTGGTCCACATTGGCACCAATGACATAGGTAGGAGGAGCGCTGAGGATGTTAGACAGGCTTTCAGGGAGCTAGGTTGGAAGCTCAGAGTTAGAACGAACAGAGTTGTTGTCTCTGGTTTGTTACCCTTGCCACGTGATAGAGAGTCGAGGAATAGGGAGAGAGAACAGTTAAATGCGTGGCTACAGGGATGGTGCAGGAGGATAACTGGGGTTCTTTCTGGGGAAGGTGGGACCTCTATAAACAGGATGGTCTGCACCTGAACCTGAGGGGCACCAGTATCCTTGGTGAGAGGTTTGCTAGTGCTCTGGGGGGGGGGTTAAACTAACTCTGCAGGGGCATGGGAACCCAGACTGTAGCTTTATGGTACAGGACCTGGAGTGCAGGGAGGTTAGGAACATGGCATCAATTTCAAAGGAGGGTGCCTGTAAACAGGAAAGTGGTTTGAAGTGTGTATACTTCAATGCAAGAAGTATACGAAATAAGGTAGGTGAACTTGCAGCTTGGGTTGGTACCCGGGACTTCGATGTTGTGGCTATTACGGAGACATGGGTAGAACAGGGACAGGATTGGCTGTTGCAGGTTCCAGGGTTTAAATGTTTTAGTAGGGTCAGAGGTGGGGGTAAAAGAGGGGGAGGTGTGGCATTGCTTGTCAAAGATAGTATTACAGCTGTGGAAAGGACGATGGATGAAGACTCGCCATCTGAGGTAGTTTGGGCTGAGGTTAGGAATAGGAAAGGTGAGGTCACCCTGTTAGGAGTTTTTTACAGGCCTCCTAATAGTCCTAGAAACGTAGAAGAAAGGATTGCGAGGATGATTCAAGAGAAGAGTGAAAGTAATAGGGTGGTTGTTATGGGGGACTTTAACTTTCCTGATATTAATTGGGAAAGCTATAGCTCAAGTTCGTTAGATGGGTCAGTGTTTGTCCAATGTGTGCAGGAGGGTTTCCTGACACAATATGTAGATAGGCCAACAAGAGGTGAGGCCATACTGGCTTTGGTTCTGGGTAATGAACCAGGCCAGGTGTTAGAATTAGAGGTAGGTGAGCACTTTGGGGACAGTGACCACAATTCGGTGACCTTTACTCTCGTGATGGAGAGGGATAATTGTGCACTACAGGGCAAGAGATATAGATGGGGGCAGGGAAATTATGATGCTGTGAGGCATGACTTAGGATGTGTGGCCTGGAAAAGTAAGCTTCAAGGCAAGGGTGTAATTGATATGTGGAGCTTGTTCAAGGAGCAACAATTGAGTGTCCTTGATAAGTATGTGCCCGTCAGGCAGGGAGGAAAGGGTCGTGTGAGGGAGCCGTGGTTTAATAAGGAATTGGAATCCCTTGTTAAATGGAAGAGGGCGGCCTATGTAAAGATGAGGCGTGAAGGTTCAATTGGGGCGATTGAGAGTTAAAAGGTAGCCAGGAAGGACCTGAAGAGAGAGCTAAGAGCAGCAAGGAGGGGACATGAAAGGTCCTTAGTTGGTAGGATTACGGAAAACCCTAAGGCTTTCTATAGGTATGTCAGGAATAAAAGAATGACTAGGGTAGGAATAGGTCCAGTCAAGGATAGTAGTGGGAAGTTGCGTGTGGAGGCTGAAGAGATTGGGGAGACACTGAATGAATACTTTTCGTCAGTATTCAATCAGGAACAGGACATTGTTGTCAATATGAGTACTGAGTCACAATTAAGTAGAATGGATGGCTTTGAGGTATGTATAGAAGAGGTGTTGGAAATTCTGGAAAGGGTGAAAATAGATAAGTCCCCTGGGCCTGATGGCATTTATCCTAGGATTCTCTGGGAAGCAAGGGAGGAAATTGCAGAGCCATTGGCCTTGATTTTTATGTCCTCGTTGTCTACAGGAGTAGTGCCAGAATATTGGAGGCTAGCAAATGTGGTTCCCTTGTTCAAGAAGGGGAGTAGGGATAACCCCAGTAACTATAGGCCGGTGAGTCTCACTTCTGTTGTGGGCAAAATCTTAGAGAGAATTGTAAGGGATAGGATTTATGAACATCTGGATAGGAATAATGTGATCAAGGATAGTCAGCATGGTTTTGTGAAGGGCAGGTCGTGCCTCACAAACCTTCTTGAATTCTTTGAGAAGGTGACTAAGGAGGTGGACGAGGGGAAAGCAGTAGATGTGGTGTATATGGATTTTAGTAAGGCGTTTGATAAGGTTCCCCATGGTAGACTACTGCAAAAAATAGGGAGGTATGGCATTGAGGGTGAGTTGGAGGTTTGGATTAGGAGTTGGCTGGATGGAAGAAGACAGAGGGTAGTAGTTGATGGCAAAGGTTCATCTTGGAGTGCCGTCACTCGCGGTGTTCCGCAAGTATCTGTTTTGGGACCATTGCTGTTTGTCATTTTTATAAATGACCTGGAGGAGGGGTTAGAAAGTTGGGTGAGCAAGTTTGCGGATGATACGAAAGTCGGAGGAGTTGTAGACAGTGAGGAAGGATGTGGCAGGTTACAGCGGGATATAGATAAGCTGCAGAACTGGGCAGAAAGGTGGCAAATGGAGTTCAATGTAGCTAAGTGTGAGGTGATTCACTTTGGTAAGAGTATCAAAAAGGTGGGGTACTGGGCTAACGTTCGGATACTTGGTAGTGTGGATGAGCAGAGGGATCTTGGTGTCCATGTACACAAATCTTTGAAAGTTGCCACCCAGGTAAATAGTGCGGTGAAGAAGGCATATGGCGTACTGGCTTTTATTGGTAGAGGAATTGAGTTCCGTAGTACTGAGGTCATGTTGCAGTTGTATAAGACTCTGGTGCGGCCACATCTGGAGTATTGTGTGCAGTTTTGGTCCCCATACTATAGGAAGGATGTGGAGGCACTGGAACGGGTGCAGAGGAGGTTTACCAGGATGTTGCCTGGTATGGTAGAAAGATCGTATGAGGAAAGGCTGAGGCACTTGGGGTTGTTTTCATTGGAGAAAAGAAGGTTTAGGGGTGACTTGATAGAGGTGTATAAGATGATTAGGGGTTTAGATAGGGTCGACAGTGAGAATCTTTTTCCTCGTATGGAGTCAGCTATTACAAGGGGGCATAGCTTTAAATTAAGGGGGGGGTAGGTATAGGACAGATGTTAGGGGTAGGTTCTTTACTCAGCGAGTCGTGAGTTCATGGAATGCCCTGCCAGTAGCAGTGGTGGACTCTCCCTCATTATGGGCATTTAAGCGGGCATTGGATAGGCATATGGAGGATAGTGGGCTAGTGTAGGTTAGGTGGGCTTGGATCGGCGCAACATCGTGGGCCGAAGGGCCTGTACTGCGCTGTATTCTTCTATGTTCTATGTTCTAAATGTAGGGGTATTGGTGGGTTACGCTTCAGCAGGTCGGTGTGGACTTGTTGGGCCGAAGGGCCTGTTTTCACGCTGTAATGTAATCTAAAAATCTAATCTAATCGAATCTACAAGGCATGATTAGGAAACTTGGGACACTAAAATAGGTGGTATCACGGACAGTGAGGAAGTATATCAGAAATTGCAGCAGGGCCTCGATCAAACTGTCGAAGTGGGCCGAGGAATATTTTGGCAACGTTAGATCAAGGTAGGAGATTCATGGTGATTGGTAGGACTTTAAGGAGTGTAGTTGAGCAGAGGGACCATGGAGTTTAGGTCCACCGTTCTCTGAAAGTGGGGTCATATTTAGACATGGTAGTGAAGAAGATTTTTGCCACACTAGCAAGCATCAGTCAGGGCATGGAGGCAAGCAGTTGGGAAGTTATGTTGAAGTTATTCAGGAAGTTAGTGAGGCTGCACTTGTAGTGTTGTGTTCAGTTTTAGTCACATTGCGATCGGAAGGATATTTTTGATTTGGAATGTGTGCAGAGCGAATTTACAAAAATGTTGCCAGAACTCAACAGTATGAATTATAGGGAGAGGTTGGGCAAGGGAGGACTTTTTTCTTTAGAGAATAGAAAACTGAGAGGGATCTTATAGAAGTTTAAATGGATAGCGAAAATGGATCCAGTTTTTTTTTCCTAGAGTTGGGGAATCGAGGCGGAGAGGGCATTAGTTTAAGGTGAGAGGGGAAAGAATAAAAGGGAAACTGGTGGAAACTGCTTGACACAGAGAGTAGTACACAAAGGGAATGAGCTGCCAAGGGAAGTGGTTGAAGCATTTGTATGAACGATATTTAATGGGCATTTGGGCAAGTACATGGACAGGAAAGGACGAGAATGCTATGGGCCAAGTGCTGGGAAATGAGGTTAGTGTGGTTGGATATTTGGGTCAGAATGGACGAGTTTGGGCCAAAGGGCCTCTCTGCCTCTCTCCATGCTGTAGGACTTGATGACTCGACAAATAGAACAGCATTTGGATCAAACTCTCATTTTTCCTTTGGTCATGAGTTCGAATCATTTTTGGACAATGTTCTTTCAAGTTAACTTTGCAGATATTTTGCTTTTCAGTTTGTTATTGACAATACGTGTGTGTGTCTGTGTGTGTGCGTGTGTGTGCATGTGTGTGTGTGCCTGTGTATGTATGTGCGTGTGTGTGTGTGTGTGTGTGTGTGTGTGTTTCTCAGTATTTTTCAAAGGGAAATATCAATGTACGTATTTGCAATATCTTCAGGTCATTCCTCTTTCCATCATAGTTTGAGCAACTTTGTTTTGTCATAAACGTGTTGGTTTCGTAGATTAAAGAAATGTGCCTGACTTGTTCCTAACACTGACCCTGACACACTCTGAGAACTATATCATTTGGCCACATCACCAACCTAGTTGTATTTCTTTTTGTGGCACTGGAAACTTGGGGCTAGAAAAGGGAGCAATAAGCCAAAAAAACACAGGGAATTATCGACTCAATCAGCCAACGTCAGTGTCGAGGAGTTCGTTGGATGGGATTCTGAGGGATAGGATTTACATGTATCTAGAAAGACAAGGAGTGATTAGGGGTAGTCAATATGGATTTGTGTGATTGAAATCATGTCTAATTAATGCGATTGAGTATTATGAAGAGGTGGCAAAGAAGATTGAAGAAGACACTGTGGTGTACATTGTTTACACAGACTTGAGCAAGGCATTTAATAAGGTTCCCCATCGTAGACAAATTACTAAAATTAGGTTATATGTAATCTAGGAAAATCTAACCAATTAGATACAAAATTGGATTGAAGGTTATAGAATGTTTTCCAGACTGAAGACCTGTGGCCAGCGGCGTGCTGAAAGAATCAGTGCTGAGCTCACTACTTTTCATCATGACTATAAACAACTTTGATGCGATTATCGGAGGCATGGTTAGTAAGTTTACAGATAACATCACCAAATTGGTGCAGTGGACAGTGAAGAAGATTATCTCAGAATATAAAGGGATCCTTGACCATCAATAAACCAAGAACTGGCAGATGGAGTTTAATTATATATTTGTGAGGTTTTGCATTTTGGTAAGTTAAAGCGGGGTAGTGCCCTGGGGAATGTTGCTGAACAAAGAGACTTACGATCGAAGATTCATAGTTCCTTGAAAGTGGAGTTTAGGTCGGTAGAGTGCTGAGGAACGTGGTTGGCATGCTTGCCTTAATCGGTCAGAACATTGAGTACAGGAGTTGGGATAGCGTGTTGCGCTTGTACAGGACGTACGTGAGGCCACTTTAAGAATACTGCATACATCTCAGTTGACTCTGCTAAAGGATGGATGTTGTTAAGCTTGAAAGGCTTCATAAAAGGTTTACGAGATTTTCTGGAATCTGAGGGTTTGAGCTACAGGGAGATGATGAACAGGATGGGGCTTTTTCCCCTGGCCTGTCAGAGGCTGAATGGTGACATGGTAGAGGTTTAGAAAAGTCCTGAGGGGGATGGATAGTCTGAATGGGCAAGATCTTTTTCCCAGAACTAGATGGCATAGGGTAAAGGTGACAGGGCAAAGACTTAGAAGGAACCTGAGGTGAAACTTTTTTATACAGAGGCTGGTGGGTGTACTGTCAGAGGAAGTGGTGAAAGTGGGTACAATTACACGTTTAAACTGTATCTGGTACATCTGGTATCTGTAAAAGGTACATAAGAAGGAATGGTTCAGGGAGATGTGGCAAGTGGGACGAGATCTGATTAAGATGCTTGATTGGCGTGGACAATTTGGACAAAAGGATCTGTTTCCACTCTGTCTGACTCTCTTATTCTCACAGCGATATGAGGAAAAATTCTAAAAGGGCCATTCGAATGGGAATTCTCTTCGCCAGATGTTTGTGGTGCCTCTCTGATTACAAGTATTCACAGCTGAGTTAGTTAAAGATTTGACAGAGAAGTGAATCACGTACGAAGGGGGACAGACAGGAAGATGAGGCTGAGACCACAATCTGATCAGCCACAATCTTAATGCTTGGTGGAGAAGGCTCAAATTCTGTAATGACCCACTCCTGCTCCTCAGTCCCATGTTTCTGTGTTCCATTCAAACCCTCTATCCTGCTAGACAGGAACAGTTGGAGTCCACTTACTGTAATAGCATGGTGCACAGAGACAGAGGAGACCATTTCGTCCCTCAAAACTGTCCAGCACTGTTTGGGAAATTTGGAAAATGTAATTGGAAGGCCCAGTTTGGGTATGAAAGAGGTCGCTCATCTCTTTTTACAGAGCTCCCCCTCTCTGTAACTTGTGCTTCATTTGTTGATCATGTTTGACACTCAGATTCACTGTGAATATCAAATCTCATCCAGCAATGCCTCATAAAATCCTCTGGTCTCCCTGATTGCAACATTACATAAAAGACCTTCCAGGAAAATAACACCTACTAACTTTCCAATAACAGAATGGGAGAACATCAGGAGCAGAGGCAGGTCATTCCCATCGCAAGCCTGCCTTGGCCTTCACTAATATCAAAGCTGACCTGCTCCAAGTCTCAAATCTTCCTCAATGTCCAAGTTTTCTTGAGCACTTCCATAGAACACAGAACAAAGAACAGGACTGATTTGAAGATGCCGGTGTTGGACTGGGGTTTACAAAGTTAACAATCACACAACACCAGGTTATAGTCCAACAGGTTTAATTGGAAGCACACTAACTTTCGGAGCGACGCTCCTTCATCAGGCGATAGTAGAGGGCTGAATCCTAACACAGAATTTATAGCAGAAATTTACAGTGTGATTTATACATTGAAAATTATACATTGAAAAATTGATTGTCTGTTAAACCTTTCATCTGTTATAATACCATGATAGTTTCATTTCTTTCATATGTAAAACAGAAAACTTTTCTTTAAAAAGTTGCAATCTCAGGTTAACTGTTAACAATGATGATAGCTCGACAAAATGTTGAAAGTGTTGCCCCCCTGTGTTCTCTGCCTACGCCATGATGTTTAGATTGATTCTAATCTAAAAAGTGAGATATCGGCGTTTTACATGAATTCATGCAGCTTTCGAGCTCAGAGTTTTACATGAATGCATGCAGTAAGGACCTTCAGCCTTCGATGTTGCACCGTTTGTTCTACTTTAAGATCAGACTCACCTTCATGCTTCCATTCACTTTGTTTCATGTGCCTTTCCAAGCGTCTCTTAAGTTTCCCTCACGCATTTGACTCTACTACTACCACTGGCAGTGCATTCGACACAACCACCACGCTCTGTGTAAAGAATCTACCTCTGATATCTCCCCTAAACCTTCTTCCAATTACCTTAAAATTATACCAGCTCGTGACAGACATTTCTGGGAAAATGTTTCTGGCTATTCACTCTCTCTATGCCTCTCATTATCTTGTACACCCATATCAAGTTACCTCTCATCTATTTTTCCTCCAGTGAGAAAAGCCCTCGCTCCCTCACAGTTTCTTCATAAGACATGCCCTTCAGTCCAGGCAGCATCCTGGTAAATATCCTCTTTACCCTATCGAACGCTTCTTATCCTTCCTATAATGAGAAGACCAGACCTGAACACAATATTCCCTGTGCGGTCAGAGCAGGGCTCTATCGAGCTGCAGCATAACCTCGTGGCTCTTAAACTCAATCCCCTTGCAACTGATAGCCAACACACCATATGCCTTCTTAACAACCTGATCAACTTGGGTAGCCACTTTGAGGGATCTGTGGACACGGACCCCAAGATCACCCTGTTCCTCCACACTGCCAAGAATCCTCCCTTTAACCATGTATTCTACATTGACTTTCGAGCTTGCAAGGTGAATTACTTCAGTTTGAACTCCATCTGTCGCTTCTCAGCAGAGCTCTGCATCCTGTCCATATTCCGTTGCAACCTACAATATCCCTCCACATTCTGTACCACTCCAATCATCTTTGTGTCATCGGCAGACTTACTAGCCCACTCTTCAACACCCATATCCAAGTCATCTATAAAATTAACAAAGAGCAGAGGTCCCAGGACTGATCTCTGCGGGTCACCACTGGTCCCTTTCAGTGATTTAACTCCCCCAACTCTCTGCGTAAGAGAAATCCTGACATTCACGACCCTCTGTTTGAAGATAATGTTCTCTGCTTCTACACCATGGCCTGTTGATATGAACAAAAGAGGCAACACAGGGGCTCAGGTAAGAGAGACTGGCCCTGAACTCAAGGCAGTATTTCACTGAGGATGACATCAAGGAGCCTGAACAAGATCGCACTTAATGAGAATTAATTATGACGTCTACACTGCTTGGAGTCATTCATGGCACAAGGGAAGATGGTTATCATTGGTGGGAATCAATCATCTCAGCCGCGGGAAACATCTGCAGGAGATCCTCAGCGTAGCTTCCTCTGCCCAGGCATCTCCAGTTTGTCATCATAAAATCCCACCAGTGTGGAAGGAGGCTATTCAGCCCATTGAGTCTAAACTGAGCATATTTGCTTCCCCACAATGTGGAAACAGGCCCTTCGGAACAGCCAGCCCACACCGACCCTCCAAAGTGTAACCCACCCAGACACAATTGCCTCTGACTAATGCGCCTAAAATAATGGACAATTTAGCATTGCCAATTCAACAGGCCTGCACATCTTCGGACTGTAGGAGGAAACCTGAGCACTCGGAGGAAACTCAGCAGACTAGTGGGGAATGTGCAAACTCCACACAGACTGTGGCCCACGGCCGGAATCGAACCTGGGACCCTGGTGCTGTGAGGCAGCAGTGTTAGCTACTGAGCTACCGTGCCAGTAGAAGAGAGGGCATTCACTGAAGTTTACAAAATTTTCAGAATAAGTTGTCCCTCTTCAGCTCTTGAAACAGTCGGTGACCATGTGCAGCAAGACCATGGGCAACATTCAAGATCGTGCTGTTAAAGTCTGGGGAACATTTATGTAACAGCACAGTACATTTCCACAGTAAAAGGAGGAGTTCATTCAGCACCTCAATCTGGTTTCACAAAAATGTGGGGAAGCCATTCATCCCATCAAAACTACTGGGCAAGAAGAGGGATAGCCCATTCACTCCCTGTTGCCTGTTGCACAGGAAGGTGGGAGTCTGCTCCTTCCACATGTCACATACAGAACAGAAAGAACCATTTCACACCCGGAGTCACTTACAAAGGAACAGGAAGAGGTTATTCAGCTTGTCAAGCCACTAACGCAGGAACAGGAAAGTGTCAGAGATGCTCCAACATCACAAACAAATGGAGCAGGGGCTACACAGACAGACTGCTCCAAATTGATCCACATGGCTTAATTACTCATGGTACATATGTGTTACTTTAACATGGTTTTCTGGCAGTCGGAATGCAGCCAACATTTTTTAGCCATTCTCCAAGTTTTCTTCCATCTCCAAGAAGGCAGACCCATAGTCTCCGTGGAGGTCAGAAGCCGTTGGGAAATAACTAACTGTTTCAGAATGAAGGTAATATGCTTGCTGTCAGGATTATGTACAAGGTGACATTCAATGCAGTGTCACACAGTAACTGTGCATTCAAGTGTTGAGAGTTCAATCAGAGCCTGTACCTCGCTGTCAATCGACATGGGGGCTCTGCAGATGCATGCAAATGTCATGAATCAAACATCCAATGAAAAGTATGTCATTTTCACCCCATTCAGCTGTTTGGGACTAATGAGTTTCTGGCCAGACCCATCAAGCTTCAACTTCTTATTCTCTCACAGCGCTCCAGATTAAGCACATAGTTACTGCACGCTCTCCTCATGGTAACATCATGCCAGTGTTTAGTCTGGTCAAATTACTTTGCACTCTCTCAGTGACAAAAGGATCGTTATTTATAAAGCAGACCAAACCTTTACACAATGCACCAAATACTCCCTCAACAAATCACGATCAGTGGGAAAGATAGTCTAACTTTTGTACTTCAATAATTTTGCACGAAGGGCAACATATCATTTACTTCCTGCCCCGTATGAATTCTGTCAGTGACTTATGACCAAAGACATCCAGGTCCTTTTCAACAAAAGCACTCGCCAACCTCTCTACCATTTAATAAATATAAATGTACATGATGATATTTGTTGTTCACATCTGAATCATTTTTATACCTTGTGAACAACTATTGTCCAAATACTGATCCTGCTGCCACCCATCAATCCTTCAGTCCAGAGAAAAACACTACTCTTCTCCTACCTCCATTACCCATTTTTTTAATCCATGTGGTATATATTCCACCCCTACCTACCCATGGACTCTATCATTCCCCATTCCCCTGTACTCAAACATGTCAAGCGCCTTCTAAAAATACAAATACTCCACTCCCATTGGTTCTCAACTGTCGATGTCACAACGGGTAATCTCCACAAACAGGTTTATCAAAGATCATTTCCCTTTCCTGAATCTAGGCCGAACGTACCAAATCATATCATTATTCTCCAAGTAACTATTTCTCACGTTGCTTATAAAACGTTCCAATATTTTGTTCTCACAGCTGGCATCAAGCTATTTAGTATTCTGTTTTCCCTCTCCATCCTGTTTTAAATATTTAAGTTTACAATAGTTGTTACCCAGTCTGCAGCGTCCTTTCCAGAATCCAACTAGCTTTGAAGAATAATTAGTAATACTTTCATTAGCTCTGTTCTCATCTCCATCACTCTGGGATATAGCTCATCAGATGCAGCAACTTATGAAACTTCAACGCAATTAGATTTTCAATAACATACTCTTCAGTAATTCTGATTTCCAGCAGTTTCCCATTTTTACCAGTCACTCTGTTCCCTAATATTTCTGGAAATTAGTTTCTGTACCTTCCTCTGTGGAGATGGAACCAATGCATTCATCTCAGCTGGCAGATGATTTCAGTCAGCTCGTGAATACATTGGAGGATTGCACTTCGGAGATGGTAGAAATATTACCCACTACTGCCTGCAAAGTTCCAGAATCAATCCAGTTTACTTCATCGTGAGTGTCAGCACAATCCTGTCCCTGGTGTGAGACTGCAGGTTATAATGAAGGAGGGGATACAGCTCAGTGACCACCTCAATTTTGAGACAAGCTGGTTTTACACTTTACACCTTAATGGGTGCAGCTTAGACAAATGTTCCTGGAAATCCCAGAGAGTATAGTACAGTGCCCTGCTCCTCCCTGTTCACACAGCTTCCCTTCTTTGGAGTCTCAGCTCCATTTGTTTCCCATGGACCCAGACACACAGTAAATGCAGTATTCAGAGTGGAGTCCAAAGACCCTCAGGGCTCCCTGAATGAACCAAGTAGCTGACATCAGAATCCTGAGAACACCATCCACAGAGCCTCCACTGACATTCTGGATGACAGCAGCAAGTCAATTCTCCACACCCATAGTGCGTCCATTCAGTGTTGAAAATGCCTCGGTCTCCTCAGTTTCTCTTCCTGGCTGAGAAAGCTGTTACATCTCCACACAGTCACACAGTAATAGTTCCTCTCTCCAAAGAAGCAGTTGACAATGTAACATTATGTTTCTCTATATCTCAGCAACTATAAGTATTGCTGAAGGAATTGATCACCACACTCAGAGACGACAGATAGAGGGAACGTCACTCACGTTAAGCAGGAACATCCCGTAATAGCTATAAAATTCAGGAACATGTGAAAAAGGGAAATGTTAGAATAACTTCCCATTCTATTTTCCTTCTAGTCCATCATCAGCAATCCTTTTGCTTGCTTTTCTTTTCTCTCCCTCTCTCTATTTCTCTCTCTCTTGCTGCACATGATCCACTCACCACAAATCTCCCGCTCTCCCTTCCAACCATCCCTGATATAATAATATTATTTCCCAGTTGCATTCAGTTTTGATAGTGTCACTGAACTCAAAACGTTCAGTCCCGACAGACTGCCATACCTGCTGAGATTCTCCAACATTCTTTCAGACGGTGGAGAATTTTATTTCAGATCTCCAGCATCCACATTTCCTTGGTTATTTCACCTTTCATGTTGTTGTTTCCCGGGACGCCAGCATCACTGGCAAGGGCAGCATTTGTTGTCCATCCTAACTGCCCTTGACTATGCGACCATTTTTTCAAGGATATATGGAGCCAACCACATTGCTGTGGGTCTGACGGGACTCTTAGTCCAAATAGGGCAAAAATGTTAGGTTTCTTTACGAAAGGTTACCTATAAAATAATAAAAGAAATTCTGATGCATTATGGTTGCGATGAGTGAAATTAGGTTTCATTCCAATTTTTGTCACTGGAATTAAAATTTAGTCATCAACATTGGTAAGATTTCAAACAATGCTTTTCGAGTCATAACCTGTGCCTCTGAGTTACACGGTCAGTGACGTTATTACTCTGATACAGAGTCCCTATTGTGAAGTAACTACAGAGCAAGTTTGTAATCAAACTCTTTGTAACTGGAAGAGAAGTCAGATGAGAACTGGAGCCACATAATCTGTCGTTAATTAAAGGGTAGATGATGGCGAAGTCAGCAACAGAACTCAGGCAGAGCTGGAGATTGGGGATATTATGTTGGTGGGTGTCAGCAGGTTTGATGACAGAGAGAATATGGAGACATAAAACAGCTCACAGTAAAAAGGAGACTCAAGGTTCCAAACAGTCTTTTTCCTTCTCAGATGTTTACGAGTAAGTAGGTTGGAAATACATGAAAAGGATGTGACGTTTGTGACTGAAAGTTTATGTATTTGTTAAATATAATTAACCAGAATAACAATAACAGTCAGCATCATTTATAGAATTGACAGAGATAAGCTTACCAGGAACACCAACAATAGCGAGAATGGGATAGTACCCAGCTTGAATAATCATCAGTCCGGCTCGTATCCGCCATTCTAACCATGCCCAATCCCGTGAAAGATAATAAAGACCCCAAGATAAACTCCTGCCCATTTTTGTAACATTCCAGTCTAATTATCTCAGATTCTGATCCATTGCTGGAATATTCCAGTCTAATGTTTTCAGATTCTGATCCATTGTTGGAACATTCTAATGTTCTCACATTCAGGTCTCTCTCTCTTTCTCTGTAGCTGCTGATCCAAGTTCTGTTGAGGATGACGCTGCCCCTGATACATGGCGTAACAGGTTGAAAGAAGCCCCTAATAATGGAAGAGGGAAACCCTCCAGTGACCCAGTTAGACCCAGGGAGACTGGTATTAATCACAGTCACTGAACAAACAGTTTCAATTAACCCCTTTCACGGGAACTCTGACATATCACAATAATACTTGGTGTGGTTGAATTTTGATATCACTGATTATTGGGCTAATGGCATATCTCCAGCTGTAAATGTAGAGGTGAAGGAGAGAGATAATGCTTTTCTTCAGAAGTTCGAAGATTCTACTGTGTTTTGGCAGGGTAGGAATTGCTGAGCTCCCGAGGCCATTTGTGTCTGATCACCAGGCCTGCTGCATCTTTTCGTTTTATTTATTTATGTTTAACTTTGACATTTATCTGTCGAGCATTAAACGGCTGAGGTGGGGTGAGGCATTTTTCAGAGACACTTACAGTGCCATAGACGGTGTAGATACAGTCATTTCCTTGTAGTCCTTGAAGCTGCGGCCTGTTCCTGTGGAGTGATGGTCAAACTCTCACAGAACCAGGATTCTTAGTTTTACCTTTTGCTAGTTATTGCTCGGGTTTCAGCAGGGTTGGAAGGCAGGAAAACTATCGCAGGTGCTACACACTCTCTCTGTGATTTCTCTCGGAACTGTCTTTTGATGTTCTTTCCTCCTGGATTGGAGAATTGCATGTCAGACAATCTGTTTCCTGAATTTGTTTTTTGACATTTGTGTGCTTATTGTATGATACCATATTGGAACAGTTATTTTATAGTAGTTAAATAAACTATTATTCTGCTAGGTTTTCCAACAGAATTACGTTATTGCAAGTTCGTCTTCCCTTTGTTGTCTTTTGTGTTTGAATAAATTGTGTTTTGCTTAATGTCGAATATTTTGACCAAGTAAATTCTATCTGAAACACAACTCCTCCTATTTACCAGCGGAATGGGCTGAGCTGGAGGAATGATAATTATGTCAGGAATTATATCGGATACTCAATCCACCTCACAGATCTAGCCCAGACACGTATACGCCCAGACGAGATACCTGCTCAGCATGAAGCATTGCGTAGACCAGACTAGTGTACTGCTCAGCAATCCGTCCAGGATCGAAAACTGGTTAAAGCTCACCAGTCCACTACTTATCTGTCCAACAGTGCACTGTTGCAAGGAATGATGGATGAACAGGATATTGGTGTAAGTTAAGATGATGGAGAGGTTTGAATAAGCATTTGTCCTGCAGATTTGTAAATGGGAGTACAGTCAGCAGAGTCTTCGCCTCATTGGGCTGAAGCTAACAATAATTTGTCTCAGTGCCATTTTCATTGAGTGTGACAGAGGGAATGTCTGCACGAGGCAGAGCTAGTTTCCTGGTGCTATCTTTTCGAACTCACCTCATTAACTACTCACCCCACTCCATGGTGTCGCTCTCATTCAATGCCAACCCTATTCTCTCACCCATCATGGCTGGAGGTACTCGCCATCGTCCGTATGCCCATGGATATTCCGTGATCCCTGGCACTGCTGCCATCTTGAAAAGGCCAATGGATATACGGTTGAGCTTTCTCAGTTTGGAGCTGCCCTGCACAGTTTACCCGAGCATGGCAGATAAGGGGAAATTTCACCACAGCTTGTCGACAGGGGCATGGAGATCCTGGTGAATGAGCTAGTACAGAGCGGAACCATTCTCTTCCCAGAGGGGCCGCATCACCAGTCCCACCGAGCATGGTCTGAGCTCACCATCCAGCTTAGTGCAGTATCTGCGGTCTGAAGAAATTTCCAGCAATATAGGACAAGCATCAATAACTATCTGTCAGGATAAGGGTGGCTGTATTCTCTCTGCTCCCTCACGCTCACCGTGTATCTGTAATAGCACCTATCCACCAAATAAGGCTCCATCACTCTCACTGCTGCATGCAGCACCTTCTCTCACTGTCACCTGTGCAATACGCCCACATGGTGATGAAATGTTCTCATGAGTGCTGTTTCTAGAAATCTCTGGATGATGTCAATTGTACAATGTTCCAGATAATTTTCAAAATAATTCACAACTTTAGCAAATCCCAGTATGTTCGGCATCAGAGGAAGGAGCAGAGTTTTACTTTTTTTAAATCACTCAGGATGAAAGTGCATCAAGAGGCCATTAATCTTCTCAAATATGCTCCACTGTTCAGACAAAGGGAGCAGCGAAACACTTGAAGAGTAATTCTGTTCTTGAAGACAGGTGCCATATTTGTGGGTCTCCAGTTTCGCTGGAACACTCCTGTAATCCAGAGAGTTACAGACTATTTCACACAGTGCCACCAAAACACTCTGTAACCACTTCTATTAAGACCAGTTTACTATTGCTAATGACCTGTTTACCCTTGATCTTTTCTGTTTGAGGAAATCTTTGTTCGTTTTGTTAGAGACAGTGCAAGAACTTTCATCCGACTACAATTTTGTTTATATTATTGAACGATTTTGCGCCTTCCTCTGTGAGGAACGATGTAAATTACTGTGTTAAATTCTTTGCCTGTTCCCTGAAACCAAATCCCCAGTCACATCCTCCAGGTGTCCCACATATACACTCCTGCCTTTCTTCCAAGGGTCACACACACATCATAAACGTGTTTTATTCGATAGGGGAAACCTCTTGCGGTTAGTTATTTTTTATATTTCTTGCCAGTTTTGGAATATTTTTCTTTTTATTTTGTTTTACACAATCTGCTTCTGGTTCCAAAAATAAACTTCCCAAATGTGGCCGACGCTAGTGCTCGCCAATCTGAATTCTTCAGTTTGTGAGTGATTAGTATCCTTCACAGCCTTTGTGCATCATGGGTGGTTCGTCTTCACATCTTCACATCATCTTCTTGTTGACCAGAGACCATCTTTACTGAGCGTTATTGAGCAGTATATGCTTAAAATATCTCCCCACACATCTACTGACCTTTACCTGAGTCTAGTTTCACATTCTGTTTTACACCAAATATAAGACATAAATCGGCAATTGAAATACTTGGCTCTTTTCAACCATTTGGGGGAACCTCCGTATGTGGATGCGCACATGATCAGCTGAGAGTGACTCCATTCTCCCAGTTTCTCTGGCTCTGTGATTTCTGTTTGATGATGCCACATTCCAGTGGGAAGCTTCCTACGTGACCACCTTTTCTCTCAAACAAGAATTCCTCTAACTCTGATGGACTGAGCCTTCAGCTGTGACTGTCCCGTCTCCCTCATTTATGCCCTCACTCCGTCCCCTCCTTCCCAGAACAATGACATATCTCCCCTTGTCCTCACTTCCTACTGCACTAGAATCTGCATTCACAGAATCGTCCTCCGCCACTTCCACCACCTCCAGCAGGACAGCACCATCAAACACATCTTCCCCTCCCGTTCACTGTCAGTATTTCACAGGGACCATTCCCTCTGTGACACCCTCCACCACCCGAACACTTCCACACTGCCCCCCATGGCCCATTCCCATGCAATTACAGAAGCTGCAACACTTGCCCATTGACCTCATCCTTCCTCACAGTCCAAGGCCGCAATCCAGCTTCCAAGTGAAGCAGCATTTCACTTGTACTCTTTCAATCCAGTCTCCTGTCTTTGCTGCTCACAATGCAGTCTCCTTCACATTAGCAGGCCAATCAGAAACTGCTTTGAGGAACATCTCCACTCTGAATGAATGACCCCAACCTTCTGATTGTTCGCCATTACAATAATCTACCTTGCTCTGAAGCTAATGAGAATTCTTTGAAGAGGTAACAAGCAGGTTAGATAAAGGAGAGCCAATGGGAGTTAACTATGTGGACTTGCAGTAGGCATCTGATAATGTGCCACACAGGAGGCTGCAGAGTTAGACAAGGGCCAGTGGTGTAATTGGCCAGGTACTAACATGGATAAAAGGTTGGCTGTCTGGCAGGAGGCACAGTGGAGATAAAATGGTCCTTCTCAACGTTGTAGCCGGTGACTAGTAGTCTTCCACAAGGGTCAGTGTTAGTTCCACAACATTTCACTTTAGAGGTTAATGATCTGGATGGCAGAACTGAGGGCATTCTGGCTACATTTGCAGATGATGCAAAGATAGTGGAGGACCGTGTATTATTCAGGAGGCAGGGAGACTGCAGAAATATTTCGAAAGTTCAGGTGAGTGTGAAAAGGAGTGGCAGATGAAATACAATGTGGGAGAGTGCGAGGTCATGCATTTTGTTATGAAGAATGCAGGCATGGACTATTTGCTAAATGGGAAGAAAATTCCGAAATCTGAAGTGTAAAGGGACTGGAGATTCCAAGTCCAGGATTCGCTTAAGAGAAACTTGCAGGTTGAGTCAGTAGTTAAGAAGGCTAATATGAAGTTCTCATCCATCTCAAGAGTACTATAGTATAAAGGTAAGGATTATGACGCTTTCTACGTCTCTGGTTAGACAACATCGCCAGCATTTTGTACCTCATACCTTAGGAAGGATGTATTCAACTTGGTGCGTTTCGACAAAAGGTTCACCAGAAATGAAAAGCTTAACACATGAGGAACATTTGCGGGCTCTAGTTTATATTCGATGGATATTAGAAGGCTGGGGGAGGGATCTGATTGAAACTCACAGAATACTAATGGACAGAGAGGACATTGGGAGGACGTTTGCACTGGTACGAGAGACAAGGACCTGAGGGCACAAGCTAAGAGCAAACGGAAGACCCTTTCAAACGGAGACAAGATGAAACTTCTTTAAGCAGAGAGTGGTGAAACTGGAATTCCTTACCACCGAAGGCTGTGGAAACCAGATCGTTGAGTATATTTAAAACAGAGACGGATAAGTTTTTGATTGACAACGGGATCAAAGATTACGGAGATATAGCAGGTAAATGGGGTTGAAAATCTGTCAGTCAGAATTGAATGGTGGAGCAGACTCGATGGACCGAATGTCTTCTTTTCAGCTCCTATAGTCTTGTGGCCAGATACAATTTCAGTCCTGGAAGGTGCGCTGGCTTAGTGGTTTGCAGTGCTGCTTCACAGCAACAAGGATGTGAGTTCCATTACATCCTCGGGTGACTGCCTGTGTGGGGATTGCACATTGTCTGCGTGGATTTCCTCTGGGTGCACCGGTTTCCTCCCACAGTTCAAAGACGTGCAGGTTAGGCGAATTGGCCATGCTAAATTGCACATACTGTTCATGAATGTGAGGTTAGGTGCAATAGTCATGGGCCAAAGTATAGTAACAGGGTAGAGAATGGGTTTAGTTCGGATACAATTTAGATGGTCAGCATGGACACGTTGGGCCAAAGGGCCTGTTTCCACACTGTAGGGATGTTAAGAAAGTGCAGACAGCTGCAATTTTCCAATGAAGTTCAACCCAAGCTCGAGTAACACTTCACTTTACACTTTGGTGCGTTCCAGCTTGTAGGGGTTAATATTCAGTTCCATAAATTCACAACTTGACCCCATTATGGCTGTTCTTCATTTATCATAAACCTTCCCTCCTGGGCTCTCTATGATTGTGTCTTGGTTATCTTGCACTCAACAGAAAGAAAATCCATTTCTAATACTTGCACATTAATTTTCACCCATTTTACATCTGTGTCTCTTTCACAACAATTTAAAGCCCATTTGTCTTTTGCACTAGGCCTCCAAACACTCTTTCCCACCTCTACCAAGTTGGTAAAACGCTCACTTTCCAACCCTTTCTGAAGCAGTTTTACAGTGGACTTGAAAGTTTAACATTGTTTCGTTGTCTCTGCAGACGTTGCCAGACCAACTGAGTTCGTTCAAAAGCGAAAGGTCACAGAACTTTTTTTCAATATAGCAAAGACCAGTGGATACTGGAAATAGGAAACAAAAACAAAAATTGTTGCAGACACCAATAGCTTTGAAGAACAGTCACAGGACCCGAAAGATTATCTCTGCTTTCACTTCACAGATGCTGCCAGACCTGTTTAGTGTTCTTGAACAAGTTTCAAACACGTGTGTCAAAAGTGCTCAAAGCCCGGTCCAACATGCAGTTCCATGCACCGGGAAGTGAACAATAACTCAAAGTGCACAAATTCATTTGTTTTAAAACTACATAAAGCTGAGTTCTGAATCATGGTGAGGGAGAGAAACACATTCACTTTCAACAGATGATGGCACTACTGGAAGGGAAATAATTCCGATTCAGATGAAAATGTTTAATGCGTTTGAGGAACGCAAAATTGGAGGCATGACATCATGAAGGGACCCTAACAGGACGAGAATTTTTAAAAAAGCGTTCCCACATCAGGAATCAGGATAGGTCATGGAGTACAGGGGTGATGGGTGAATGGGTCCCGGTGTGAACTGAGGACTGGCAGCAGAATTGTATTGCAGATATTGCAGCTCAGGCTGGGAATTCATGTGATGCTGCAAATCATAGCAGCAGCAGTAGCAGCAGCAGCAACAACAGAACCAGAACTATATTCAACCACAATCTGTAACATTTTCCCCGAGATAATCCCTCAGTCTAACATTACCATGAAGCTGATCTATGGTACAGTGATGCGTGTGGGAGAACATGCCAGGGTCAGAAACCTATGTACCTGAATCTGATGACAATGCATTAAAACTACTGCACTTACTGCTTACATTAACAAACAACAGGAATAATGTCTGATAGAGAGGGTGGAATGATCCCAAGACTATGACCACTTCTTTTCAAACCAACTAAGAATTGTTGCTGATCTGCCTACCTTTGTTCTTATCTGATTGTTAGAAACCTTGTTCCTTCTGTTCGAGACGGTTCAAGGACTTCCCTCCTATTACAGTTTTGTTTGTATCATTGATATACTTACAGTGCCTTTCCCTGTGAGGAATGATGTAAAATACTGGTGTAAATTATCTGCCTATTTCCTATAGCCAGTTCCTCAGTCACACTCTCCAAATGGACTCAGTATGCGTTCCTGATATCATTTCTACCTAAGGTCACACTGTCATCTTGAACATTGTTTATGTACACAGAAAAGTTTGTGATGCTTGTTTTTATATTTCTTGCTAATTTGCTTACATTATATCTTTTCCTCCCATACTTCGCTTTCACGATTCATACGGGCATATCGCGCACAACCAGACCCTTTTGTCCAACCTGACCATGCTGGCCAGGTTTTCCAAAGTAAACTAGTCCCATCTGATTGCATTTAGTCCATGTGTCTCTAAACGTTTCCTATTCCGATGTTTGTACAAACGCCTTTTAAATGTTGTAGCTGTACTTGGATTTACCATTCTTCCTCTGACAGCTCTTTCCATACACACATCCCCCTCTGTGTGAAAACGTAGCTGCTTCGTCCCATTTTAATCTTCCGCGTTTCACCTTAAAGCAATATCCTCTATGTTTGGACTTCCCTATCCTATGGAAAACACCTTGGCTATTCACCCTATCCATGCCTCTCATGATTTTATAAACTTCTATAATGCCACCCCTCAACCTCCTACACTCCATCTGATAATAACTTCAAGAACAAGCATTTAAAGGTAAGCACTGCAAAATTGAAATAATATTCAAAACGACAGGTAAACAACACTCAGAGCAAAACTTCATAGTGTGATTTGTTTTTCTCCATGTTACAATACTAAGGCAGCATGAAATTCTTGCTAGTATCAATAGGAAGTCAAACACCTGAATTTCTTTGTCTAAAGGGGGTGATGATCTCTCCAGTAAAAACGTATTTCTGATCAGATCTATGTAAGAAAGGGAATTCTTAGACCACACGGACAGCGTGCGTTTGCCTTTAGCAGGGTGAGATGAAGTCTGAGTATACCTTTTGAAATTTGGATCACAGTGTGAATTCAGTGCAAAGCGGGAGAGGTGTTTTCAATAAGGTTTACTCCAAGAAGGAAACTTTCCAGAATGAGATGTGAGTGGGAGGTGTAAAGCAGCATGAATGGTGAGGCCGAGCCAACTGAGACTAGAGGCAAAATGACAGCACAAAACACAGCTTGATGCTAGTGCAGAGAAAGGAGACTCAATCAAAGAGTTTCAAGTGAAGTGGGGAGGCATCATAATGTCAGAGAATGTACTCAGTAATTTGAGAGAGAGAACCTGGAATCAGGAAGGGGAGAGGAGCAGCGAAGAGAATGGAGCAGCAATGGCAGGGATTTCTGGGGATAATTCAGGAAGCACAACTTAAAGTCATGCCCAGCATCTGCTTATGGTCACGAGAATAAACATCCTAATTCTGGCCCTACACTAATGCTCGTCAATAGTATCCTTGCCAACCTTTGTCAACCATGGGTACTTCATCTTCTTATGGAGTCCTTATTTTTGAAAGAAACAATAATTGCTGAGCATTATGGGATATCTGCTTGAATGTCTGCCGACATATAAGCACGGACCTTCCCCTCAGTCTATATCCACATCTCGCTTCAAACCAGATGTGAGACAGAAATCCTCAATTTAAATACATGGTTCTTTTAAATAATTCAGGGGGGTCTTCTGCATGCAGCTAAACACATGATCAGCGTAGGCTTATTGCATTCTCCCAGTTTCTACATCTCTGTTGTTTCTGTTTGATGATGCCACATTCCAGTGAGCTTCCTCTGACGTGACCTCCTTTTCCTTCAAACCAGAAATCCCCTAACTACGGTGGACAGGGCCTTCATGTGACTGCCCTATCTCCCACGCTTCTGCCCTCACTCCATTCCCTCCTTCCCAGAACAATGAAAGACCTCCCCTTGTCGTCGCTTCCTACTGCATTAGAACAAACATTCACTTCCGCCACTTCCACCACCTCCAGCAGGACAGCAACATCAAACACATCTTCCACTCGCGTCCACTGTCAGCATTTCACAGAGACCATTCCCTCTGTGATACCCTCCATCAACCCGAACAGTTCCCCACACCCCCATGACACCTTCCCATGCAATTACAGAAGCTACAACACGAGCCCATTCACCTTTTCCCTCCTCACTGTCCAAGGTCCCAATCACATCTCCCAGGTGAAGTAGTATTTTATTTTTACTCTTTCAATCCGATCTCCTGTCACAATGCAGTCTCCTTTACATTGGGGAGACCAAACAGAGACTGCTTTGAGGAACACTTTCACTCTGTCTGTAGGAATAACCCTGACCCTCTCATTTCTTCCCATTTCAATAATCTGCCTTGTTCCCTCCTAGCATTTCGGTCCTGAGCTGCTGCAATGTTCCAATGAAGCACTATTCAAGTTCGAGTAACATATCACTTTACACTTTAATGTGTTACAGCCTGTAGTTGTTAGTATACAATTCCAAATTCGCAGTCTGACCCCATTATGGCTGTTCTCCATTTTTCATGCATTCTGCTTCCTGGCCGAACAATGATCTTGGCCTCCCAATGATCTCGTCTGTATCTTGTTTATTCTGCACTCAATAGAGGTAACCCATTTCTCCCATGTACACTTTAATTTACACCCATTTTACATCTGTTCCTCTTTCACCACAATTAAAAGCCCATTCCTCTGTGCCATTGCACTTCCACATGCTCTGTTTCCCATCATCCCTCGTCCACTTTTGCCAAGGCAATAAGGAGCCCTTTTCAGTTCTGAACAAGGGCCACGCTGGACCTGAAACGCTATCTCTGTTTCTCTGTATCCACAGATGCTGCCAGACATGCTGAGTTTCTCCAGAAATTTCTGGTTTTGAACATGTTCAAAGATGTGTGTCAAAGCTGCTCAAATGTCCTGACCCACATGGAGTGCCATGCACTTGGAAGTGAAAAATAACACAAGGTGCACAAATACCTTGGTTCTGAAACTACATAAGACTGGAATCATTGACGCTTCAGAGTTCTTAATGAAAGCCTTGGAAAGAAACAGAGGGAAGCACATTCAATTTAAATACCGAAATTGGTACGACTGGAAGGGAAAACATTCAGATGAATGTTAGAATTCGAGTCGTTGCAGTGTGGAAACAGGCCCTTCAGCCAAACAAGTCCATACCGATCCTCTGAAGAGTAAACCAACCAGACCCATTCTCCTATTTTATATTTAGCCCTGGCTAATGCACCTAACCTACATATCCCTGAACATTACAATTCACCTAATCTGCACATTTTTGGTTTGTTGGAGGGAACCAAAGCACCCAGAAGAAACCCACAGGGAGAATGTGCAAGTTCCATAAAGACAGTCGCCAGAGGATGGAATCGAACCTGGGTCCCTAGCACTGTGAGGCAGCAGCACTAACCACTGAGCCATGGTACTGCTTCACGGAATATATTTAGGAGTTTTGAAAAAAAATACAAGAGGTGTGACACCATGGACAGACACTCAGAGGAATGAGAATATTAAAATGGAAGTGTTACTACATCAGAAACCAGAGTAGGTGAAGGGGTGATGGGTGAATGGGTCTCGGTGTGAACTGGGGGTAGACAGAAGAAATGCATTGCAGATATCGCAGCTTAAAACTGGGAATTCATGTGGTACTGTAGATCACAGCTGGACAGAAGGAGCATTGTATTGAATCACAATCTGTAACTGATTGCCCAGTTTAATCCCTCAGTTTAACATCCCCGTTTTTAAATAGATATTTTTATTAGAAATTTAACATTTTTACAAGTTTACAAAAATAAACAAAACTCTCAAGTACAAACATTGATATACAATTAAATCTTCAATAAATAATGACCAAAATTCAACAAAAGGAAAATACAGAGAAAAAAAAACTACTAATCTAACCTACAACTAACCCGAGTGTATAATTAAGTCTCTTACATTATTCAAAAAAGAAAAAGGAAAAAAAAAAACAATGGTAACACAGAAATTGGGTAGCGAGATACATGCTCGGAATGTGTTAACATCAAATGTAGCAAAACCTATATTCATGCGGGATTCCTCTCGCAAGGGGCCCCGGACGAGCCAGGTTTGTAATCTTAATTAAATAAAAGTCCTTGTTAGGATAGCCTAAATATTTGTATTTATGTAATTCAAGAATGGCTGCCATATTTTATGAAATAATTTGGTCTTTCGGTGCACCATATTTGTAAGGATGTCAAGGGCAATACATTCCATAATCAATCTGTGCCGATATGAAATGTCCAGGGGGGCCCTCAGCCACCCAGTTTACCAAAATATTTTTCCTTGCACAGAAAGAGAGAATAGAAAATAATCTCTTCCCGTGCATATTCAGGGAGGGTAAGTTTGAAAAGCCCAAGAGGAGAGATACAGGGTCCAGTTTAATTTCCGTTCCTAAAATTTCTCTCAGGGTACTTGCTACTTTAGTCCAGTATCTACGGATCTTATGGCAGGTCCATAGGCAATGTACAAGAGCGCCCACCTCTATTTTACATTTGGGACACATTGGAGATGCTCCTGCCTGAAATGTTGCCAATCAATCCGCTGCTATATGGGCCCTATGAAGTATCTTCAGCTGGGTAGCCTGAGTTCTGTTGCAGATGGTGATTCTTCTGGCGTTTTCCCAAATGTCATTCCACATTTCTATCGAGATCTCCAGTCCCAAATCCTGATCCCATGTCTTAAGAAGATTGTCCATATCTCCCGATACTTCATCATGGAGTAAATGATAAATAGTACTGACGGAAGATACCCCCATTGGTCGTAGTACTCTATATTCTCTATCTAATAACATAGTCTTCTTCTGTATATAATCTCGAATTTGGAAGTATCAAAAGAGGTGTCCATTCGGTAATCCCAATTTCTGACACAGCTGTTCAAAAGACATCAGGACCCCATCTTTAAATAGGTCCCCTAGACATGAGATACCCCTGGATCTCCAGAGTTTTAAAGTGGCATCTGTAAACCCCGGGTGAATTCCCCATGCTCCCACGATCGGAACATAGGGGGATGTCTTATGTGAATTGCCCTCATTTTGCCCGATTATATTCCAAGCTTCAATTGTGTTTAGTATTATAGGGTTTTTACAGTGATCTGTAATGATTTTCCTCTTGTCTGAAAATAAAAGGTTAATAAATGGGTATTTTACTTGAGAAGCCTCGATGTCCAGCCAGATTTATTGCGGGTCAGACAAGACCCAATCAGCTATGTAACTTAATAGGGAACTTAACTGATATTTCCTAAAATCTGGGAAGTCCAATCCTCCCCTTGCCTGTGGAAGCTATAGCTTCTTCAGCTTAATGAGGGGCCGTCTATGATTCCAGATAAAGGTATCCAACCAGCCATATAATTTACGTAGTGCCAGCCTCGGCAGCATCACCGGAAGCATTTTCAAAGGGTATCGGAGACCGGGCAGGACATTCATTTTAATTAGTGCTATTCTACCTAGCCAGGAAATTGGAAGGTCTCCCCATCGCTGGAGGTCCTGCCTTATCCTTTCCAGTAAATGCACAAAGTTAGCCTTGTATAACTGACCAAATACTGAGGTAATAAAAATGTCTAAATATAAGAAACCCTCCAGGGACCAACGAAAGGGAAAGTGGGATCAGTCCACTAAGTGGGGTATCATAGCTAGGCCACCCATTGGTATAGCCTCCGATTTTGAGAAATTAATTTTATGGCCTGACAATGCGCTAAATATATTAATAACTCGGATTAAGCGAGGTACAGACCTCAGAGGATTACTGAGGAATAGAAGAACATCATCTGCATAAAGGGTAATTTTATGTTTACCTGTACCAATCCTCGGGGCCGTTATATTAGGACCAGCCCGTATAGCATCTGCTCGTGGTTCAATTATTAGCATAAATAACAATGGCGAGAGAAGACATCCCTGACGGCAGCCCCTATCCACACTGCAGCTATCCGAACCTAATCCATTGGTCACCACAACTGCTTTGGGATCACTATACAATGTTGAGACCCATTTGGTAAACACCTTTCCAACGCCAAACCTTTCCAATGTGCAAAACAAATAGGACCATTCAACCCTATTTAATGCCTTTTCTGCATCTAATGAGACTACTACTCCTCGTATCTTTCCCTGATGGCAGGCTTGAATCATATTCAAAACCCTTCTAATATTATTGGATGATCTACGGCCCTTAATAAACCACGTCTGATCCTCCTTTATGATATGTGGCAGTACCCTTTCTAGTCTCAGTGCTAACGTTTTAGAAAGGATTTTAAAATCTACATTTAGCAAGGATATTGGCCTGTATGCCGTACAATCTTCTGGATCCTTTCCTTTTTCAAGGATAAGAGAGTATTTGCCTCTTTCAACGAAGGCGGGATACAGCCCTGACTATATGCACAGTTATACATGTCCACAAGTAGACCCGCCAATATTCCTGTAAATTCTTTATAGAATTCAGCTTGAAAACCATCTGGGCCAGGTGCCTTACCGCTCTGAAGTTGCCTGATTGCGTCAAGTATTTCTTGGACTGTTAGGGGAGCATTTAAGACCGATACCTGTTCCGGAGTTAGGCACGGAAAGGTCAAATTTTAAAAAAAATGATTGCATCCTCCTCGTCCTGGCTTCACAATTCTGCGATTTATATAAATCAGAATAAAATTTTCTAAAGATTGCATTAATCCTTTTATGATCATGAGTCAAAATACCCGTACTTTTCTTGATAGATGTAAGAGTTTGAGGGGCCTTTTTTTCTTTAAAGAAATGCTAAATATCTACCCGGTTTGTCGCCAAATTCATATATCCTTTGTTTTGCAAATAATATTTCTTTCTTAGCCATTTGGGTAAGCGTGGTGTTTAGAGTTGTCCTAAAGGCCGTAATCCTTTGCAATTTGATAATATAAGGTCTATAAGCGTATGCTGTTTCAGCTGCTTTTAAGCGAGCTTCGAGCAGATGCTGTTGTTCTCCCTTTACTTTTTTCGGTGTCCTGAGTAGGAGATGATCAAAACTCATGCGTAAGCTTTGATGGTCTCCCACATCATTAATGGGTTGCTAGTCGCACCTAAATTAATTTCTAAAAAAGTTTTAAATTCTTGAGAGAAGTACTTTACAAATTTACTATCTTTCATCAGGAAGGTGTCCATACGCCAATGCGGAGGGGATGTCCCGTTGTTCCTCGCCTTGATTTCCATATAAACAGCAGCGTGGTCGGAAATTGCTATACTACCTATTTTACAGGATGATATGGAATTGAAAACAAAAAAACGAGGGGGCAAAAAACATATCAATTCTGGTATGACATTTATGTGGATTGGAGTAAAAAGAAAAATCTCCGCCCTGTGGATGAAGACATCTCCATACATCTACTAATCCTAATTCTTTGTTCAGATCCATCAATTGTCTAGATCTGGGAGATACTCCTGCAGTACTCTTGGGAATCCTATCTATTTCCGGATCCATCATACAATTAAAGTCTCCCCCTATAATTGTATGACGGGCACCAAGAGCCATCAATTTTGAAAAGGCTTCCTTTATAAATTTAATGGGGTGTGCCGGGGGGCAGTACAAATTTAAAATCCCATATTCCTCTCCATTTATAAGGGCTTTAATCAAAATATATCGTCCAGATTCGTCTTTTATCTGATTGAGGATTTTGAAAGGGAAATTCTTCCGAACAAGAATAACAGCTCCCCTGCTTTTTGAGCTAAAAGAAGAAAAAAAGGCCTGATCAAATCCACCCTGTTCTTTATCCAACAGGTGTGTCTACTATAGGAGAGCTATATCAACTCTTTCTTTCTTAAGATTTGATAATATTTTCTTCCTTTTGACTGGGGAATTACTCCGCTTGACATTCCAGGTGCACCACTTAACCAACTGATCAACCATAATCATCCGGGCAAATCCGAGACACCTCGGGCTGGGAAAGCCTATCCAGAATATCCCGAACATAGAGCATACAAAATTCACGGAAATAAATGGCTCTCTGATACACTCACAACAATATAATAAAAACTATTTCTAAATAATAATAAAAAACGTATTTAAATGAAGAGTTTCCCCCTTGTTCCCAGGGGGTGTCACTTCCTCTCCAAAGGTCCATCGTATCCTCTCCCAACCAAGCCCCACCCTTGACCCAGGCGCTCCTCAATAGGATGAGGAGAATTCAGATATAACACAAAGCTAGAGTTAACAGTGAGTACCCTAACCCCCCCCCCCCCCCCCCACCTCACACACACACACAGACCAACACCTGGATATATTTGGTAATGTTAATACCATGTATAAACATATATAACTATAAAATTACAACCTCAACAAATAATAATTAAATAGAATATACAAAATAACAAGGGAAAACAACCCCACTCCTAGAGACAGAGGTAAAATAGAATAAGGTAACTATCTCCCCCCACCAACATTAACTAAACATACATACACACACATACATACCCACATACATACATACATAGAATAATAAAAAAAAAACAACCCGGCGGGGGGGGGGGGGGAGAAAAAATCGTTCAATAGAGAACAAGTGGTGGGGGTCTCCAAAATTCAAATATCCTTTCAGCACAACTCCATCAAGGCCTTTTCTTTAAACTGGATAGACTTGATAATAAAAACTTAAGTGTGACGTCAGGAAAGTGAGACCACTGAATCAGTCCAATGACTACCCGATCTGATATCTATCCCTGCCACCAAACCTGTTTGACAAGACATACATATGGACCATCTAGTTGCAGATGGACGAGGATAAACAGAAGATTAGAAAATGTCAGAGCAGATGGATGTAATTCAGCCTGTTTACTCAGCTTTGCTATTCAACTGGATTCTAGTTATTCTATTCCTTTCAATGGCAGAGTCGTTACCCAGCATCCCCAGCGGGTCAGAAAGTTCCCAGTGTCGTTGCGTGCACAGTCCTGCGAAGGGAGTATCCAGTGCCAGGCAATGGCGTAGGGGAAGTCCCAGGGGTGGCACAAGGAAAAGCTGCATGTAGTGATGATGGACTGAGGGAACTGAGAGAGATGGAATGGGCATCCTGGAACACTGCACTCAGACAAGTGGTCGGGCAAGATTCCTAAACACCAGAGGAACCCGCGAACCACAGCTGCTTTTACAAAAAAACCTGTCACATTTGCTGCATTTCTCCATCGAACGAAAGCAAAAATACTGTAGATGGTAGAAATCTGAAGTAAACACAGGGACGTACTGTGGAGAGAGAAAAGAGTTAATGTTCCCAATCCAGACATAGGAAGAATGTACAAAGTCCACACAGGCAGGGCCCAGAGATTGGAAATGAACCCAAGTCCCTAGCACTGTGAGGCAGCATTGCTGTGTCACCATGCTGCCCAATGATGGATAATTTGGGATAGTATAGTTAAAACACATAGATACTGCTCTCTGTGATCGGGATTAAGAGTCCTGAAGGTTGTGTTGCCTACATGGTGCTTGGGTTTGTGATATATCATTTGGGTTGCAGAACTTGGAGCGGGAGAGGAATGATCCAGTGGTCAGGGTCCGTGTAGGTACCAACGGCTGTACAAACAAATGACAATGAGAAGAGCGACGGGTAATACAGGACTGAACTATTATATCGGAATGCGTTCACTATATTGAATAACGTAAATGAGCTTGTGACTCATCCATAGTGGGCATTATTTGACATCGCTGCAAGAGGATCAGGATTGGGAGCTGAATATTCAAGGATATTCATCCTGTCGAAAAGATAGGCAGTTGGGCAGAGAGATAGAGTTGTCTCAGTATTAAGAATGGAATTGAATCAATAATCAACAATGAGAAATGAAATAAGGTAGAGTCGTGAAGTGATGTTGCAGCTGTACAGGACTTTGGTTAGGCCACAGTTGGAGTACTGTGTGCAGTTCTGGTCGCCTCACTATAGGAAAGAAGTGGAAGCTTTGGAGAGGGTGCAGAGAAGATTTACCAGGATGTTGCCTGGAATGGAGAGGAAGTCGTACGAGGATAGGTTGAGAGTTCTCGGCCTTTTCTCGTTGGAACGGCGAAGGATGAGGGGTGACTTGATAGAGGTTTATAAGATGATCAGAGGAATAGATAGAGTAGACAGTCAGAAACTTTTTCCCCGGGTACAACAGAGTGTTACAAGGGGACATAAATTTAAGGTGAAGGGTGGAAGGTATAGGGGAGATGTCAGGGGTGGGTTCTTTACCCAGAGAGTGGTGGGGGCATGGAATGCGCTGCCCGTGGGAGTGGTGGAGTCGGAATCATTGGCGACCTTTAAGCAGCATTTGGATAGGTACATGGATGGGTACTTAATCTAGGTTAGAAGTTCGGCACAACATCGTGGGCCGAAGGGCCTGTTCTGTGCTGTATTGTTCTATGTTCTATGTTCTGTGTCGGTAGAATTGAGGAATCAAAAAGGTGAAAAAATGCAGTTGGAGTTATATACAGGGAGCTGGGGTGTAAGATACACCAGGATCTAGAAAGATCTGTAGGAAAGGTAAAGTTACAGTGGCCATGTGGGATTTTACTTTACAGATGGACTGGGAATTCAGATTGATAGTGGTTGGCAAGAAAGGGAATTTGTGGAATGTTTACGAGATGGCTTTTTGGAGCAGCTTGTGCAGGCAGACTAGATGAGGGGAGCTTAACCTGACTGTGATCATAATATGATTGAATTTACTCTGCAATTTCAGATGGAGAAGTTAGAATCAGAAGTAACGGTATTACCGCTGAATAAAGACAAATACACAGACAAGAGTGAGGAGCTGTGTAGAATTGAGTGGGAGACGGGCCCAGCAGGAAAGACAGTACAACGGCAATGGCAAGAGATTTTTGGAGTAATTCAGGATACAGCAGAGATTTATCCTAAGGGAAAAGTGGCTTGTATAGGGAGTACGGGACAACCATAGCTGACGAGGGAAGTCAGGTATAGCATAAAAGCAAAAGAGAAATGATATAATGGGACAAAGCGCAATGGGAAACCTGAGGATTGGAAAGCTTACAAAGTCAAAACAGAGGGGAAACAAAATAAAATAAGGAGGGAGATTATTAAATATGGGGGTAAGCTATCCAGTAATGTAAAGGAAGACTATAACAGTTTTTTTCGATATGAAAAGTGCAAAAGAGCGGCAAAAGTGAACATTGGACTGCTGGGAAAGGATGCTGGAGAGATAGCAGTGGGGAACGAGAAAATGGCCAAGGAACTGAATAATTACTTTGCATCAACTTTCATGGTGAAAGGCACAAGTAATACCTTAAACATTCAAGAGACTGACGGGCCAGAGCTGAGTATGATGGCCCCCACCATGGAGAACATGCTAGAAAAAAATGTAATGGCCCGAAGATGTTAAATAACCTTGACCAGATGGACTACATCCCAGTATTATACGGGAGATAGCTGAAGAGGGAGTGGAGGCAATCGTGGAAATCTTTCAGCAATCACTAGAGTAGGGAACGATCCTACAGCACTGGAAGTGACACCCCTTTTTAACAAGGGAATAAGGAAAAAGACAAAAAAAAACCCCAACATGAATAGTTTAACCTCTGTCGTGGGTAAGATCCTGAATCCATTGTGAAAGATGAGATTTCTGAATACGTGAAAGTGTTTGGTAAAATAGGGCAAAATCGGCATGATTTCATCAAGGGAAGTTAATGCCTGACAAATCTATTGGAGTTCTTTGAAGAGGAAATGAGCAGGCTCGAACGAGCACAGACAATGGATGCTATCCACCTGGAATTCAATAAGGTCTTTGACAAGGTGTCACACAGGAGATTACTGAGTATGATAAGGGTCCGTGGTGTTAGAGGCAAGGTGGTGGCATGGATAGAAGCTTGTCTCTCTGGCAGAAAGCAGAGAGTGGGGATAAAAGATTACTTCTCAGGATGGCAGCCAGTGACAAGTGGTGATCCAGAATGCTCAGTGATTGAATCATAACTTTTTACTTGTTGCATTAACAATCTAGAGGCGGGAATTGAGGACACTCTAGCTAGGTTTGCAGACAATACAAATACAGGCAGATTGACGGGTCGTATAGACGAAGTGGAGAGGCTGAACAAGGATTTGGACAGGTAAATAGATAGTCAGATGCATTTCATCGTTCGAAAGTGTGAGGTCATGAACTTTGACACGAAGAATAGAGGCATGGTCTATTTTCTAAATGGCGAGAAAATTCAGAAATCTGAAGTGCAAAGGGACTTGGGAGTTCTAGCGCAGGATACTCTCAAGGTCAGCTTGCAGGTTGAGGGAGTAGTTAGGAGGGCAATTGCAATTATGATTGGGATCATTTACTGCGAGAAGAATCGAACATAAGAACTAAATGTATACGGCTCTGGTCAGACCACATTTGGAGTATTGTGCTCATTTTTGAGCTCCATACCTCTGGAAGGATGTACTGGTCCTGGATCATGTTCAGAAGATTTTCACGAGAATGGTCATAGGAATGAAAAGCTTATTGCATGAGGAATGTTTGAGTACTCTGGGTCTATACTTGATAAAGTTTGAAAGGATGAGAGGGAATGTATTTGTAATAGACAGAATACTGAACGACCTAGAGAGAGTGGATGTTGATAATATGTTTCCGTTGGATTAGAATCTGAGGGCACATCCTTAGATGAAAGGGAACACTTTTTAGAACAGTGATAAGGAGAAAGTTATTTAATCATAGAATGGTGAATCTTTGAAATTTATTGCCACAGAAGGCTGTGGGGGAAAGTCATTGAGCATATTTGAGAAGGAGATAGATCGTTTTTGATTAACCAGGGGATGAAGGGTTATGGAGAGAAGGTCGGAGAATGGGTTTGAGAAACCTATCAGAGATGATTGAATTACGAAGCAGACCCGATGGACTAACTGTCCTAATTTATGCTCCAATGTCTTATAGTCTTTTGGTCTAAACCTTAAGGAAGTACCTTGCATCTCCGAGAAGATAGATTCATGTTCTTCATGAAGGTCAGAAGCTGTTGGGAATGGTTAACTGTTTTAGAATGAAGGTATTGTGGCTGCTATCAGGGTGGTGGATAATATGACATTCAGTGCAGGATCACACACCAACTGCACTGTATTAATGTGGGGAGAGTTTTTTCAAAACGTGGACCTCTCCGTCTCTCTCAATGGGGAGTAGGGGTTGGGGTGGGTGGGCGTAACGTCCGCCCAGGCACTTAAACTATCCCGAATCATGCATCCTGAGTGAAATAGCAGTCATGGAGTTTATGTCCTTCCCATTGTCTGTTTCGAATATAAGGAGTGATTGTCCATCCCTCTCAGGGTTCAATGCAATCACGTCTTATTCTCTCACAGCGCTACAGATCAACCTTCATTCACTCCTCATGGTGCCATCATCCTAGGGATTAATCTGGTGGAACTCCTCTTCACTCTCCCTGTGGTAAGGAGATCACTCCATATAAAGGAAAGAAAATCTGTCCACAATACCCCAAATACTGCCTCAACAACACTCTCAGGTTTGATCACAATAATTCCTTTCCCTCACTTAGCTGGCTCCATTTCTTTCGTGTGACACAGAAAACAATTAATTTACAATGCACTGCCACTGATGTAGAATTTAAAAACATCCTTATATCTGTAGGTCAGCATTAATAAAGCCAGCACCAGAGGTGCCCATGGAGATGGACATCACTCAGTCTTGGAAGAGACTCAATCAGAAAGTGTATTTCTAAAACAGTGAATGGGTACCTACCTGAATGGAAATGGGCCGGAAGAATATGGGATTCAGGCAGAGGAAGGGAGCTACCTTTCCTTTTGTTCTGCCCTCACGGGATGTGTGCAGCCATCGTCAGGCCAGCACGTTATGCCGATCTTGAACTGAGTGGCTATTTCAGCTGTTCCACAGGACAATAAATAGTAAAACAAATTGCCGTGGTTTGCAGTTAAACAGAGACTTGACCAGAGAAGGATGACCCACTGCCTTCTCTAATGGGCTTAAGGCAAGCCGATATCAACAGATTTTCATTCTGTGGTTCTAGAATACGAGCCAATGGCGTGACCACCATACATTGTCTGCCCATCTTTCAGATTTTGTGCAGAGAACAAGTTAAACATCTCAAGTGCAATTATTTTGTAATGGTCACGTGGTTAGACGGGACTTGAAACAGATGTATCTGTAATTAACAAAGGAACAAACGATGGTTTATTCAGGAATTGGACTGAGGATGAGGAGGAGACTGGGATGTCTTAATGGTGGTACTGGACAGGATTGGTATGTGGGGAGGATATGGAGATGTACACTTTGCAGGAGAAAACGAATCAAAGACGCTGAGAACAGTGTGTTTTACCCTCGCGTGTTGGTGAGTAATTTGTAAATAATAGTTTGCTAGTTATAATTTCTAACGAATGAAAATTTGATTGGAGCTGAAAACGTCGGCTTACACCTTTACAAAACCTGCATATCATGAGCATCGAATCAGTTCAGACCATTTCACTAAACAGACAGAGTGACTTACCAGGAACACCAACTATAGCAAGGATAGGATAGTAACCAGCTTGAATAACCATCAGTACATCTTCAATCCGCGATCCCAATGAAATCCAAGGCTGGGAAATCCAGTAAAGACCATAGGATAAACTCCTATCCATTGTTGGAACATTGCAGTCTAATGTTCCCAGATTCTGATCCAGTGTTGGAATATTCCAGTCTAATGTTCCCAGATTTCCATTTCTC
This sequence comes from Chiloscyllium plagiosum, assembly GCF_037043375.1. Classification (NCBI taxonomy): domain Eukaryota; kingdom Metazoa; phylum Chordata; class Chondrichthyes; order Orectolobiformes; family Hemiscylliidae; genus Chiloscyllium; species Chiloscyllium plagiosum. The sequence continues at coordinate 76,181,923 of NW_028270167.1, forward strand.
GTGCCCTTCGCTCTGAAGCTGCTAATCCCTCTTATTGCTGTTGGACATGCTCCCGCTCGCTATGGGATAAAACACTGAAAGCATTCCCTTATTGATAGCAGAGAGAAACTCTCTAGGGACGCACACGATCCATGGAGACTGACATAATTACAAACGCTGAACAAATAGCTCCAGTTAACCCCTTTGAATTCAAAGCTACTTTATTAAAATTCAAAATAACGTTGAACATTTATGCATTCTGGGTGTGATATGCGAGTGTGACTGAAGAAAGGGATGTTGAAGATGGCAGATTGATTGTGTGTAATCATTCAGTCAGCCTTGGATATGGAAGTAATGCCAGAAGTTTAACGGAACATAAACATGCTTCTCTGTTCATAAATACGGAAATGAATCCCGTAACTACTGACCAGTCATTGCAGTATTTGTAAAACATTCAGAAAACATCTATCATCCATGCTCTGACAGCAGAATATGCCAAAAAAACTTGGGTTACAACAAACAAACGGCATGGATACGTTAACAGAGAATTGCACATGGCAAACACAGTTCAGTTGTTATTGCACGATCAGAGAGGGCAGCTGTGGGTCATGCTGTTGATGTTATCGATAGTAGTCATGATTTGGAGATTCCGGTGTTGGACTGGGGTGTACAAAGTTAAAAATCACACAACACCCGGTTATAGTCCAACAGGTTTTATTGGAAGCACACTAGCTTTCGGAGCGACGCTAGCGGAGCTAGTGTGCTTCCAATTATACCTGTTGGACTATAACCGGGTGTTGTGTGATTTTTAACGACGTTCTCGATGTTAAGGAACTCTCATGAAGTGTCATTGAATGGTCTTCAATTACAATGGGATTCTGATATTGGGGAAAAGACAGAAGACGGAGAAGACTGGAGGACATGGCTGATTAGACTGGTTGGAGGGACAGTGATGTTCCCCAGTTATCAGAATTGGAATGTTACTCTTTGTAGCTCAGATGAAGAACAGATTCAAGAATACATCTACAATGAGGAATTAGCAGACACAATATTAATGAAATGCGTTTATGCAATATAAAACACAGAAACAAAATGATTTTCTGCACCCACCAATATGTGCAAAGTACAAAGAGATAAGGTTGTTAAAATACACTCCTGATATTGAGCTATATAAATTGAAATGTGAATTACATAACTTGGAAAGTGGTATGCAAACTGTGTCAATCATTATTTGACCCCCAGCAAAGATCGTGATTTCACCTCTGTCAGTGAATCCTCTCACTGAGATTCCATGGCCTCGTCTCTCAGTGGGCAGAGAGGGGGGGTGGGGGTGTCGTGGAGGCGGGGTGGTGGTTATCGTTTACTGCTGCTCTTAGCACAGTCTATTTTTTAAAAACTGTGCCTTCTCCATGGAACCAATCTATTGGCCTAATGGGTTCTGTTTAGCTGTCAGTAACCCAGCTCTGTGATATTGTTGGAAATAAATAATTTGGGATGACAGCCAGTATCAGCACAGTGCTCACAGTGTATGGTACCCAGACAAAGGGGACCATAGGAGTTTCTAAATAAAGCTTCTAACTTCTGTCTCTCCATTGTTATCCACCGTAATGCAGTCTTCTGATCTATCTAACTTCACTCTCATCTACCACCTCTTCCTCTTGCACTCAGTCAGTCGCTCCCCCTTCTATCCTCTCTCAGTTTATCTCCCTTCACTTGCTTTCTCTCTGTTTGTTTCTCTTTCACACAATCTCTCTTCAAACACTCTCTCTCTCTCCGATTGTGCAGTTGGAGAGCTTGTGACTCCACGATGGGCTGTCTGGCCTCCTTCCATGCCATAATAATTGAGGTTCTCTGACCCACAATAAATACTTCCTGGACAGACCTGCTGGTCCGGTGACAGGTACAGTGCACAACTACCCGTTATCTTTTCCTGCTCTTCTCTGGTGTACAGCTGCCTTGAAATGTCTGTTCAAATAAAACAGACTGAATGAAATCCGAGCAGTTGAGAAGGCGTTCATGAGTGTGAACTTCAATCAAGATTTAATGAAGGATGAGATTCCAGAATAACATAAGCAATGAATGAAAAACAGGGTAACACAAGAAATGGCAGTTGAGTACAACATGTGGTTCCAAGTAGGTCTCATTGTATTACCAGAAAAGCGCAGCAGGTCAGGCAGGCATCCAAGGAACAGGAGAATCGACGTTTCGGGCATAAGCCCTTCTTCAGGAATCGTCGATTCTCCTGTTCCTTGGATGCTGCCTGACCTGCTGCGCTTTTCCAGCAACACATTTTCAGCTCTGATCTCCAGCATTTGCAGTCCTCACTTTCTCCTCATTGTATTACCAATAGATTATCAATCTAGAAAAATCAGCTCCCTTTCTGTGGATCCAGGTTGAATCCCGCCACTGCAGACGGTGGAAATTCAATTCAATAATGTAAAAATATCCCTGGAATTAAGAATCTACTGATTGAAATCATTGCCGATTGTCAGACAAATCCATCTGGTTCACCAATATCCTGCAATGAAGGAATCTTCCATCCTCACCTGGTCTGACTGACATGCAACTCTAGACCTAAAGCAATGTCATTGACTCCCAATCGCCGTCTGAAACGGTCTAATGAGTCATTTAGTTGTACCAATCGCTGCAAAGATTTTAACAAATGAAACTGGATGGACCACCTGGCATCGAAATGGGCATCGGAAAAGTCAACATTAGAAACATCACTGTAGAACCTGCAAAGTCTTCCTTACTAACATCTGAGGTCTGGTGCCAACATTGGAACAACTGCCTTACTTACGGAATCATACCTTACGGAAATAACAGAAATTAAACATGGACAAAGGAGTCTCTTACTGATTTCCACGTAACGTCGTTCCTCAGCTGAATCAGTCCTCCTCCATGTTAAACAACACTTGGAGAAAGCATTAACTGTGGCAAGGGCACAAAGTGTATTCTGGCTGGGGGATTTCAAAGCCGACTGTCAAGAGTGGTTTGGCAGCAGTATTACTGATCATGCTGGTCGGTTCCTCAGGACATAGCTACTAGATTGGGTCTGCAGAAGGTGATGAGGGAATGAACGAGAGGGTAAAAAAAAAACCTGACCTCATCCTTACCAATCTACCAACTGCAGATGTATCTGTCCATGACAGTATCGGTAAAAGTGACCACCACTCTCTCCTTGTGTAGACAAAGTCTATTGTCTCCATAAACTCTATTGTGTTGTGTGGCACGATCTCCATGCTAAATGGCACAGACTTTTAGCAGATCTAGCTACTCAAGATTGAGCGTCCATAAGATACTGTGGACCATCAATAGCAGCAGAACTATACTCCAGCACAATCTGTAATGTCACGGCCCAGCATGTCCCCCACTCAACCATTACCATCAATCCAGAGGATTAACCCTGGTTCAATGCAGAATGCAGGAGGGCATGCTAGGAGCAGAACCAGGAATATATAAAGATAAAATGTTCATCTGCTGAAGCTTCCAAACCGAAATACGTGAGTGCCAGATAGCATAAACAGCAAGGGACAGACAGAGCTTAGCGATCACAGAACCAATGCATCAGAATTAATCCGTTCGTGAATGGTGGCGGACGATTAAACAACTCACCTGAGTAGGAGACTCCACAAATATCCCGAACCTCAATGATGGAAGAGCCCAGCACATCAGTGCAAAATATAAGGCTGAAGCTTTCGTTGCAATCTTCAGTCAGAAGTTTTGAGTGGACGATCCATTTCGGCCTCCTCCCGTGCAGTCTTCAGCAAATTCGATTAACTGCTATCGTGAAACGGTTGAAGGCACTGGATACTGCAAAGGCTATGGGCCCTCATAACATGCGGGCAATAGCCCTGAAGACTTGTACTCCAGAACATCCCGCTCTCCTAGCCAAGCTGTTCCAGAATGTTTGCAAACCGTCAATGGGGAAAACTGCTCAACTATGTTCTGTACATAAAACGCAGGATAAATTCGACCAGTCCAAATACTGCCTAATCAGTCTACTCTCCATCATCAGTAAAATGATGGAAGGTATCATCAACAGTGCTATCAAGCAGCAGCTGCTAAAAAAATAACCTGCTCAGTGACGCCCAGTTTGGGTTTTGCCAGGGTCACTCAGCTCCTGAACTCGTCACAGCCTTGGTTCAAACATAGAAAAAGGAACTGAATTCCAGCCCTTGACATCAAGGCTGCATTCTGCCAAATGTGACATCAAGGACCCCAAGCACAAACGGTTTCGCGGGCCAACACTCCATTATTGGAGTCATACCTGACAGATAGGAAGATGGTCATTGTTGTTGGAGGTCAGTCATCTCAGCCCCAGAACATCTCTGCAGTAGTCCATAAGGATAATGCCCTAGGTCCAAACATCTTCAGCTGCTTCATCAATGACCTTCCTTCCATCATAAGGTCAGAAGTGGGGATATTCGATGATGACTGCACAATGTTCAGCACCATTCGCAAATGCTCAGATATGGAAGCAGTCCATGCCCAAAGAAACAATATCTGGGCAATATCCAGGCTTGGGCTGGCAAGTGGCAAATAACATTTGCGCCATATAAATTCAGACAATGACTGTTATCAGTAAGAAACAATATAACCACTTTGTATTCAGCAGCATCATCATCACTAAACACCCCCACTATCAATATCCTGGGCGTATCATTGACCAGAAAATCAACTTGACTCGCCACATGAATATAACAGCAGATCAGAGAGTAGGAATACTGCACGAGAAACTCACTTCCTGACTGCCCAAAGCCTGTCCATCATCTACAAGGCAGAAGTCAGGAATGAGATGGAATATCGTCACTTGCCTGAATGAGTGCAGCCCCAACAACACTAAAGAAGCTTGACACCATCCAGGACAAAACAGTCCATTTGATTTGCACCACATCCACAAGCATTCACTTCCTTCACCATGGTCACTCAGGAGCAGCAGTGTGTACTATCTACAAGACACAATGGAGAAATTCCCCAAAGATCCTACATCGAGAACATACAACAGCGAGACTTCGGAGAACTAGGAAGAAGGCTGAAAAGCAGGGCGTCCAAGGTGGTTATCTCCAGTTTGTTTTCAGTTCCTAGGGCTAGTGTGGCCAGAAACAGGGAGATCATGGACTTGAACATGTTGTTGGGGAACTGGTACAGGAAGCAAGGATTTAAGTTCTTGGATCACTGGAGTATATTTTGTGGTAAGCATAAATTCTACAAGAGAGACGGCTTGCACCTTAATAGGTTAGGGACCAGCATTCGGGCAGGCAGGTTTACTACTGCAACACCGCTACATTTAAATTAAGTAGCGGGGTGGGGGGGGGGGGGGGGGGCGGAGGGGACAAGCTAGATGTTTAAAAAGGAAATTGAAGGGAAATTTAGAACAAGAGAAGTCAAGAAAGACAACTGTATCAATGAATGAAATAAGGGTTGATGGGAAGGGTGAGAGCAGTAACAAATTAAAAATACTGTACATGAATGCACGAAGCATTAGACATAAGATGGATGAGCTTGAGGCTTTTTTGGAAATTGGCAGATACGATATTGTGGGGATAGCTAAGACGAGCTTGAGGCTTTTTTGGAAATTGGCAGATACGATATTGTGGGGATAGCTAAGACATGGCTTCAAGTGGACAGGGCCTGGGAAATGAATATTCAAGGCTTCACGTGTTATCGTAAGGACAGACTGACGGGCAGAGGGGGTGGTGTGGCCTTGTTGGTAAGGGACGATATTCAGTGCCTTGCGCGGGGGGACCTAGAGTCAGGAGATGTAGAGTCAGTGTGGACAGAGCTTCGAAATACTAAGGGTAAAATGACTGTCTTGGGAGTCATCTACAGGCCCTCAAACAGTATCTGGATGTCGGATGTAAGTTAAATCAGGAGCTGAAATTGGCCTGTCGCAAAGATGTCACTACAGTTGTTATGGGGAATTTTAACATGCAGGCAGACTGGGAGAATCAGGATGGTATTGGGCCTCAAGAAAGAGACTTTGTGGAGTGCCTCAGAGATTGATTCTTAGAGCAGCCGGTGCTGGAGCCGACCAGGGAGAACGCAATTCTGGTGGCTATTGTGGAACGAACCAGAATTGGTCAGAGACCTCGAAGTGAAGGAGCCATTGGGAAGTAGTGACCATAATGCAATAAGCTTCAATCTGCAATTTGAGAGGGAGAGGGTACAGTCGGAAGTGACAGTACTTCTGTTGAATAAAGGGAACTATGGAGCTATGAGGGAGGATCTGGCCAAAGTTCAATGGTGCAATACCTTAGCAGGGATGACCGTGGAGGAACAATGGCGGATATTTCTGTGTATAATGCAGAAGTTGCAGGATCAGTTCATTCCTAAAAGGAAGAAAGATCCCAGGAGGAGGCATGGGCGACCGTGGCTGACGAGAGAAGTAAAGAAACATATAAAGTTAAAAGAGAAAAAGTATAACATAGCTAAGATAAGTGGGAAAACTGAGGACTGGGAAGCTTTTAAAGAACAACAGAGGATTACTAAGAAGGAAATACGCAGAGGAAAAATGAGGTACGAAGGTAAACTGGCCAAGAATATTAAGGAGGATAGCAAAAGCTTTTTTTGGTATGTGCAAGGCAAACAAAAATGGTCAGGGCAAAAATTGGGCCCTTGAAGACAGAAACAGGGGAATATATTACGGAGAACAAAGAAATGGCAGAGGAATTAAATGGGTACTTCAGATCTGTGTTCACTGGGGAAGACACAAGCAATCTCCCTGAGGTAACAGTGGCTGAAGGACCTGAACTTAAGGGAATTTATATTTGCCAGGATTTGATGTTGGAGAGACTGTTAGGTCTGAAGTTTAATAAGTCTCCAGGGCCTGATGGTCTGCATCCCAGGGTACTGAAGGAGGTGGCTCGGGAAATCGTGGATGCGTTGGTGATTATTTTCCAGAGTTCAATAGATTCGGGGTCGGTTCCTGAGGATTGGAGGGTGGCTAATGTTATACCACTTTTTAAGAAAGGTGGGCGAGAGAAAGCAGGGAATTATAGACCAGTTAGTCTGACCTCAGTGGTGGGACAGATGATGGAGTCTATTATAAAGGATGAAATTACTGCACATCTGGATAGTAGTAACATGATAGGACAGAGTCAGCATGGATTTATGGAGGGGAAATCATGCTTGACTAATCTTCTGGAATTGTTTGAGGATGTAACTCTGAAGTTGGACGAGGGAGATCCAGTAGATGTAGTGTACCTGGACTTTCAGAAAGCTTTTGATAAAGTCCCACACAGGAGGTTAGTGAGTAAAACTAGGGCGCATGGTATTGGGAGCAAAGTACTAGATTGGATTGAAAATTGGTTGGCTAATAGGAAACAAAGGGTAGTGATAAACGGCTCCATTTCGGAATGGCAGGCAGTGACCAGTGAGGTACGGCAGGGATCCGTGCTGGGACCGCAGCTGTTTACAATATATATTAATGATATAGACGATGGTATCAGCAATAACATTAGCAAATTTGCTGATGATACAAAGCTGGGTGGCAGGGTGAAATGTGATGAGGATGTTAGGCGATTACAGGGTGACCTGGACAAGTTAAGTGAGTGGGCAGATGCATGGCAGATGCAGTTTAATGCGGATAAATGTATGGTTATCCACTTTGGTGGCAAGTACAGGAAGACAGACTACTACCTCAATGGAATCAATTTAGGTAAAGGGGCAGTACAGAGAGATCTGGGTGTTCTTGTACTCCAGTCAATGAAGGCAAGCATGCAGGTACAGCAGGTAGTGAAGAAGGCTAATAGCATGCTGGCCTTCATAACAAAAGGAATTGAGTATAGAAGCAAAGAGGTGTTTCTGCAGCTGTACAGGGCCCCAGTGAGACCACACCTGAAGTACTGTGTGCAGTTCTGGTCTCTAAATTTGAGAAAAGACATTCTGGCTATTGAGGGATTGCAGCGTAGATTCACGAGGTCAATTCCTGGAATGGCAGGATTACCTTACACTGAAAGACTGAAGCGACTGGGCTTGTATACCCTTGAGTTTCGAAGACTGAGAGGAGATCTGATTGAGACGTATAAGATTATGAAAGGATTGGACACTCTGTCAGTAGGAAACATGTTTCCACTGATGGGTGAGTGCCAAACCAGAGGACACAGCTTAAAAATACGGGGTAGACCATTTAGGACAGAGCTCAGGAGAAACTTCTTCACCCAGAGAGTGGTGGCTGTGTGGAATGCTCTGCCCCAGAGGGCAGTGGAGGCCCGGTCTCTGGATTCATTTAATAAAGAGTTAGATAGAGCTCTCAAAGATAGTGGAATCAAGGGTTATGGTGATATGGCAGGAACATGATACTGATTAGGAATGATCATCCATGATCATATTGAATGGCAGTGCAGGCTCGAAGGGCTGAATGGCCTACTCCTGCACCTATTGTCTATTGTCTATTATCCTCAGACAGCCTCTTCCAATCTCACAAACACTTCCATCTGGAATGGCAAGGGAGTAGACTTTTGAGAACCTCACCACCTTCACATTCCCCTCCAAACCAGTCAACATCCTGATTTGGAAATATATCGCCTTTCCTTCACTGTTGCTGCGTGAAAATGCTGGAATTCCCTCTTTCATCAATAGTGGGTCACCGCACAGCAGGTAGTTTGCAGCAGTTCTAGAAGGCAGCTCAGCACCAACCTCTCAAGGGCAACTGGGGACGGGCAAGAAATGCTGGACATATCCAGCGATGCCCACATCCAATAAAAAACCTTTTTTTTAAAAAATAGTTCCAACTTGAGTATCTCGATGGGACAGGTTATCTGATTTGAACACGAACAGGAAAGCAGTGCTTCTAATATTGAACATTTTAGACTTTTCTGTTATTAGATGTGTGTTCAGTATTCGATGGCATATTGTTGCTGAGTGCTGTGATAAATTGCACCTGATTTGTTTAAATGAACAATACTGGCGTAACAGGACCAATCCTTCGCGAAGTACCAGACAGAAAATGACATTCATCCTAGGGACAATGGACTCCCGCCAGATGAGACTCACTGATAGCAGCTCATATTCAAAATATTAATGGAATACTGTTTGACACTAAATCCTCCCACCGTCCATATCACAGGGGTTACCATTGCCCAGAACGTGAAGTCAAATCAACATACAAATACAAGGGTTACAACAGCAGGTCAGAGACTTACAAGTCTATACTGAATAATAGACCCGATGACCGAAAGGGCATGAGATATAGCAATAGATTTAGGCGATTCAGCCCATTCTTTCACTCTGATACTGTGCCATTTTGTCATTGTCTCTTTGAAAAGTGGAAATATCTTCTACATACTGACTGTATCAACCTTTGCAGTAATCCATTAGACCCCCCCCCCCCCCCCCCCCCCCCCACAAAGCCCCACAATTCTTCTAAATTCCATGGAGTACACACTGCCGCTTTTATAACAAGCCGTCATCCCTAGGATGGATCACCTCCAACACCAGCAGATCTTTCTCCAGAGATAGTATCCAAAACAGCTCACAACTGGCCAAATGCCGTCTGTCCATAGCCTATTACATTCTCAGCAGTATGTCTCCCGTCTTGCATTCTTGCTCTCTTGAAATGAATGTGAACATTACTTTTGCTTTCCTAACTGCCAAGTGAACATGCACGTTAACCATAAGAGAGGACGAGTTGCTTCAAAATTCTTTTGTACTTCAGATTTAATGGATCTTATTACAACATAGTGTCTCCTCTATTCCGCCTACCAAAGTGCATATTCTCACACGTTCCCATATTGTGTTCCATCAGCCACGTGTTTTCCCACAGTCCGAAACTGTTCAAGCCTTTCTGCAGCTTCCCCACTTCCTCAATATCATCTGCAAACTTAGAAAAACTGCCCTCAAGTCCTTTGTTCAGTTTGTTCATATATAATATAGTTCCTGGCTCCCTAAGAACCGTCCACCATCTACAAGGCACAACAGTCAAGGTGCTTGACTCCATTCAGGTTGAAGCAGTGGCTTGACTTGAATTACACCTGTAAAGTCTTCAGTCCCTGTGCCACTGACTCTCAGTAGAAGCACACCCTACCCCCTTTTGTTGTGAGTTTACTTCATTATGGCGCAGAATCCCAGTCTATTGATGTCACTCCTTCTCAACACTAACTGAGTGGTGCTCACACCAACCAATGTCACTGTGTATTGATGACGATGGAGGAAGGTCGGCGGGGGGATGTATATGATTAATAACAGTGTGACTGCCAGGCTGAAACCTGCCCCGCCAGCCTCGGATGTACTTGTGCCTGCTGTCACCGCTGCAGGCATGATCAGTCTTCCCGCAGGTCAAATCAAGGAAAGCGACGGGCCTGGATAGTGTTCCCAGCTAAGCTCTCAGATCCTGTGAGGACCAACTCGCAGAGGTATTCACATTCAATTTCAGACTCTCCCTCCCAAAAGCTGAAGTCCCAACCTGCTTCAAGAAGACCAACATTAACCTTCATCATTGTGCTTCCAATTAAACCTGTTGAACTATAACCCGGTGTTGTGTGATTTTTAACTTTGTACACCCCAGTCCAACACCAGCATCTCCAAATCATAACATCCACCTTGTAAGTGAGAAAGCTCATACTTTAATGACTGAATGATTACCGCCCAATGGCTCTAACGTCAATAAACATGGAGTGATTTTAAAGGCTGGTTAGGGCCCACATCACCTCCAATCTCCCAGCCTGACTTGATCCCCGATACTATGCCGACTGATGTAACGGGTCCATAACAAATGCCGTATCCCGAGCCCTGCACATATCCTTAGGACATCTGGACAACAAAGACACCTATACCAGACTCCTGCTCATTGACGACAGCTCCACCTTAAACATCATTATCCCCTCCAGATCTCAAAATTCCGTGACCTTAGTCGCGGCTCCACCCTCTTCAACTGGATCCACCTTTTTCTGACCCACAGACCACAATTAGTGAAGATAGGTATCTGCACCTCTGCCACAATAACACTCAATACTGGAGCTTCTGGAGGATGTGTCCTCAGCCCCCTACTGTACTCCCTGTACACACACGGTTGTGTCCCTCAGCCCCCTACTGTACTCCCTGTACACACACGGCTGTGTCCATCAGCCCCCTATTATATTCCCTGTACACACACGGCAGTATCCATCAGCCCCCTACTGTACTACCTGTACACATACAGCTGCGCCCTCAGCCCCCTACTGTACTCCCTGTACACACACGGCTGCGCCCTCAGCCCCCTACTGTACTCCCTGTACACACACGGCTGTGTCCTCACCCCCGACTGTACTTCATGTGCACCAAGAGATATGCCCTCAGCCCCCAACTGTACTCCCTGTGCACTCACAGCTGTACCCTCAGCCACCCGACTGTACTCCCTGTATAAACACGACTGCGTCCCTCAGCACCCTACTGTACTCCCGGTACACCCACTTCTATGTCTTCAGCACCCTACTGTACTCCCTGTACACACGCGGCTGTGTCCTCAGCCCCCTACTGTACTTCCTGTACACACGTGGCTGTGTTGTCAAATTCCAAACAATGCCAACTGTAAGTTTGCTGATGACATCACCAAAGCAGGAGGGATATCAAACAACGATGAGTCTGAACACAGAAAGGAGATAGTAGGTTTGGTGGCATGGTGGGATGATAATAACCTCCCTCTCAAATTCGGCAAAAGTAAAGAACTGATCATTGACTTTAGAACAAAAGGAGGGAAACAAGCCACTATCTACATCAACGGTCAAGACAGTGCAGCGCGTCAAGTCCCTCAGACTGATGATAACTGGCAACCTACCCTGTCACATAGTTGTGACAGTCAAGATGCTTCAAAAACGTCTCTCCTTCTTCACTTGGCTCAGGATATTTAGCATGCACTACTTCTACAGATGCACTATTGTGAATGTACTGTCCGGGTAATGGCCCGGTACGGCCACGCTCTGCCCAGGACCATCAGAAACTACAGAAGATTGTGTTCACAGCCCAGACTATGACGGACTCCAATCTCCAAACCATTGACTCTATTTACACGGCTCGTTGCTGCCGAAAGGCTACCAACGTCTATCCAAGATTACTGAGGGAAGGGAGAGAGGAAATAGCTAGGGCCTTAACAGATATCATTGTAACATCCTTGAACACAACTGAGGTCCCGGATGACTGGAAAGTTTCTAAACCCCTTGTTTAAGAAGTGTAGCATGAATAATCCAGTTAATTATAGACCGATGAGCCTGACATTTAGGGTAGGGAAGCTGCGAGAGAAGATACTGAGGGATAGGATCTATTCTCATTTGGATGAAAATGGTATTATCAATGATAGGGAAGGTCATGAATTACCAACTTAATAGAATTATTTGAGGAAGGGCCAAAGTTGATTGATGAGGTAAGGGCTGTAGATGTCATGTACATGGACTTCAGGAAGACGTTTGATAAGATTTCCTATGGTCGGGATATAGGGAAAGTGAAGTCACATGGTGTCCAGGGTGTGCTAGCTACATGGATAAAGAACTGGCCTGGCAACAGGGGACAGAGCGTAGTAAAGGAAGGGAGTTTCTCAAAATGGAGAACTCCGACCACTGGTGCTCCATTTAAGATGTTCGGGAAATATACATGAATGGGAAGGGAGCAGGGAATACAGACCTTTAGAAGATAGGAGAAAGGTTGAGATACAGGATTTGGATCGGCGCAGGCTTGGACCGCCGAATGGCCTATTCCTTTACCGGAATGTTCTTTGTTCTAACATTACCAAAGACCCATCATATGCCTGTAAAGATCTCACAACCTCTTCCATCAGGGTAAAAGATACAGACACTTGAACACACAGAGCAGTAAGTTCAGGAACAGCTCCTTCCTAGCTGTTATTCGACTGATGAATGGACTCTCTAATCTCAGATAATGCTGATTTTGTTCATATTGATCTCGCTTAGCGCACGCCCTGTACAGCATAACCTATAACCCTCTCAGACATGTTTTACAGCCATCGTTCAGTACATCCATTCTTACCATGCTCTTCCTGGACATATTGGCACAGGACAAAATAAATCCTCACCTCCCTACCCCCAGCTTCCTCCAGTGCTCACGCCGAGATATCTCCGGTCCTCACCCCCCAGCTCCTCCCATTCCCCTAAGCTCTCCTTGACTTATCCCCAGCTCCCTGTGAACTTTGCCTCTCACTGTTTCTCTCACACTGCCTATTTCCCTGTGTTTTCCTTTTTCCTGTCTTCTGTTTCTTTCCCTGAACCTATTATCTTCCCTTCTCCCTGCAAATGTGACTGTTTGTTTCCGTGTTTTGTTTCCTTTCTCTCTTTGACTGACTGTCCATCTGTTTCCCTCGCTGTGTTCTCTCTCTCCTTCCCTTTGTTTCTGTCGCTTTCTCCTTCGTTGTGATGGTGATGGCTTCTCTATTAGTTTGAAGCAGGTGATAGCTCATTGGTTCGATGTTGGCAATACAATACACGCCACAAGGTTTTGGTATAGAGGATATAATTTAAAATTATCAGTTAAATTTCAGTTGTTGTCAAAACAGCAACCAGAACGTGAGCATCCATTTAAAAGCCAATTGTTGCATCTAACTATTTTAAAACCGCCCGTCCCCCAGTGCCCTGCATACTGGCAACTCAAAGCATTCTATTCGGGTGCATAATGACCTGACATGGTAACTGCTCTGCCTAGGTCCATAAAAAACTACAGACGGTTGTCTGCACAGTCCAGTCCATCACGGAAGATAACCTTTCGTCTATTTGTACTTGTCACAGGCTGGCAACATCAAAGAACTCTCCCAAAACAGTGCTAATCTCCTACAACCTCTTCCAACAGGGAGGAGACACAGAGGCTTGAAAACATGGACCAGAATGCTCAGGGACACTTCCTTCCCTACCATTATTAGACTGACAAATTGACATCTCTCACTTTTCAAATAACATTAACCTTACTAATGGCGATCTTACTTCGCCCACCTCCTGTGAAGCTGTAATCTTGTGTGCCTCACTCTGTCCAAGGACCCTGTGATCTCTGTTTTCTTGTTTCGGGTCTTGTGCCTGCACTACAATAAAAACAAACCTTTCCATTGTACATTTGACTAAAATAAACGAAACCAAATCAGATCAAACACGTGGACTACAGTGGCTCAAGGTCTTCTCAAGGGCAACTGGGAAAGTGAATAATGCTGCCCCAGTCAGAGATACCCATATCTAATTAATGAATATAAGAAGATGACCACACTTAGGAAGGACAGACAGAGGGAAGCAAATCGCTTTCACCATGATCTTAGATATACACAGTTTTCCCTCACTATTTGTAAGTAGAGTGTTCCTACAAAACCGTTCACAAGCGGATATGGTGTAATGTGCAGTAGCACTGATTTATATGGGAAAATTATCGACTTTCTTCGTAAAAGTGAAAATCCTGTTCGGATTTCTTTTGGTTAGCGAAACTAGGTCATAATGTAAGTCATTCCGAAAGGGAAGTGGCGAAAAGCGAACTTTTGAAAAGCGGGTGATACCTTTATTTACAAGGGCATGATATTCTGGAAGATGGGAAAGGCGAAAAATAAATGAGGCGAATCTCACATTTTATATCGAGACCAGCTGATCATCATTCTCTTTGTTTGCTCTTTTTCTTCTTTATCTCTCTTTCTCTATTGATTCCTTCTCCCCTTCAAAGCAGACTTCCCTGTCAACGGTGTTAATCACACTCCTTTGCAGCTGCTTTCAGTTCAGGCAAGTTTCTCTGCACTTTCTGTTCGTTTCTTTGCATTTCTTTCTATAATTTCAGATTTTCAGCTACTTTCTTTATTTGATTTCACCTTCAATTTTGTTAATTCGTGGGACGTTGGCATCTCTGCCAAGGGCAGCAGTCAGTGACCATCACTAATTGCTCTGATTATGAGGCCATTCCACAAGCCAATATACAGTTAAGCACATTGTCATGGGTCTCAAGTCACAATTAACCCAGACCGGGTAAAAAACATTAGATTTCTTTACTGAAGGCGATCAGTGAAAGATGAAGGTTTCAGACAAAATGTTGCTTTTATGTTTGTTTTTCGTGAAATTCACTTTTATTCCAATTCTTATCATTTTTATTTAAGTTCTGTAATCAGTTGGAGTGGACTTGAAACACATTATTTGAAACAATATCTTTCGTTTAATAAGCTTTGCTTCTGAATTACATCCAGCGACATTCCTACATTCATATATTGTCTTAATCATGAAGTAACGTCCGAGACAAGAGCAATTTTGTGATTGAAATATTTGTAATCGGAAAAGTGGTCAGAAGAGAGCTTGAAACATTAAGTCTGAATTTTACCAACGTGCAGCCAATGGTTGGTTCAGCAACAATACTGACACAGAGATGGAGATTGGGGATATGAGGAGCTGGGAGTGGACAGGTTTGGTGACAGAGTGAACACGAGACATAAATCAGTTCAGGGTGAAAAGGGATCTCGAGGTTGTGCACAGTCTTGTTTGCAGATGGTTGTGAGGGAGTGGTCTGCAATTCATGGGTAATGAATGGAGACTGCCATTGAAACGGGAGACAATAGTTTCTTTCTCTGACAAATATAGATAACAGAAATTGCAACGAAGTTCAAACTTGTTTATGTGATTAATGAATGCACAGAGGTAGAGAACACCAACAATAGCGAGAATAGGTTAGTAGCACACCCTCCACCCCGCCAAGACTAATCATCAGCACTGCATATCCGAGATGGTAGAAATCCCCAAGTGGGGGAAATCTTGAAAAGACTCAAGGAAAACCTCCTCTCCATTGTTGTAATGTTCCAGTCCGCTATTCTCAGATTCAGATCTATGCAGCTGTTGATCTCTGTTATTATTGGAGCTGATGCATCTGTTACTACAGTGGGATAGCGCACTGAATGAAGCCTCTTACTAATAGGAGAGGGAAACCCTCCAGTGACACAGTTGCATTGCATGGAGACGGACATCAATCACAGTCAGAGCAAACAGTCCCAGCTTTCAATACAGCACGTTCAGTTCACAATATATCTCGACTGGACTACATGTTAACATTGCTTTCTATTGGTCACATCTCCAATCATTAGTTGCTCTAGTGAAGTCAGTTGTGAGGGAGAATAAAAGTATATTCTTTTCGTAGGCTACATCATTCTGCTCTGTTTTCCGTTTACTATGCTGTAACCATCTCTCCAAAAATTCTTCCACCCCCCAAAAGAATCACAGTCAGGATGTTGTTACTGTGCTGATCTCTCCTCCACGGTAACAAACGCTAGCCAACAGACTGTCATTGGGCACAGCCGCCCTGAACATAGACAGGAAGTGTGGACTTCTCTGAATGTTCCCCTCACTTCTCTAATAAGGCAACTTTGAACTTCCAGAGAGAATATGATTCAGTAATTTATTTATATAAATTGACAGACTTCGAACTGCAGTTTTATTTGCTATAAACCGTATTTTTTACACATTTTGGCCTCAGTCCAACACTAAAAGTGATAATTACAATGAACATATTCATTAAGACTTATGAATTAATGAGTCAGGTTCGAATGAACATGATATTGGCTGGGAGATAGGGCGGAATGGGAGCAGTGGCTGTGGAGACTGCATGGGGAGTACAATGATAGTCCCCAGTCATCATCACTCTTTCTAACAGACAGAATTAAATCTAATGCAAAACAAGGAAACAGCCAACATTTGGGAGATGCAATGATGAATGACAATGTGAACTAAAATGGTAATATTAAATGTGATAAAGTGAACTATATTTTATATACATACCATTTAATCATTGTGAATACAGATTGAGTAAGGTCACCGGACCTGAAACATTAACTTTGATTTCTCTTCACAGATACTGCCAGACCTGCTGAGCTTGCCGTCTAAGTTCTCTTTTTCTTTTTGTTTGAGATTTATCATATTGTTCATATCTGGCAGGATACTTGCAATTAAAAGCAGACACTCATAACAAAATGTGAAGGGCAATGGGGACAATACAGGAGACTAACAGTAGAGATATAGTCATTCCAAGCTGGAAGAGACAATGGGCTGAGTTTCCCCCACTTTTGCTGTAAATAATTCTGTGTTATGTAATCAAAGCCTTTGGAGAAGGGGTAGACAAGCTAGTTCAACGAAGGACACAGAGTGATCCACCATCAATAATCTATTCCTATTATCTCATGAAATTTCAGCTGCCTCTATAATGTATTTTCAAACAAAGTGGAGTTCCTGAGATTTACAGGATAATCAGAAAAATACTATTTTTTCCTTTGACTCTTAAAGAAGAAACAGATTTCGGCCGTAACACAGGTGTCACAGACACACCAGCAATAATAGGAACAGAAAAGGACAACATTGTCCATATATAACTAAATTCAGCATGTAACCCTGTCAAGAAACATGAAATATAGTGATATGGAAACATGAAATACAAACAGAAAATGATGGTAGAAGCGCAACAGATGAGGACGTATCTGCAGAGAGAAACAGAGTTAACATATCAAATATGATATGACACCGTTCTGCAAAAGTCATATTGGAATCAAATTCTGTGTATCTCTGCTCAGAGGGTGCCAGGCCTGCTGAGTTTCCATCATTCGATTTCTTTTTCTTTCGGAACTGTGGCAAATTGACTGATCTGAACGGTATAAGCAAAGCTGCTATCTCGGTTGAATCTTGAGTAATTTGTTACGGACATTAAATGAGAAATTACAAAGTTCCTATGTTTCGCAGGGCTCCAAATATCGATGACGTATTGTATTGTGAGACAAAACCATTCTGAGACACAGTCTTTTGCATAGGTACATCTTGGATATTCCGTGAAGTGGTCACCCAATCTAACTTTCGTTTCCCCAACGAAGGGCAGACCACAATGTGAGCAGTGAATGCAGTAGACCGGTTTGTGGGAACTGTTTGTAGGATGGGGCTTCACCTGGAAAGTATGTTTGGCCCCTTGGATAGTGAAGAGGGAGGAGGTAAATGGGAAATGTAACACCTCCGGCAGGGGAGAGTGAAGTGGACCTGTGGTGGGGGGTGGGGGAGGTATTGGGACTGAATAAAGAGTGGACCAGGGTGTCCTGGAGGAAATGGTCCTTCAGAGGGCAGTAAAGGGAGAGGAGTCAAATATGTGTCTAGTGGTGGCATTGCGCTGGAGGTGGGGGAAATGCAGACTGATGATCTTATGCATGTGAATGCCGGTGGGATGGTAGATAAGGAAAAGTGGTACCCTAACGCTGTTGCAGGAGGGAAGAAAGAGGCTGACTGTAGAAGTGAAGGAGATGGGTCGGAACTGGTTGAGGGCCCTGTAAATAACAGTGCTGGGGAATTCTCGGGTGAGGAAGAAGGTGGACATTTCATCGGCCACATTTTTGAAGCTGACATCATCAGAAGCAATGCGGTGGAGATGGAGGAACTGAGAGAATGGAATGGACTCTTTGCAGGAAACAGGGTGTGAGGATATATACTCCAGGTAGCTGTGGGAGTTGGTGTGTTAATACTGGATATCAGTGACCGGTCTATCCTCAGAAACAGAAGCAGAGATGTCGAGGAAAGGAAGGGAGGAGTCAGAGGTAGACCAGATGAAAGTGAGGGAGGGGTGCAAATTGGAAATGATGAACTTTTCCAACTCTAGACAAGAGAGAGGAGCAGCATCGATCGGAGAAAGAGTTGTGGTTTGGGGCTGGAATAGAACTGGAACAAAGAATGGTCTACTTACCCCATGAAGGAATAGGTATAACTTGGGCCCCGTATGTATCCATGATTCCCATCTGTATGGCAGAAGCAGGCTGAAGCAATGGGTCTATCCAGAAAGTTCTGCTTGTGGATTTTCAGGAGGAGATAAAAGCTCACTCTGCTATCAGAGGACCATCAGCTTCGGGACTGTTAGGTGGGGGTGAGTTTGTGTGTGTTTGTGGAGGGGGGCGTGTGGGTGGGAATCTCCAGATGAAATGTGGTCAGATTTAGTTAATAAAATAACCTGATGTGCCTTGGTAGAGTTATGGACAAGCAGGTGATATGTGGAGGTATCTGAGAGCTGGCACCCAGCTTCTGAAATGTAGAGATGCGTCCACCAGACGATAGCAGCACTACCCTTATCGGCATTGGCTGAATAACATAGCCAGGGTTAGATCGAAGCATACAGCGTACAGTCTGTTCAGAGGGTGATAGGTTGGATAGGATGAGGGGATACAGAGAACTCAAGACAACGAGACTCACACGGAGCGTTCTCAATGAACAGATTGAGTTCAAGTAAATTCCAGAGGAATGGATCCAGGTGGAGGGAGAGTGTTGGAGCTGGACGAAGGTCTATGGGATGGGGAGTGGACTCTTGCACAAAGAAATGGACACCGAGGAGAAGACGGTGGAAGAGGAGTTCAACATTATTTCGTGCCTAAAATTTATTAAAGTGGGGGCACAGAGGGATAAAGCTGAGACATTTCCTGAATACAGAACATTCAGCATTAGAGAGTGGAAGGTTAGGAGGGATGGTGAACACACGACAGGAGGTGGGCTTGGGGAGGGGATGGACTCAGATTGCAGGGCATGGATTGGGTGGCAGGTTCCAGAGGCTCATCAGCATCTCTAAGTTATTCCAAATTGTGGGCCTCGTATATCTGTCGAGCATGGCGAATGAGCTGGAGAATGAAGTAGAATTGGGGATTGGTGCAGCCTTGAGCCAATGTGGTGTGATGCTGTTGAACAGAGAAAATGTTGATCTCAGGGGCAACGACACCGCACGACAAGTCCTCAGGAAGTAATTGATTGAAAATAATCGGAATCATTATCTTACTGTAATGCTCTGATTTCATTGGGGTGACACCCAACCAGCAAGGTCTTACTTTTCTGAGATTTTAGACCAAACTGTGAAAACAGATGTATCTTGATGTTATTACTAAGTCAAAACCATCCGTAGTTTTAGAAGGCCCTAGCAAGGGCAGAGTTTATTTGTCATTCCCAATAGCTCTAGGGAAGGTGTCATTATTCATTGATGAAATTACCAGCACAGAATTTCCTCCAATTCCAGTTGACCGCAGTTTCCTGAGGGTTAATGATGCTACATGAGTCAAATACTACTTTGATGGCAAGGGAAGTTACTCTGATCTCACCTCAACTGACATTGGAAAATAAGTTAAAATACTAAAGAGAAAAAGGGTAGAACACGGCATATTTGAACAATGTAGTCACTGTCCTCGCAACGTTTAAGGACAAACAGATGCATGGACCTCTGATTCTGAGGAGAGGTTTCTCCTATTTAGGATGAGACTGTTTAGTTAAGCGCTGTGACAGAGGGACAGAAAAAAGTTCCACTCTCTATGGGGAAAAAAACACCCTATGGACAATGACAGATATACACTATTGTCTGTTCCTATTGGGCATTGATCATCTCAATCTCATCATTCATTGATGACCAATAGAGGCACAGAAGCCAGCATCTCCCATCACACCAGTGGAAAGCAAAAAGGGTACGGGGTGGTCAGTGAAAGTGTGAGTAACTAGGGAATTGTAATAAATTACAGTGGGAGTGGCAGAAGAAGGGTGTGAAGAGATATCATCAGTGGAAGAGTATGTGGCAGCAGAAGGGGTAGTGCAAGGGAAGTAGGAGTGTAAAGAAAAAGTTGAAAGGGGAGGAAGAATGGCTAATGAAGTTTTAGTGACTGGGAACAGCTTGTTTTTGGAAAAGTGAGGTTGGGTGAAAACCACCACTGTTCAGGAAAATTGGGAACTGATTCGATTGAAAATTATGATTTGATGTACTTTTTCTATCATTTGATTCTTTATCAGATTGCACATTCACTCTGTAGTTTTGTATCTCCATCAAATGCAGGTGACGTGTTTTTTTCATCCTTGGTGTTTTGTCTCAACATTTTTTCAATTTTTTAACAGTATGTATTTGCTTCCAATTCAAGGTAGACATGAGAATATGATTTGATCTCCTGCAGTTTGTCCATAACATAGAACTTAATTGAATATTTATCCTCATCACATAAGCTGATTCAAGCAATTAGTCTGTGTCCATCCTGCAGATGCAAAATTTGTTCAGTTCTGACCATTGTTACAAAGGACAGTGCCACACAAAAGCCTAATGTTCCAGTGCAAGGTGGCAAACCTTACTTTATCCTAAATTAGTTACAAGCTTCATGAATAAGACATGCTGAGGGACAGAGTGTAAAAGGTGAATTTAACTTTATGTCGAAAACGGTATTTGCAGCAACATCATAACAGGTGTTAACTGCATCACTCTGTAAATTCTCCCAAATAAGAACAAGAGATTGGAATTCTCAATTACTCCTTTGTGAATACCATATGGAGAACAGGAAGGCAATCGACGTTTGTTTGTAATATTCAAAAATGATGATGGTGAGAATGTGGAAGATGGATGGCAGTGGAATGAAAACGAATGTTGGGGATGACACAAAGGCTAGCTGGGTGGTTCACAGTGAGGAGGAAAGAGTTAGCTTCAGGACGATATAAACAGATGATTTCTATGTCCAGATTAATGGCAGATGAAGTTTAACACTGATAAATGTGAGATGATGCACATCTGAATTAAGAAGACAAGTGAGTACTCAAACTGTGAAGGGCGAGGGCTAAACTTACTCCTTTTTTCTTTGCAACAGGGAAGGTTGAGGAGGGAACATGGTACAGGTGTACAAGAGCATAAGGCGTATGGAGAGAATGAACAGACAGCAGCAGTTCCCTTTACTCGAAGGGTCAAAAACAAAGGAAAACGTACTTAAAGTGAAAGGCAGGGGATTGAGAGAGGATTTGTGGAGTCTGTATTGAACTGAGAGGGTGGCACAGATATAGAATATAAAGTTCCTATGTGTGGAAACAGGCACTTCGGCCCAACAAATCTACACTGACCATCCAAAGAGTAACGCACACAAACATGTTCCTCCTATATTTACCCCTGACTAATGCACCTAATCTACACATCTCTGAACACTTTGGGCAATTTGGCATGGCCAATTCACTTAACCTGCACATCTTTGGATTGCGGGAGGAAACCGGAGTATCTCGAGGAAACCCACGTGGAAACGGGGAGAATGTGCAAAATCCATACAGGCTGTCACCAAACCTGGGTCCCCAGCGCTCTAAGGCAAGACTGCTAACCGCTAAGACGCTGGTCTGCGTCTGGAATGCATTTCCTAGGCGGGTGATTGATCAGGTAATCTCACAAACTTTTTTAAAAGCCTTTGGATATGCACTTGGTGGTGCAGGCTCGGATTTTCATTCAATTATTCTATGTGGTGGCAGCCACGAACACTCAGATATATTCTGAAGCAATAGCTAATCGCAGTTCCTAGTTTGTTCCATTGACTGTACTCAGTATGTGAGCCTCCAGTGAAGTGCTAGTGTTATCTCCCACTTTTTATTTAAATGTTTCGGTTTCCTTGAGTTTGTAATGTAATTTCCTGTGTCGATGATGTCATTTCTGGCCTTTTTCTCAGAGGATGGCAGTTGGAGTCAAAATTGATATGTTTGTTGATGGATTTGCCATGTTTCTAGGAATTCTTGTGCTTGTCTCTGTTTGGCCTGTCCTAGGATTGATATGCAGACCAAGTCCAAGTGGCGTACTTTCTCATTAGTACGTAAGAAATTGGTGTTGGGATTATGTCTTTTGTAGCTAGTTGATGTCCATATATCCTGGCAACTAGTTTTCTGCTTGTTTTTCCGTTGTAGTGTATGTTACAGTTCTTGCAAGGCTTATTGTTCCTGGAGCAGAACAGACAAAGATGTGAATTTATTGCGGTGCTCAAAGTATGAAAAAAAGTTGCAGAGTACAAAAAGAATACTCTATTAGTCAGCATTACAGCATCAAGGAATTCTAATTTCAAGGTAGTCTGCGAAAGAGCTAGAAGTGAAATAAGGAAAACGTCTTTATTTAGAATGTTGTTACGAATTGCAATTGACTGGGAAAGTTGTGGATGAAGATTCAAAAGAGAACTGGATATATATATGGAAATTATGAATTTAACGGGCAATAGAAAGAGGGCTAGCAAATGGGGGTGCTTGGGAGACATTTTTGGAGCTGATTAATACATAATGGCCAAGGCCCTCCTTCTGTACTTTAAAGTTTTGTACTCTATCATGTGCCAGCTGTGAATAAAAGTCAGCATCCTATTATTTCACTTTGTAAATGCTCGCAAAATCTGATTATTTGGTGCAGCATAAGCAATTAAAATGCAAGTATTGCAAAGTCAGCTTCGTTATGAAGTCTAATTATTACTCAGAACATGAATATTTTACATGTTGTATTCCAATTACTAAAACAGATATTTCATTGCTTTGTCACAAAACTCTTTGGAAAGCTCTGACTTTTCACTGAAACGATATTATGTTCGTTGTTTTTATTCACTCTCAACATTTCATACTAAACATCATTCATTCTAAAACTGGAAGTTTTCAAATTATTATTCACTAAAATTTGATAACACAAATAATTTATTTAGTTTAATATTCACAATCTATATTGAATTATTGTCATTTTTAAATTGCTGGCAAATAGCTGAAGATCGTACATTTCAGTGAGAAATGAAACTGATTGTTTATTATATAAATGTATAAGAACGCTAATTTTATTTGCATGTTCAATCGTTTGCCCACTCTGAAAATGTAATCATTCAGAAGCCAACCACTTTAAACATATTGGAGTGGCAAAACATTGCTTTGAATCCTGACATTGAATATTTAATTCTGATCACAAGATTTATGTTCTTTCTTCGATAAAATGTACATACTTTATTTCTGTGTTAGAAAATCTTGACATGTGTTTATATTTTAGTTCCATACATATAGAATCAACATAATTGATTTAAGAGATTATAGTTCAGTTGAATGATTATCGTTCACATTTTATTTTTGCTCAATTCATGAAATATAGCAAACATCCGATTATTGATCGGGTCAGTAAACTCAACACCTTGCAATGAGCTACGCTGAAATTTGCTTCAAATAGATCTGAAATCATTTACAGTGTTATTGGACCTCACAGCTGCCTGTGATACAGAGAGTCTCAGTGGCCTGTTCCAAATTCTGTGCATTGAGCTTCTAACCTGGTCAGGGCAATCAGTCAAACATTACTTCAAAACAAATAATTTGGAATCCACCTTGGGCAGGGGGAGAACCCGCCAACAGACTATCACTGGTCTTAGTGTAGGTACAAATGTTGTTCAGGTTAAATACTAAAGGCTGACCAGCAACTAAGTTTTAAAATTCATCTTCAGTCAGAGCCTGGCCCAGAGAGCAGAGTGTTGGCATGGAGAGCCAGAATCTCATCATACAAGTTATCTATGGTGATGAAATCTGACCTGCTTCCCAGACTCCATACATCTGCACCCCGGATCAGACACGGGTGAAGACGTTAACAAGTTGACAATCTTTTGCAGTGCCTTGTGTCTCATAAAGAAACCTCTAAATCCATATCCAATAAATATCACCTTCACATTCTCCAATATTAAAATAAAATTGTACATCTCTGTGAATGGTCAGAAATTACTACATCGCTCACACAGTAGAATGTATGTGAAGTAACCAGCAGCAAACAGCATTCCAAAAATCACATTAATAACTGAACTTGTCGGATTCTGTCTGGTTTAAGTAACCACACAAATCATACTGGCTTTCAGGTGACTGTAACAATGCACACCATAACTGGGGGTTTTGGCCTTGCACCCCTCCAAAGCTTCTTGATCTCACACACATCACTCCGTCACACATTCAACAATTGATGAGAATCCACAAGCTGGGTGAAACTGGAAACATAGAACAGTGCAGCACTGTGCAGGCCCTTCGGCCTTTGACGTTCCGTCGACCTTTTATCCTACTCTAAGATCAGACTAACCTACATACCTTTTATTATACTATCATTCATGTGCCTATCCAATTAAATATGCCTGATATAGCTGACTTTACTGCAATTGCTGGCTGTTCATTGCACACAGCAACACTCTCAATGCAAAGAACCTACCTCTGACATCTCCCCTAAACCTTCCTCCAATTACCTTAAAATCATACCCCCTCGAGAGCCATTTCCGCCCTGGGAGAAAGTCTCTGTCTATCCACTCTATCTATGCCTCTCGTCATCTTGAACACCCGTGTCAAGTAACTTTCCATTCTTCTTCGTTCCAATGAGGAAAACACCTTAGCTCCCTCAAATCTTCTTTGCAAGACATGCCTTCCAGTCCAGGCAACATCTTGATAAATCTCCTCAGCACCCTCAACAAAGCTTCCATATCCTTCCTATAACGAGGCAACCAGAACTGATCACAATATTCTAAGTGTGGTCTCACCAGGGCTCCATAGAGTTGCAGCATAACCTCGCAGCTTTTAAATTCAATCCCTCGGCTAATGAACACATCAAACACCTCCTTAACAACCTTAAAAACCTGGGTAGAAACTTTGTGGGAGCTAAGCCATGGACCAAATAATCCCCCTGTTCCTCCACAATGTTATAGTCCTGCCTTTAACCCTGTATTCTGCATTCAAATTCGACCTTCCAAAATGAATCATATCCCACTTTTCCATATTGAACACCATCTGCCACTTAGCAGCCGAGTCCTGCATCCTGTCAATGTCCTGTTGCAAACTACAAGAGCCCTCCATATTATCCACAATTCCACCAACCTATGTTACATCATCAAACCTACGAACCTACCCTTCCACTTCGTCATCCAAGTCATTTATCAAAATCACAAACAGCAGAGGTCCCAGAACTGATCCTTACGGAACACCATTGCTCACCTAGTTCCACACTGAATACTTCCCATTCACCACCACCCTCTGTCTTCTATGGGCTAGCAATTCTGTATCCAGACAGATAGGTCTCCCTGTATGCCATGCCTCCTTACTTTCTGAATGAAACTACCACGGGGAAGCTTATCAAACACGTTGTTAAAATCCATGCACGGCGCATTCACTGCTCTACCTTCTTCAGTGTGCTTAATCCCATCCACAAAGCATCCAAAAAGAATTGTGAGGTATGATCTGCCCCTCACAAAGCCATGCTGACTATTTCTAATCAAACTATGATTTTTCAGAATCCTCTCCAATACTTTGCCCAATACTGATGTAAGACTGACTGGTCTGTCATTCTCACGACAATCCCTGTTTCCTTGCCTGAAAAGGGAGTAAGATTTGCCACCCCCCAATCAACCGATGCTAGTCCAATGGAGAGTGAAGAAGCAAAGACTATCGCCAAAGGCACAAAAATCTCTTCCCTGTATTCCTTTCGGAACCTAGGGTGTTTCCCGTTGGCTGATTGATATATCTATCCTTAGGTTTGTATTTCAATCAGTCTGTATTTCACCTCAACTTGGTTACTCCCTGTCCAACCAACTGATTGACGGCTTTCCATTTTAGGGCTCTGTACAGTGCTGCCATCCTGAGCAAGTATGATTCCCAATATCCTGTGTATAATGGAGTGGAAAACATGCGAAGCTTTGACTCTGCTGCTCCTCAGATGCTGCCTGACTGGCTGTGCATTTCCAGCGCCACAATTTTCGACTCTGAACACCAGGATCGACAGTCCTCACTTTCTACATTACTGAGGGCTGTCCCCTCTGCACACTGAACAGGGAACTAATCAGCAGAAACTTGTTGTATCTGGAGCGGACTGTTCAGTTTTGGAAAGTTGCATTTGATGAACACATTTACTAAAAATGAATTTCAAATTCAACAAATATTGATTCAGTGCCAGAGTTACAGTTTTGGTTGATGAATTGGACAGGTTGATAACGAACAATGAATGACTGAAGAACCCCCAGGTACAGAGTATTCCAGGTGATATATTCCAGGTTGAATGTGCTTTACCTGAATGCTGGTAATTTTATGAGACAGACAGATATGTTCAGGAAACGAGGTGACTTGTGGAAGTGTGACATTTTTGCCATTATGGCGATGTGTTTTAGGGAGGTCAGGGCTGACAACTCAATATTTTGTGGTACCAGAACTATAGTCAGGACAGGAGAGACGGTAAAAGAGGAGGTATTTTAATAATTATGGAGTCAGTTACTGGCGTAAGAAGGGACGATATGTTGAAAGGATCCTCTAATGAGGCTTGCTGGTTAGAGCTCATGATCAAAACCAGACACAGAAACACTGCTAGGGATATATTATAGACCCCCAGATAAAGGAAAGTACGGGAGCAAGGTATAATAACTAAGTTATTGAGGTGTGTAAAAACAATAATAGGATCATTATATTCAGGCATTTCAATTCCAAACATTCATTAGGTCAGTGATAATTTTTGAAGAGGGGGCAGGGGTTTTGAAATTTATTCCAGAGAACTTCTTATATCAACATAGAGCAGATACAACAATGAGCAGTGCAGGGCTGGGTCTCACTGTGGGGAACGAAGCCAGTCAGCTGTTCCTGGCAGAAGTGGGAGAGCATTATAGGACCAGTGACCGTGATATCCCACATTTTTGACTTTGCTAAGGAAAAGACCCAGAAAATGTTAGAAAAATAAAAGCTTCTGGGTGAAACTGTAGCAGAACAAGGTGGGGTGGGGGTTGAGGGATCATTTGACTAAAAAGGAATTGATGACAGTGTCGGCCCAGCATATTACACCGAAGATAAAATTTAGGAAAACAAACCCAGAGAATCTCAGATGTCGACACAAATTCCGAACAGAATGAAAAAGGAAAGAGAAGCTTAAAACAGGTTCCAAGTGAGCAGGCCATCAAAGGTCCTAAAAGAGTATAGAGAGTGGAGGGCTAAACTTAAAAAGTCAGCGGAAGAGCAGGAGGAGGGGTGATAAAACATTAGCGGGTAAGATTAGCAAGAATCCAAAGTCATTTTTATTTGGCTTATTAAGGGGAAGAGAGTTACGCGGGAAAGAATGGGAGTGTTAGGGACTTAGGGGACCGCCTGTTCACAGAGCCAGAGAATATGTTAAACACATCCTACGAATCGGTCTTCAGTTTGGAGAAGCAGTTCCTGGATTCAGGGAAAGTGACCGTTTGACCCTTGAGCAAATTGATACAGGAGCTGAGGAAGAATTGGAAGTTTATGCAAGATAGAGTGGGCAAATCACCAGATTAAAGACCAAGTCTCACATCAGTGAGAGGGAAAGAATTGTAGAAAATTTGGAGGGCTGTTGAGGCTGGATCATTAAATATCTTCAAGGCTGAGACAGGCAGATTTTTTTACAAGTGTTACGGGGAAATCACAGGAAAGTGGAATGGGGGATTAACAAAATAAATATAACCTAATCGAAGGAAAAGCAGACTCAGTGAGCGGATAGACATATTGTTGCCCCTATGTCTAATGGTGTTCTTTTCCAATAGCCCTGTATTCACAAGAACATCAACCTCTCTCACTATGGAGTGAGACACAGTTTGAAATGCAATCGAGGGATTAGAGGAATTCATAAACGCGATACGAATAGACAGAAAGTACGAGAGGACTGCGATAACACGGATTGCCTGTCGGGGTGAGGATTTGCATCGACACAGTCTCCACTACCAGAAGGAAGACCTCAGCAAGACACCCTCCAAGGCCAAGCAGCGACCTGCACTGGGGAACAGGTAGTCAGTGGCCAGGTGTC
This sequence comes from Chiloscyllium plagiosum, assembly GCF_037043375.1. Classification (NCBI taxonomy): domain Eukaryota; kingdom Metazoa; phylum Chordata; class Chondrichthyes; order Orectolobiformes; family Hemiscylliidae; genus Chiloscyllium; species Chiloscyllium plagiosum. The sequence continues at coordinate 76,210,372 of NW_028270167.1, forward strand.
AAGGAGTGCTGAAGGCCTAAACACTACATCACTGTCGTGTCTCCTTCCTTCCCTGACCAAAACTAAATGTGGAGGGGTAGAGAGACATGCCGTTGGTAGCAGAGTAAGCAGTACGTCTTTGACACGAGAGGCTTCGGACAGCTCCAGCTCAGCAAAATATACAGGTAAACTCAAATAAAGTCCTTTTAACTTTATTGTTACAGCAGTCCAAATGGCAGTTAGCACAGTCGCACGTTCCTCTTGTGGGATGTGTGAGCTCAGGGAGCTGATGGCTACACATGTGGGAATTGCATCCAGCTTCAGCTCCTGGGGGACCATGTTAGGGAGCGACGCTGGGCGGCACAGTGGCTCATGGGTTAGTACTGCTGCCTCAGAGCACCAGCGACCAGGGTTCAAATCCGGCCTCGGGCAACTGTCTGTGTGGCGTTTTCACATTCTCCCCGTGTCTGCATGTGTTTCCTCTGGGTGCTGCGGTTTCCTCACACAGTTCAAAGATGGGCAGGTTAGGTGAATTGGTCATGCTAAATGACCCGTGATGTTGAGTGTAGGGAAGTGAATCTGGGTGGGCTATTCTTCGGTGGGTCAGTATGGACTTGTTAGACCGAAGGTCCTGTTTACACACTGTAGGTAATCTAATTTAGGATGCACTCAGGGTCATCCGAGATACTGACAAATTCATAGACACGCCCCTATTTATGTTTCTTTAATGAGTGTAATATTCCAGTCCAACGTTCATCGTCCTGAGTTCATTAGCCTTACCTGTCAGTCCTGTTGTATTTAAATAAACACAATTTAATCCAACAGGCCTTCCTTGCTTCCTGTCATGTTCCAGACAGAGAGTAGATGGGCGACCACCAGCAATGGCAAAGGGGGTAGGCAGGGAGTGCAGGAATCCTCTGTGGCCATTCCCCTCGAAAACAAGTAGACCATTTTGGATTGTTGTGGGCGATGACCGTTCAGGGGAAAGCAGCAGTAGCCAGGTTGGTGGTACTGCCACTGGCTCTGGGGCACAGCGGGAAAGGGTAAACGTAAACAGGAAGTTAAAGATCGGAGGGTCGATTGTTCGTGGGACAGATCAGAGATTCTGTGGTCGCAAACGGGAATCCAGGATGGTGGGCTATCTCCCAAGTGCTAGGGACCAGGATGTCTCCAAGTGGCTGCAGAACATTCTCAAGGGGGACGGTAAGCAGCCAGAAATCATTATGCACGTTGGCAAAATGATGCCCATAGAAATAGGGACGAGGTCCTGCAGCGTGATTACAGAGAGCTAGGAGAAACATTAAAAAAAACCTTGACAGTGATAATCTCCTGAGAGGGAAATTACTGTCCAAGACATGCACTGGAGGGGATACCAATATCTTGGCGGCCAGTTTTGCTAGGGTTACAAGGGAGGGTTTAAACTAGATTGGTGGTTGTATCCTCAAGAGCAGGGAGACAAGGAGATACAGTAATTAGAAATAGTAAGGTTAGGCTGGAAAATGACAGAGAGAAAGTAATGCATTTTGGATTAAATTGCATCTGTTTCAATGCAAGAGGGCTGACAGGTAAGGCCGATGGGACTGGGATATTATAGCCATTACAGAAACATGGCTAAGTGATGGAAAGGACTGACAGCTTAATGTGCTAGGGAACAGGTGCTTTAGGTGAAACAGAGATGGTGGAAGGAGGGGAGGGGGGTTGCATTTCTGATTAAGGGGAGTACCACGGCAGTAATCCGAGATAAAATAACTGATGGATCACCCAGTGAGGCTTTGTAGGTAAAATAGGAATGGAATGGTGAGGTGATTGGGGTTGTAATATAGACCACCAAAGAGTCAACAGGAATGAGAGTAACAAATATGCAGCGAGAGATGGGAGACCAGCAGGAGCAATAGGGTTATCATAATACGGGATTTTCATTTTTCTAATAGAGACTGGAATGGCCAAAGCGTTAAGGGATTTGATGAGATAGAATCTGTTAAATGCGTCAGGAAAGTTTCCTCAAACAGTATATAGAGTGTCCTACTCGGGAGGGGCAAAACTCGAAATTTTCTTAGGAAATAGGGCAGGACTGGTGACTACGTTAACAGTGGGGGAGCGCTGTGGGACCAGTAACCATAGTTCTATTAGTTTTCAAATAGTTATGGAGAGGGACAAAACTGGTCCTCAGGTTCATGTTCAAACTTGGGTGTGGCTCAGGTACAGGCAGCTGGGATCAAGGGAATCCCTGGAGATATATAAGAGATACAGGAGTTTACTGAAGAAGGAAATCAGTAGGGTGCAAAGGGGCAAGAAAGAGCCTTGGCTGAGAAGATTAGGATGAATCCAAAAAGGTACTTTAAATATATTAAAAGAAATAGCAATAACTGGAGAGAAGATAGGATCCCTCGAAGACCAATGTGGACAAGTATGTGTGGAACTGTAAGAGATGGATGAAGTCCTCAACGAATATTTCTACTCTATATTTACCGTGGAGAAAGACATGATGACTTCAGAACTTGAGGAAGTTAGTCGTGATATCTTAGGGACAATCCATATCATAGTAGACGAGATTTTGGATGTACTGGAATGTTTGAAAGTGGATAAATCTCACAGTCCTTACCCGATATATCCAATAACACCTCAAGGGTCTCCAGAAGAATTTGCGGGGACCCTGGCCTATAATGTTGATCATCATTAACTACAGGTAATGTCCCGGAAGACTGGAGGATAGCAAATGTGCCCTTATTCAAGAAGAACTGAACAGAAAAGGCCTTAGAACTAAAGACCAGAAGGTTTAACATCCGTGGTAGTTAAGTTACTTCTGAGGGATAAGATTTACATGCATTTAGAAAGACAGGCTTTGATTAGGAATAGTAAGTGTGGCTTTGTGCGAGGAAGTTTGTGCTTGACAATTTTCTTAAAGCAATTGGATGATGTGACCAGGAAGATCGACTTGGGTAGGGCAGTAGACGTCGAAACATGTGGTGTTGGAAAAGCACAGCAGGTCAGGTAGCATTCGAGGGGCAAGTGAATCTATGTTTCGGACATAAGCCCTTCATCAGGAATGTCCAAAACATGGATTCTCCTGTTTCTCTGATGCTGCCTGACCTGCCGTGTTTTTCTAGCGCCACACTTTTCGATACTGACCTCCAGCATCTGCAGAGCTCACTTTCTCGAAGGGCAGTAGATTTAGTCAATATGGATTTCAATTACACCTGAACAGAATAAGGTTTTTCAGCCCCTGGAGCCTGATATACAATTACAGGCGGAGGCCAATAAGCCCCTAAGGCCTATAAAACTGTAACCAGATCATGCAGCACCAATATCCAGTTACACAGCAACAGGAACAGTCTATTCAGTTACTTGAAGTCAGTAACACAGGAAATGGAAGAGGCCACAAAGTGACCGGACTATGGGGTATACTGGAAAAAAAACCAGGCCACATAGCCCCTCAGACCTGCCCTTCCATTCAGTAAGTCAGGGCTGATCTGCACTCGGCCACAATTTCTCTTTTATGCCCAATTCTTTGTAGCCCTCGACTCTCTGACGGGTCAAAATCCATTGACACCCACTCGCACCCCCCAAACATTTCCGGGATTTGGCCTCCCCAACTGTCTGGTCCCAACGGTCACTACCGCCTGAGAGAAGGAAACACTCCCCACACATATACCTTGGCCTATTGACATGGATAGAATTTATGAACACAGCGTAAAGTGACTGGCCCTGATATCATGGTAGTATTTGATTGAGCGAGATGTCAAGGAGACTGAACAAAATTGAACTTCATGGAAATTAGTTGTAAACTCCCCGCTGGTTGGATCATTCAGAACACAATGGGACTGGTGGACATCAATCATCCCAGTCCCTGGATATCCCTGTGGACAATCCTCAGGGTAGCTTCTTCGGCACAAACATCTTCAGCTGCTTCATCAATGTATTTCCCTCATGTCATACAATCAGAGATAGGGATTTTCTGTAAAGATTATACAATGCTCAGAACAATGGGTCACCTCCTAAGGTACTCAGGTATCAAATCTGGACAACATTCAAGATTGTGCTGTTAATGTAAAGGTAACATGAATCAAAAGCACTGAGGGACACTAAACATTTCCACGGTTAAAATAAAGAGGAACTCCTTCAGTAACTCTAGCTGGTTTCACAGTAATAGAAGAAAGACATTCCGCCCATCTGAACTGTTGGATAACAAGTGGCGCAATGTGTTCACTCACTCCTGCCTATTACACAAGGAGACAATTTCAAAAAACAGTAGGTGTTGGAATCCAAAGTACACGCGCAGGAAGCTGGAAGAACGGAATAAGCAAGGCAGCATCAAGATGTTGAGAAGTGAACGCCTTGGATATAACCCTTTGTCAGGGCTTTGGATGGGAGTAATGGGGGCTATAGATAAAGGGGTGGGTGAGGAAGGAGGAAGCAGAGTGGCGAGGTGGGGGATAAGTGAACACAGATAAAGGGTATCGGCGTTTTGATGATGGGAGGGCTGAATCCATTTGGTAGCTGGACAAAAGCTTACTCAGAGGAATGGAAGGGAGGGAAGAGCCTGGGAAGGGAGTAGGGGGATTTGAAGGGAGGTTATTTGAAATTGGAGAATTCAATGTTGAGTCCCCGGGGTGTAGGCTGCACAGGTGACAGATGAGATTTTGTTCTTCCAAATTATGGTTTGGTTCATTGTGGTAATGGAGGAGGCCAAGAATGGCCATGTCGGAAAGGTATTGGGAAAGAGAATTGAAATAGGAAGTGCCTGGGAGGTTTTCCATTCCACCTAACGACCCTAGCTTTCAGCTCCCAACGGGATTCATCCCTCCCATCGCCCAACCAGGTTGCACCCAATTCTTGGGTCCACATATCCATAACTCACCATCCCCCGATCTCCCCACCCCAACCACCCCCTTCCCTCTTTATCTGCAGCTCCCCCTACACCCCAACCCAGTTCTGAAGGACATTTATACCTGAAATGTTGATTTTCCCACCTAATGATGCTGCCTGGCTTGCAGTGTTTTTTCAGCCTTCCGTTTGTCTCCGATAACTCAGGAAGATCGAGTCTAGTCAGCACAACGTGCTAGTAGGCAGGAACGATGGGCTTCCAACTGAAGTCCTTGAATGCCTTTCCTCCGGCCAAGAGGAAGACATTCAGTCCCTCGAGACACTGACACATGAAGAGAAGAGGCCATACAGCTCCTCCAAACTGTTAGACTGAAATAGGAGGATGTCATTGTTGCTGCAACACGACTAACCAATGAGAAATAGATTGCACAGACAGACTGCTCCACATTGTTCCTCCTGGCCGCATTGCTAATGGTACACACGTGTTATGTTAACGTGGTTTGCTGACCATGAGGAGGGAAAGTGGTTTGTACCAAGTCCCAATCAGGCACCTTCCATCTCCGAGATATTACGGACTAGGCTAGACCACTCAAAACATTTTTAAGCAGGCAGCCAAGAGCATACCTTTGCAAATTGTTTCGGTAAGTGAACAATGAAAATTACCCGGAGTAATTTAGCTAGGTTGACTACTAGATTTTAAAATAGACAAAAACTTTATTGATAAAATTAAACAATAAAACTCAAAGAACAGAATAAGGAATTACGACAGAATTCAACATATTCAGCTAGACTTAATTATGCTGTTCTGAATATATACAATAGTCCCAATATGCAAACTCCCAATAAAAAAACAGCATAAATGGAACACAAACTTCCAGGTTGAAGTTGAAGGTCAGAAAAGAGAGAGTATCCACATAGCTCCCAGTTGAACTTCCCAGTTCAAAACGAAACTGAAAACTGCTCAGCTCAGCTAGTTCAGCAAAAATAGCTCACCACTCTCCATTCATTATACTGGTCACTTATAGAGCCTGACCACTTTGGCCTGAAGTCTCATTTATTTCAATAAAAACAAAAGGCCTCTGAAAATCCTTTTCATCTCTGTACCAAACCAGACTGATCGGAGCTTGGCCCCGTTTTATTGTACCTCTGAAAAAAATCAAGGACAGAGTCTCCTTGAGCCACGGAACAGCTTTTGGACAAAAAGGGACTTGCTTTGTGATATGTCTCCTCTCCCTAAAAAAAAACCCAGTTAGTAGTCTCAAAACTGACAGATACACTATACTAACTGTAAACATTCAAACACAAACCTATTCAAATTCAGGCCGCGGTACACCCACCATCGAACACCTCTGTATCTTATTCGAGTCTCAATAACTCATCAGCTTTCACATTTTCACGACCTGCCACACGCACAATGGACATATTGAATGGCTGCAACAACAAGCTCCATTTAAACAGTCTGATATTTTTGTCCTTAATGTTTTCCACAAATGTCAATGTGTTGTGATCAGTGTATACGATTGTCTCAGTTGCATTGCTGGTGATATAAACAACTGTTCTGGTGTAATGCCAACACCAAGTTTAAAGTCTCTTTCTTCACCGTTGAACATTTCTGTTGATGAACGTTCGACTTCCCAGAAAAATACCCGATGTGTCTTTCTATTCCCTCAACATCCTCCTGCAGCAACACCGGACTAATACCCACATCACTGGCATAGATTGCCACCTTGAAAGGCTTCATGTAATCTCGTGTAGCTAATACTGGGGGCAGTGGTTAACACAGTTTTTATGCTGTAAAATGCTTTTGACAGTCCTCTGTCCACTGAGAGTTCTTGCCCTCTTCAATTCGGTGAGTGGAGCAGCCACACTGCTTAAAGTTTGGCACAAACTGCCAGTAAAATCCAGTCAATCCCAGGAACCGTAGCACTGCATATTTCTTTTTGCCGACGGTGTGAAACATTCCCGAACTACTTTCATTTTCGTATGTCATGGGCCATTCGTCCATGTCCAATAACGTGACACAGGAACGTGACTTGGGCTTTCTCAAATTCACTTTTAGCTAGGTTTACCACCAAGCCTACCTTCGGACGTCAATTGAACAAGTCCGATAAATGCTGTAAATGTTCAGTTCCTGAGTGACTAAAAACCACCAGGTCATCAGTGTACACCATATAGTTGGGTAATCCGGAAATTACCTTATTATCAGTCGCTGAAACGTGGCTGGATCGTTTTTCATAACAAATGCCACAACTTTGAACTGATATAGTGCATTTGGCGTTATGAAAGCCGAAATTGCCTTCGCTCTCTCTGGCAGAGGTTCTTGCCAGTAGCCTCTGAGCAAATCCAACTTAGAAACTTCTCTCACTTTTTCGACACAATTCTCCAAATATGGAATTGGATATGCATCAGTCTTTGTAACGGCATTGACTTTGTGATCGTCCACACATGGCCATTGGGTACCATCTGGCTTTGGTACCATGACTATATGTGAACTCTAGTCACTGTAACTCACTTCGATTATGACATCTTGGAGTGTGTGCTCTATCTACTTCTGAACCTGTGCCAATTTTGGACAGTCATGCCTATAAGGATGTAGCATAATCAAAACAGCATCCCCTGTGTCTCCATCATGCACAATTATGCTCGTACTTCCCAGTTTATTGCCGCATATTTTTCCACGATATCGTAATAACTCTTTCAGGTCACTTTGCCTTTCTTGTGAAAGGTAACTCCATACTTTATCCCAATTTTTGACAACTTTCTCATTGTTCAATTTGATTTGAGGAATGTCCAATTCAGAATCCTCTGAACTTGGTTCTTCCTTCTGTGCTGTAAGCATTAACACCTCCTCCTCTTCCTTTCCTTCCCTTTCAAAATACCTGTTGAGCATATTCACATGACGCACTCTTGTGAGACCTCATCCTGTCTGGAGTCCGTACCAAGTTGTTCACCTCATTCAATTTCTTCCCAATTTGATAAGGTACTCTAAAACTTGCTTCTAAAGGCTCAACTGTTACTGGAAATAACACCAATACCTTATTCCCAATTGCAAAATTGCAAATTTGTGATTTCTGATCCACTTCCTGTTTCATTGTATGTTGCGATACTTTTAAATGTTGTCTAGCCAACTCTCCAGCTCTATTTAATCATTCCCAAAAAATTGACACATCGTTAAAATGGGTGGTCTCTGAATTCTGATTTATTAATTTCTCGTTAACCAATGGTAATGATCATTTTACTTCATGCCCACAAATTAATTTAAATAGACTGAATTTGGTCTGTGCATCTGTCATCACAAATAGTTCAAAAGGAATTTCCTTATCACATTCATCTGGATAATCCTGACCATAAACCCTCAACATGGTCTTCACTGTTTGATGCCAACTCGCTCATGTTCACTGTGATTCCGAATACTACGTAGTATATTTGAATTGCTTTATTCCCAAGTTACTCATCACCTGTTTGAATAGTTCGGATGTGAGGCTTGATCTGTCTGGATCTCTATTGGTAGTCCGTACCTAGTTAAAAAATAAGCATTTTTTTCTACAACTCTTTTAGCTGTAATGCTGCATAATGGTTCTGCCTCTGGAAATCTAGTCGACACATCCATTATTGTAAATAAATACTTATTTCCACTTTTTGGTTGAGATAGGGGACCTACACAATCTATCAAGACTCTTGCAAAAGGTTCCTCAAATGCTGGAATAGGTATTAAAGTTGCAGGCTTTATTACTGCCTGTGTGACATGTTTGAGACGTCTGGCAATTTTCAACGACATCTTTGTGTAGTCCAGGCCAGTGAAAATATCTTTGTATTTCAGCCTGTAATGTCCTCACCCCGAAATGATCTCCAAGTGGTAGCTCATGTGCCACTCGCAGCATCTCCTTTTTATTACCAACAGGCAAAAGAGTTTGATGAATTTCTGTCCACGTCTGATCTGCTTCAATGTGTGCTGATCTCCATATTCGCATTACGACATAATTTGTTAATTAATAACACACAGAAATGCATTCATTCTATTTCTTATTAAATATCTTTTGATATAACTTTTTAAACTCCTCATCTTTCTGCTGTAATTCAATCAACTTAGCAGAGCTAAAAATACGTTCATGTTTTCCTACTTGCTCCTTCTCTGTTCCACTTCTCCAATCAAAAAGAAACTTTCGGATAACTCTATGTCAGCTTCCTTATCTGTGCCTTTATCCTGCTTAAACCCGTGTATCTGTGATCTTCTGATCACGCAATCGGGGAAATTCCTGGATAAACATTTTCTAGGTCTTCAATTGCCTGCATCTCCATTTGCCTTTCAACTAGAGTAGGCAGCACGCCTACCAGTGAATCAGCTATTTTATTTGCAAGGACAAATTTTATTCCAGGAGCTGAGAGTTCGGGGTCCAGTACTCCTACCACACATTCTACACTCTTCTCTGGACTCTCCAGCCTCACTTTACATAACTGAGCACTTTTTGCCTCACTATGAATTCCTGTCCACAGCGCATTTTATGGTAATAGTCTCTCAAGAGTGCATAAAGCTTCACCCCTCAGCATTACAGATTGAAAAGATACTGTGTCAATTAATATTGGAACCTCCTTACCAATTATTCCTGGCCTATGTGAATAAACTTTACCCTTTCATGTACGTTTTTTATGCAGAATTGGCACGTCCACTGATCATCTTGTACACTATGAGGCAATTGCCTAACTGCCCTTATGCTTTTTGTTACGAGTCCAACGAAGCTTCCAGGCTTGTCTGGTTATCCTACAGCTGGTTTTCCCCCAGCCCACCAACACTGTGATTTTGTGTGGCCCACTTTTTTACAATGAAAACACCATAGTATTTTAACTTATTTGTCCCCATCAAGGTTTTCTTTATTACTGTGGTAAATTATCCTTATAATCTGCACTGTGATCTACCTTTCCCTTTGCACGTGAGGATATCTCGTTGTTCCAATTTCTGTCCCTCAGAGACCAGAACTGGTTCTGGAAGCTAACCTTGCTGTTTACACTCTCTGCTCTTCCACCTGAGTTTGCATTACCTCAGGTAGTGAATTTTTGAATTCCTCCAAATACTAACCCCTTTGCTTGAATTTTAAAGCTCATATCCAACTATCGAAATTAGTCTGTTTGATCCTTACAAACTCAGTGTAGTTTTGACCAGGATTCCTCATTAGATTCCTGAAAGGTTGCCTTTGCAGACAAAATGTTTTTTTTAACCACTTCAGACTCCCCAGATAGGGATGTGAATACCCCACCAGTCCCACCTACAAGTTTCGTTTGGATCAACAAAACCCACATTGCCTCTGGCCACTGCATTTGTTGAGCCAACGTTTCAAATGAGATGGAAAGGACATCACATTCTTCTCATGAAATTGAGGCAACGCTTGAACATAAGCAAACAAATTCTCACTAGGTTTATGACTACCAGGGGCTTGCTCATCCTCACTCTCTTCCAGACTAAGCGCACCCCCAGCCGTTATCTCCAGCCTTTTACACTGACTTTCCTTTTTAAGTGTCAGTTTTTGTTTTCAAAAGCTCTTTCTTTCTCTCTCCCCTGTTGCTCTCTCTTTTGCCAATTTTTTTACTCTCTGTTCTCCTGCTCTCTTCCACCCCTCCCCCATCCCAACTTCTGCATTTTATCGAAAGTCAAATGTTTCATTTTGGCTGCCCTTTACTTACCTCTCGACGTTAACTCAAGATGTTTCATTTGCAACTGAATTCTTGCTATCTCTGATTCTGATGGTTTCTCCAGTAAGTTTAATTGACGAGCTACTGCTGTAATTATCTCTCCTTTCCTCACAGAAGCAGTCAGTTCCAATTCCAGCTTTTCAGCTAATTCTTGCAACTTGGTCTAATTCACTTTTCGTAAAATTTCCAAAGTCGCTGCATGCACACCCAGGAAGCTTTTAGCGACTGAAATAGCCATTATTATTCAAAGCTTTGTCAACCCAATCAAACTAATACCCGAATTAAAGACACTAACACCTCCCACTCGGTGTTGAAAATCCAGCAATGAGCCCCCAGTTTGTTATGGACGAGGCTAGACCACTCAAAACATTCTTAAGCAAGCAGCCCTGAGCATAACTTCGCTGTTTGTTTTGGTCATTATCCAATGAAAATTACCCGGAGTAATTTAGCTAGGGTGATTTTAAATCAGACAAAAACGTTATTCACAAAGTTACACAATGAAACACAATGAACAGAATAAAGAACCCCTACAGAATTCAAACTGTCCAGCTAGACTTAATTATACTATTCCAAATACACACAATAGCCCCAATAATCTAACTTCCTTGAAAAAACGTTATAATGGAATGCATGCTTCCAGGTTAAAGCTGAAGGGAAGAAAAGAGAGAGAGTTTCCACACAGCTCCTAGTTGAACTTCCCAGTTCAAGACTCAACTGAAAACTGCTCAGCTCAGCTCACCTCAGCCAGCTCAGCTAAAAGAGCTGACCACTCCCCGTCCATTATACAGGTTACTTCGAAAGCATGACACCTTTGCCATGTAGTTTCATCTGTTTACATATACATAAAAGGCCTCTGAAAATCTCTTTCGTGTCTGTACCAAACCAGACTGATCGTAGCCTGGCCCCGTTTTATTGACCCTCTGAAAAACATCAAGGACAGAGTCTACTTGAGCCAAGGAACAGCTTCTAGCAAAAAAGAAGTCAGAGAAGACAGGCTAGTGTTCTGTATGGAGGTCAGAAGCTGGTGGGAATGGCTAATACTATCAGAGTGTGGCTGATGACAGATATGTGAACAACATGACGTTCAATACAGGGTCACATACCAACTGTACATCCAGATGGTTAGACTTCATTCAGAACCTGGAGCTCTCTCTCAACCAACATGGGGGCTCCATAGAGCTCTGTAAACTATCATCGAGTCATAGAATCCCACAGCACAGAGACAGGTCAATTATCACAAACTGGTTCATGCTGATCAAAATGTCCATCCATGCAAACCCCATTTCCCTGCGCTTGGTCCATAACCTTCGAAACCTTTCCTATCTATACATTTGTCCAAATGTGAAGGCACGTATCATGGAAAACATATTATATCTAATGCTATCCGTATTTTGTTTTGGAAGTAATGAGTGTTGATTCATAACACTCCAGTGTTAATGCAATCACGTTTCATTCTTTTTGTAGCGTTACAGATTAAACACTCATTTCCTTCACACTCTCCTCATGGTATCATCACTGCAGGGATTAGTCTGGTGAAACTCCATTACACCGTCTCTCTGTAGCTCGGAGATCATTGATTATAAATGAAATAAAATACTGTCTCAAGTATACTCCACGACTGCAGAACGGTGTCTTCACTCTTATACTTTAATCATTTTGTAATGAACGCTCCTACTCATTTATTGTGCTGATTACTTGCTGAGTCATAGAGTCATGGAGATGCACAGCATGGAAACAGATCCTTCGGTCCGACCCATCCATGCCGACCATTAATCCCAACCCAATCTAGTCCCACCTGCCAGTACCCGACTGCTCTGTATGAATCCTGTTAGTGCCTCATGATCAAGGACATCCAGCTCCTTTTCACCAAGAGGACTTCCCATCATCTCGCCTTCTCATAAATTCAAAATGCGAAGGATGGCATTTTTTGTCAATCATTTATTTGCCTTATGAAGCAAAGTCACACCAACCACAACATCACTGTTGCCATTGGAGTTGATGGGAGATACTGAGGAGGCGATGATCTAGCTGTATTGTCTCCGAATATTAATCCAGGGAATCAGGTAATGACCCAGACACCGGATCTGAATCCCACAACGACAAATGTTGAAAATTGAATTCATTAAACTATCAGGAATTAAGAATCAAATGAAACAATGAAACCATTGTTGATTGTCCTACCTGGCAACCTCATGGCCTTCAGGAAAGGAAATCTACAATCTTCAACTGGTCGGCCTTACATGTAACTCCAGAACCACAGCAATGTGGTTAACTCTCAGTTGCAATTTGAAATAGCCAAGCCGGCCACTCAGTTATATCAGTCACTTCAAAGCATCAAAGAAATGAAACCGCATGGACCTCAACACTGACACCTTACAGCCCACGGACTGCAGTGGGTCAGGAAGGCAGCTCACCAAAACCTTCTCAAGGACAATGAGGAAAGGGAATTAAATGTTGGCCCAGCATCCCCATTCATGAATAAAGGAAGATGATCCCACTCAGGGAAGAGAGAAAAACAGACATAAATAACTTTAAGCAGGGACTTTGACATATATCTTACATGGTCATAATTATCAGTACTATGGGAACAGGAGAAGCATAAGTAAGGTTTAATTTCATTTTTTATTTCCATCCCAGCTGATCATCAACAATCCCTTTGTTTGCTTCTATCTCTCTATCTCTCTCTCTTTCTCCACCTATTCAACTCAGTCCTTCTCCTCTTCATAACAGATGTCGGTGTTAAACATCAATCACGCTATTTCCCAACTGTGTTCAGTTCTGATATATGGTCATTAGAATCTAATTGCCAATTCTATTTTTCTCTCAACCCATCTGCTCAGTATGTCTGGCACTTTCTCGTTCGTTATTGTTTCTGATCTGTTGCATCATTCTTTGCTTTATTTAACCTTTAATTTTGTTATTACTTGGAATGCCTGCATCGCTGACAGGGGCAGCATTTGTTGACCTAACCAAATGTCATGCTTTCAGTCAGTACAGAACCAAGCACCTTGCTGTGGGTCTCACATCAATCTTAAGCCAGACCAGATAATAACACAAGATCTATTTACCAAAGGACATCAGTGAAATAGATAAACATATAGACAAAATGCTGGAAGTGTTATGGTTGTTATTTCCAATTCCTGTCTTTTGTATTTACTTTCTGACATCGTCTGTGGAACAGTGTCTGTCTGTGTAATAACCTATGCATCTGAATTACATTTCTTCCGACATTACTGCTCTGAGACAGTGTTCGTGTCATCATGTTATTTTAGAGACAAGAACAAAGTTGTAATCGAAATATTTGCAACTGAAAGATCGCTTAGAGGAGAGGTGGAACCATAACGTCTGAATTTTACCGAAGCACAGATAATGGTTTATTAAGCGTCAGTTTGAAGCCAAGATGGTGACTGGGCATATAATCGAGCTGGTAGTGGATAGGTCTTGTGATGGATAGGATAACGAGACATAAATGAATATCATTTATTTAAATTCGGTATTGTGAACAGTCTCGTTCTCCGATGTTTGTGAGGGCGGGTGTGTGGGCGGTTCTGAAATTTGTGGGGAATCAATGGAATTTGCATTTGAAACTGAAGACAATAGTTTCCGTCTTTGTCAAATATAGATAACAGAAATAGCAACGAAGTTCGCCATGGTTGAAGAGATTAATAAATGGATAGAGATGAAGAAACTTACCAGGAACACCAACAATAGCGAGGATAGGATAGTAACCCGCCTGGATAATCAGCAGTGCACCATATATCCGATCTGATAATGTTGACCAAGACCAGGAAAAATAGACAAGACCAACGGATATACTCCTGTCCATTGTTGCAGCATTCCAGTCTAATGTTCTCACATTCGGATCCATTAATGGATCATTCCAGACTATTCTCAGATGTTTAAATCTCCTTTTTCTGTCTCTGCAGCTGCTGATCCCTTTGAGCGTTGGAGTTGATGCATCTGCTGCTACAATGGCATAAACCATTGCAAGAGGTCCCTTACTAATAGGAGATGGAAAACATCCAGTGACACAACCAGGATCCATGGAGACTGGCATCACTCACAGTCACTGAACAAACAGCTCAATTTAACCCCTTTCAGTATGGTTCCTTCAGTTTGAATATTTGCACCGCTGGCTATTGGTCACATCTCCCATCACCCATTGCTCTCGTGAAGTTAGCACTGAGGGTGAATGATGAATGGTTTCTTATCGCAGGCTAGATGATTCTGCTGCGTTGTCCGTTTGCAATACTGTAACCTCCCACCACCACCACCCTCAAAAACCACAATCTACATGCTGTTATCGTGCAGATCTCTCCTCAACTAGAACAGGCACCAGCCAATATATTTTCAGTGGGTATATTTGTAGTCCAATGCATAGGAAATGTAAATTTCCCTGGGCATTCCTTTCATTGGTCTAATAAAGCAATTTTGTACCTTCAACATTCAATGTGCTTCAGCACTTTTTAAAATATAAACTCACAAACATCTTAACACACTTTAGTAAGCACAAGTTTCTTCACATTCTCCTCATGGTAGCATCATGCCAGGGTTTAGTCTGGTGAAACCCCTTTGTTGATTAAACCTGTACACAATACATCTAACAGTCTCTCAACAAAACACTATCATTGGGAAAGATATATTTACTCTGGTACTTTAATCATTTTGCATGAAGAGCCACATATCATTTACTTCTTGCTGCATTAAAATTCTGTTTGTGACTTATGACCAAGCATATCCAGGTCTGTTTCAACAACAACACTTCCCAACCTCTCACTATTTAATGAACATAAATGTGAATGATGATATTTGTTGTTCATATCCGAAATATTTTAGATCTTGCGAAGAGCTATTGCCCAAACATTGATCCTTCTGATACCCCAAAGCCTTCACTCCAGATAATTATACTACTCTCTTCATTCTATCGATTATCCAACTTTTAATACATTCGTTGTATTCCACCCCTCCCTACCCATGGATTCGAACATTCTCTACTCACCTGTATTCAACCATGACAAACGTCTGCTGAAAATTCAAATAATTCATTCCCACTGGTTCTAAATTGTCGATGTCACAACGGACAACCTCCACAAAATCCAGCAAAGATTTATCAAATCTTTATCAAAGATCAATATCATTTCCCCTTCCTGAATCTAGATTGACTCTACTGAATCATGTCATTATTTTCCAAGTGTCTCGTTGTCACATTCCTGACAAAATGTTACAATGTTTTTCTCACAGCTTACATCAAGCTAACCACTGTTTAGTTTGCTGTTTGCTCTCTCTGTCCTGTTTTAAACATTTAGGTTTACAATCGCTGCTTTCCAGTCTGGAGGATCCTTTCCAGAATCTAACCAGCTTTGAAGAATAATCAGTAATTCTTTCACTAGCTCTACTGCCACCTCCTCAATACTCTGTGATGTAGCTCATCAGATGCAGCAATATACCAACCTTAAATTCAATGAGGTTTTGAAAGACGTACCTTTTATTAATTCTAATTTCCTGCTGTTCCCCATTTTCACCAGTCACTCTGTTCCCTTGTATTTCTGGAAGTTTCTTTCTGTACCTTCCTCAGGGAGATGGACACAATATATTGCTCTCAGCGGACAGATGGGTTCTGTCAGCCAGTGAATATATCGGAGGACTGCACTCCAGTTATGATGGATATGTTACTCACTCCTGCCTGGAAAGTTCCAGAATTAATCCAGTTTAATTCATGGTGAGCATCAGCACAGTCCTGTCACTGGTGTGAGGCAACACAGTATATTGAAGAAGGGGACACAGCTCAGTGACCACCTCAATTTTGAAACAAACTGGCGTCATACCTGACACTGTCCTGCACCTCCCTATTTATAGAGCTTCCCTTCTGTGGAGCCTCATCTCCATTTGTTTACCATGGACCCAGACACTCTGTAAATGCAGTGTATAGAATGGGGTCATCAGACCACGAAGCTGACAATACAAACCCGAGATAATCATCCACAGAAACTCCACTGATTTTCAAAGACAGGAACAAATCAATTCCCCACACGGAACGTGCTCGGGTTCAGTGTTGTAAATTATTTCCACTCCTGAGTTTCTCTTCCTGGCTGAGAAAGCCGTTGCATCTCTGCACACTCCCACAGTAAGAGTTCCTCTCTCCAAAGAATCAGTTGACAATGTAACATTACCTTCCTCTATATCTCAGCAACTATAATGGCAGCACCAATATTGCTAATGGATTTGATCATCGCACTCAGAGAAGAGAGATACAGGGAACCTAACTCACTTTAAACAGGGACAAATCTAAATGGACGCGATATTCAGGAATATGGGAAAACGAGGAAATGTGAGAATAACTTGCCATTTTGTTTTCCTTTCAGTTCATCATCAGCAATCCCTTTGCTTACTTTTCATTTCATTTCCTCTCTTTTTCTGTCCATTTCTCCGTCCATTCAATTTAAACCTTCCCCCCACCTCTCTCTCCAACCCAACCATCCATGATACCAGGATAAATAATATTATTTCCCAGTTTTCTTTCAGTTGTGAGGCAGGGTCACTGGACTCCAACCGTTATCTGCATTTCTCCTGACAGAGGCTGCCATACCTGCGAGATTCTCCAAAACTTTCAGACGCTGGAGAATTTTATTTTCGATCTCTAGCACTCACCGTTCCTTGGTTTATTACACCTTTCATTCTGTTGTTTCTCGGTATGCCAGAATCACGGGCAAGGGCAGCATTTGTTGTCCATCACTAACAGTCTGTGACTACACGGCCATTAGTGAAGACAAAATGGAGCCAACAATGTTGTTGTGGGTCTGAAGTCACACTGAGTTCAGACTGGGTAATAATATTAAGCTTCTTAGCAAAGACTATCAGTGAAATAATAAAAATAAATCTTAACAGTTGCTGAGTGAAATTGCCTAGTTCGTACTCCCTAGTTCCTGCCAGAGAGAAATGGCGGGGAAATCAGTTTAATTACCAACAATCAAATGACTATGGGGAAAAAAAGCGAAAGGGAGATTGCGAGACAATTTCCAGTTGATCACAAGTTTCAGAATGCTGAAAGGAAGACATTTCGACAGCATCCTGCAACATGAGCCATTATTCCTAAGAATGATAGGTGAAGAGGATATTGGCGTCAATAAAAATGAGGGAGAGTTTTAGATGAACCTTTGCTCTGCAACTTTGTAACTGGGTGTGGGTTCAGCAGAGTCTTCGACTCATTGGGCTGAATCTAACAATAGATTGTCTCAGTGACATTTTTATTGAGTGTGACAGAGGGATTGTCTGTACGAGACTGAACTAGTTTCATGGTGCTATCTTCTCGAACTCACCTCATTAACTACCCACTCAATCTCATAGTGTTCCTCGCATTCAATGCCACCCCGATTCTCAAACCCAACATGGCTGGAGGGACTCACCATCGCACTGATGTCCCTGGCTATTCTATGATCACTGATGCCATCTTTCAAAGGCCAATGGGCACACTGTTGTAATTCCTCATTTTGGAGCCATCCTGCACAGTTGACCCCGAGTATGACAGGTAAGGGGAACTAACACCACGGTTTTTCAACAGGGGCAGAGAGGTCCTAGTGGATGGGCTAGAACAGCGGGGTCCATTCTGTTCCCAGAGGAGGACTGAGCATGGTCTGAGCTCACCAGCCAGCTCAGTGCAGTATCTGCGGTCTCTCCCTCTCTCTCTCTCTCACACACACACACACACACACACACACACACACACACACACACTTTGAATATGGAACCTTCCAGATAGTGTTTCCAAAGAATTCCCACTTTCAGGTGCAGGGACTTGCAGTCATTCAACCCCCTGGGTTTCTGCATAAAAATGCACTTACTTTATATCCAATCACAATTAGTAATTCTGGCTATTTCACTTTGTCTCACTTTGTTGTATTCAGCCAAACACTGCTTCGAAACACTTGTCCCGTTATGAAATACAATTTTGAGCAGAGAACGTTTTTATCCTCTGCTGTTATCTGGACCGTTATCTGAATTGTACCATTTTCTTTGTTCTGAAAGTTTCTCTTGCCCTTTGCCTGTGCCTGTTTCTGTCTGTAACAGTTACACTGTCTCCCACTCAGTTGGCTGGACGGCTGGTCTGTGATGCAGAGGGAGGCTAGCAGTGCAGGTTCAATTCTCCCACAGTGACAGAGGTTACCATGAAGGGGACATTCTCTCAACAATGAGCAATCGAGCATGGCCAATGCACTCTAAGCTGCACATCTTTGTACTCTGGGAGCAAACTGGACAATTGGGATGGAACCCACAGAGATACGTGGAGAATGTTCAAACTCACCTGAAGTTGGAATTGAACCCAGCTCCTTGGTGATGTGCGGCCGCAGTGCTAGCCACATATCCATCATATTCCTCAGTTAGTTCTGTTAATTACTTGTAGCTGAATGAAGAAATCCAACTGGCATGTTCTGATAACTGAACCTGACCCAGTCTTAGACCTTTATCATCGGACATATCGCCAACCTGGTTACATTTAAAATTTGTTGTGAGCAGTGGAGGAGTGGGATTAGAAATGGAAACAGTGACACCCTCCAACCTCAGTCAGAACCGGAGTGAAGAGAAATTCACAAAGCGGGAATTAATTCAAGTAGGAATGTTCTCACCCAGAAGATTGGGAGGGCTCAATCTTCATATTATATCGAGGCTGACTTTGTCTGATTTTCCAGAGACAGGTGAATTAGGGATCATTGTGAAATCAGATAAAAGTGCAGCTGGGAACACAATGAGATTAGCCATGACCTTATTGAGTGGTGCAATAGTGTCAAAGTGCCGAATGGCCCAGTCGTGTCCGTCAGCCCTATGTTCTGATGTTCCATTCAGCCCTTCGGTCCTGCTGTGCAGGAGCAGATTGAGGCCACTCTGATGGATTGGTGTAGTTTGGGAAATGTATTAGAAAATCCAGGCTGTGTCAGGCAGTGACCCCTCTCCCCCAATTCCCCTTTTCAGGCTTCTCCTCTCTGCAACATCTGCTCCTGATGTAGGTCATGTTACAGCCCAGATTCGTATTGAATACAGCCCCCATGTCCCACACAAGGTTAAATCACACAAATCTTCTGCTGTCTCTGAATGCAACATTTTACATCATGACTTCCAGGAAAATAATCAAAGTATTTTCCAAAAACATAAATAAGATCGTAAGAAATAGGAACTTGCGCTGTTATTCATTAAGAACATGGCTGATCTACTCCATGGCTCAACTCTACTTTCCTGCCAACCCCTTGCATCCCTCAACTCGCTGAAATGTCACAAACCAATCCACCCGTCTGGAAATACAATCAGTGACCCAACCTCCCCAACTCTCGGGGTTAGGAAATTCCAGTCATTTACTACCTTCTGAAAGAAGACATTTCTTTACATCTCAATTTGAAATCGATATTCCTTACTCTGTATCTACATCTCTGAGTTCGAGACTCTGCCCTGATGTGGAATCACATTCTCAATGCCGACCTTGTCAAGCCCCCTCTGTATATTGTCCGTTTTAGTAATGACACCCTCATTCATTTAAACCACAATGAATAATTGCCTCAGCATTTTTGATGTATTCAATAATTCAATCCTTTCATCCCAGGAACCAGTCTAATGAACCAACATTTCTGCATCAACATGCAGACGTTATGTTTCAGACACAGAAACACACCACTCCGTTGCACTGCTCCTTTTTTGGGAGTTCTCTCCATTTAATAACAGCTGCCTTATGGTTGTCAGTGTCATCCTCAAACTCGAATATATATTGCACTCAGTTCCCGCCGCCAGGAGATGAGTGCAGCTCTTGTAATCAGCTCTTGCCATCGGACTGATATTTGTGGTACTCCAGTGAATACATTTTTTTCATAAAGATCGATGAGTCCTGACTCTCCGATTTCCACGTGTTTACCAAGTGTCATCCCATACTCATGCATTATCCATCATACTATGAGCTTCTGTCTTGCGTAAGAACATTTGTTGAGTGATATCTTGTGGAAAATCTCTGGAAAGCCTCATGTCTACCAGTCCGCCTTTAACAAGACCAGTAGTTACATTCTCATGGATTTCCAGAAAAAAAAATTGCATGATTTTACAGGCAAAATGTAGTTCGCCTTTAACTCGACCATGCTGATTCTGCGTGATGCTTTTCTAAATGCTCTGCAGTCCCTTTCTTAATAACAGACTCTCACAGATTCCCAGCAATAATGGTGAGGCTAAATGGGTCCTGCTTTCAGTCTCGCTCGTTTCTTGAAGACAGGCGCCGCATTGGTGGGTCTCAAGTTTCACTGGGTCACTCCTTTAATCCAGACTTCTGGAGTATTTCACACAGTGCCGCCAGCCACTCTGTGACCACTTCTTTTAAAACCAGCTATGAATTGTTGATGACCTGTTTATCCTTGGTCTTATCTGTTTGAGAACTGCCTTGTTCCTTCTGTTAGAGACAGTTCAAGATCTTCCCTCCTATTATCATTTTGTTTATACCATTGAAATATTTACAGCACCGTCACCTTGAGGAACGATGTAAAATACTGGTGTAAATTATCTCTGTTCCCTGTATCCAGTTCCCCAGTCACACCCTCCAAATGTCCTCAATATACTTTCCTGACTTTCTTTCTACCAAAGATCACACATACACCTCTTGAACTCTTCTGACATAGACGGAGAAGATCGTGTTGCTTGTATTTCTATATTTCTTGCCAATTTGCTTACATTACATCTTTACTTCCCTTTTCTTCACTTCCTATATTTATACAGTAATATCGCGTATAAACACAGTATTTGGTCCAACTTGTCCATGCCGGCCATGTTTTCCAAATTAAACAATTCCCATCTGCTTGCATTTGGCACATATGCCTCTAAATGGTTCCCATTCAAATGTTTGTCCTAATGTCTTTTACATCTTGGAGCTGTACTTGCATCTGCCATTCCTTTGGCAGCACATTCCATAAACACGTCACCCTCTGTGGAAAAAAAAGTTCCCTCTTCCTCCCTTTTAAATCTTCCCTCTTCCACCAGAAACCTATGGTTCTATGATTTAATTTTTCAATCCTGTGGAAAAGACGTTGGCTTTTCACCCTGCCCATGCCTCCCCTGATTTTACAAATTTCTATCATGTCACCCCTCAATCTCCTTCACTCCACCTGATATTAACTTCAAGAACAAACATTTAAAGATCAGCACTGTAAATTTGAAACAATATTAAAAGTGACAGGTAAACAGCACTCAGCCCAAACGTCATCCTGTTATTTGTTTTCTTCTTTATGTTACAATACGAAGGAAGCATGAAAATGTTACTAGTGACAATAAGCCGTCAAGCACCTGTATTCCTTTGTCTGATGGTGGTGATGATCTCTAAAGTCAAATTGTATCTCTGGCCAGATCTATATAATTCCACATGTTCAACATTCTCCCTCCTGGCCTGCCTATGACCTTATGTGGTTATGTCTTCTTTATCTTGCGCTCAATAGAGAGAACCACTTTCCCCATTCACATCTTAATTTAAATTCATTTTATATCATCTTCTCGTTCACCACTGCTAAAAGCCTGTTTATTTGTTGTCACACCCTCTTTTCCGTGTCACCTACCCCCCACCTCTGGCAAGGAACTAAAATGCCCAGTTTCCGATCCTTTTCAGTTCTGAAGAAGTGTCACACTGGACTTGAAACGCTAACTCTGTTTCTCTGTCTCTGCAGATGCTGAAAGACTTGCTGAGTTTCTCCAGAAATTAATAGGCACCGTACAAATTTTCAATTAAATAAATGACTACGGATACTGGAAATGAAAAAGCACAAATTGCTGTAGAAACTGGGAGCTTTGTCAAAGGCTCACTGGACCCGAAAGATGAACTCAGCTTTCACTCCACAAGATGCAGCCAGACCTGCTTAATTTCTTCAGCAATTTATGTTTTTCTACATTTTCCAAAGACGTGTGACGAATCTGCTCAAAAGTCCTGTCCGGCATAGAGTGGTGTACATTGGGAAGTGTACAAAACGCAAAGTGCACAAGTTCATTGGTTCTGAAACAACATAAGGCTGACATCACTGACACGACAGAGTCTTAGTCATGGTCAGGGAGAAAAACAGAGGAAAAAACATTCACTTCAAATACAGCAGATTGTATTACGGGAAAGAAAATGTTTCAGCTTAATATGTTAAAGTATCTCAGTAATGCAACGAATTGGGGGCGTGACATCAGGGCCCTCAGCAGAATGAGACTATGAAACTGGAAACCAGTTCGGTCACTGAGTACAGGGCTGAAGGGTGAATGTGTCTCTGTGTGAACTGGGGGAAAGTCAGTAGAATTGATTTGCAGATATTGCAGCTCACACTGGGTTATCATGTGATCACAGCAGCAGCGGCAGCAGAATTGCATTCAATCACAATCCATAACATTTCCCCCAGGGTAATCCATCACTGTACCGTTATCATCAAGCCGAGTGATGGTTCAGTGACGAGTTTGAGTGAACATGCCAGAGTCAGAACCATGTGTATCTAAACCTGATGACAACCCATTAAAGCTACCGTCCTTGACTGGTTACATTCCCAACAGCAGAATTACCATCTGATGGAGAGGTGGAAAGTGATCCCAAGACAAAAAGCTAAGATCGAAACTCTGCAGCCCTGTCACATTCAGTCATCTAAACAACTTATTAGAGGAGAGGACTCCACAAATATCCCCATCTTAAATAACGGAAGAGCCCTGTACATCTGTATAAAAGACAAGGATGTAGTGTCTGCACCATCCACAGCCAGACGTGTTGAGTGGATGATCCAACTCACCCTAGCCATGATGCCCACAGAATCACAGATGCCAGTCTTCAACCAATTTGATTCGCTGCACGTGACATGAAGAAACAGCTGAACACAGTAGATGCGACAAAGGCAATGGGCCCTGACACCATTCCTGCAATAGGACTAAAGATTTGTGCTGCAAAACAAGCTGTGCCCCTGGGAAGCTGCCTGGCCACGTGGAAAATTACTCAACTATATCCAGTCCCATAACAAGGGAATGACTACAGTCTGACCACTTACCACACCCTCAGTCCCGTCACGATCGTCACGTTGGTAAGAGTGCTTTTTGACCGAGCAGTCCAGCAGCATAGAAATAACCTGCTCAGTGTGGTTTCCAATAGGTCCCCATGTGTAGATGGTGCTGTTGTGGTAATGTCACTGGATTATTAATCCAGACCAGGCTAATGCTCTGGCAGCTGGTGGAAGTTAATAACAATTAATAAAACCTGGCGTCAGTAACAGTGACCTTGAAGCCAATGTCGATTATAAACACCAATTTCCTTCCCCAATGTACTTTCAGGAAGTGAATCTCCTGTGCTTTTCTGGTCTGGCCTAAAAATGACCCCAGGCACACAAACATGTGATACACTCTTCAATGGTCTCTGAATCGGCCAAGAAAGACACTCTATTGTATCAAACTGCTCCGGTCGTAAAGGATAAACTCGGACAGAACAGCCAGCACCAGCCTCAGCATTAGAAAAGGGAATGGGAAACACAGTCCTGTCATCCTGCAGAGATCTCCTTCCTAACATCTGAGAGTTTGTTACAACAGTTATAGAGCTGTCCCACAGACTGCACAGAAACATCAGGAAAGGAGGAGGTCTTTAGACACATTGAAATTTCTCCATTCTAGTTCAGGGTAAAAATTTCCTCAATGCAGTTTTCCCCACACAGTGTTCATAACCTTTTGTATGTTTAAACATCGGGACACATAAAATAAGAATTACTGTAGTCCCTTCGGTCCATCAATTTTGCTCCTCCATTCAATAAAAACTATTTGGCTGCATACCGATTCATAAAGCGAGCTCCTGTTCACTGTGACGTGATTCCATTCCCAGTCCCAGCTGAACAGCAAAACCCAGCCTCAGGATCCTCTGTCTGCTAAATACACCCTCAGTGTGTTCAGCTAAAGCAGGAATGTAATCCGCTCTGCAAGCCTTGAAACTGAGCCTGAAACTGGGAATTGTTTGCGAGTTTTGAGAAGATTTGTAGCTCAGGTTGAGGTTATAGATATATGAACCTTCCAGCTCAGCGAGCAAACCTGCATCCAGAACTGGGAATTTTAGTCGACATTTAGAAGGAACTTTATTTCAAACCAAGGGAAGAATCTTGGGGACTAATCTTGGGACGGCAGAGTGGCTCAGTGATTATCATAAGGGACCCGGGTTCAATTTCCGCATTGGGTGACTGTCTGTGTGTGGTTTACACATTTTCCCCGTGTCTGCGTGGGTTTCGCCGGGTGTTCCAGTTTCCTCCGATAACGATGTGCTGGTCAGGTGAATTGGCCATAATAAACTGGCCTTAGTGTTAGGTGTGTTAGTCAGAGGTAAACATAGGGTCGGGAAATGGGTCTGGGTGGGTTACTATTTGGAGGGTGGTGTGGACATGTTGCGCTGAAGGGCCTGTTTCCATACTGTCGGTAATCTAACCCAACTGGAATCCCGCAGTAGTGTCATGTGGTCAGTCAGCTCGCGTGCTTTCTGGTGAAGAGCTTGGTGAAAGGTACAGTGCTGTAGACAGTAACTGTTTTGTGGAAGTGTTGCATTTACAGCACTATTTCATGACAATATATGGTCTTAAGATTTACGTAGACTGTGCTGTTGTTTGTGTTACGTTGACTATTATTTTTGGTTTGATTTTTCCTGACATTATTGGGCGTTCACCCCTTACCCTCCTTTTTCCCACAGCCCCCATGATTTATATTGCTCTGCTTTCTATAACAATGTTCCACAGGAACACAGCTGCCGCGTTATCAGAGAACAACCTGCAATGATCGCTATTCCTCTATCTTCACACCATACTCCTGCACTCTTCCCATCCCTTCCCTGTCTAAATTCATTATTTATATTCAGTGCCTTGTCTTCCACAGCCTGATCTGGGAGAGAATTCCCCATGTTCACAAGTCTCTGAGTGCAGACATTTATCCTCATCTGAATGCAGAGTGGCTTGTCTGTACCTAATACTGTGGGCGCCTGTTTGAGACGTTCCAGCGAGGGGAATTATCATCCCTGCTTCCATGCTGTCTCCCCCTGTCAGAGTTTTATATATTTCACTCATTTTCCTAAAGCTCATGGAATACAGGCCCGGTCATCCCAAACTCGGCTCCTACAACAAGCCTGTCAACCCAGAGACAAGACTGGTCATCCTTCACTGCTCTCCCTCAATGTCAGGATTGTGCTTTATTTGGTAAGGAGAGCAAAACTGTACACAATACTGCACAATGTTCGAGATGGGGTCTCACCAAGGGCCTGCACAGCTGCAGTAAGACACCCTTACTCCTGTACTCAAATGATGGTCAACGCACCACTTATCTTCTTAACTGTTTGCACCGTCCATAATCAAACAATCAGAGCAGCTTAGACTGTGGACTGTCAGAAAAGCAGTACGATCTACATTAGTCCCACTTTCTTACATGAGATCTGTAGTCATAAATGTTATGATACTTCAAGTACGTTTTAATCGTTGTGAGATTACCCATCACAACTATCCTCTCAGGAAGTTTAATCCTGACCCCAACACACTCTGGGTGAAAAACAATCTTCATAGCTTCTCTAAACCGCAACACCTTCATTTTAAAAGTGTGTTTCCTTGTTCATGTCTTTTTTACTAAAAGAAACACCTGCTGTCTACCAACAATCTCCATGCCCCTCGTAATCTTATCCTTCTGAATCACGTCCCCCTCCGCCTACTCTGCTCCTACGTAAACAACCCGAGCTTATCTAGCCTCTCTCCATAGCTGATATGCTCCATCCCAGGGAACATCCTGGTTAATCTCCTCTGCACTCCCTGCAGTTCAATCACATCCTTCCACAATGTGACTCCCAGAACTCCACACAGTATTCCATCTGTGGCCGAATTAATCTTTTGTATAACTCTTACAATCTATGTCTCAATGAATAAAGGCTATGCCGACAGTCGCATGTGACTTCTGAACTAGCCTATTACTCTGTCTAGTGACATTCAGGGATGTGTGGAGATGCACCCTCTGAGCTTCCTAGTGTGCTGTCATCCATTGAGTCCTCCCCTGACTGGTTCCTTCTTCCAAAGTACATCACCTCACATTTATCAGGATTACGTTCCATCTGCCATTGATCCACCCATCTGATCATTCCATCTGTATCTTTCTGTAACATAAGACCTTTCTCCTAATTGCCAACCACCCAGACATTTCTGAATAACGCAAATAATAAGGGATACAGCCCTGATTCCTGTGATACGCCAGGGGAGACTGGTCTCCAATCACACAAATAGGTTTCTACCACCACTCTCTGTCTCCTGCCAGTTAGTCAACTTGAATATAACTTACTAAGTTACACTTGATAGCATGAGATTGTACTTTTTTTATTACTTTCCCATGCGGGGCGTTGACAAAGTTTTTGCTGAAAAACCATATAAGTGACCTTTTCTCAAAAAAATCAATAAAATTTGTTCGGCATGACTTCCCTCTGATATCTTCATGCTGACGATCCCTGACCAAATATTGCTTCTCTAAATGAAGATGAATTCCCTATTTTCCCCAATAGCTTCCTTGACACTGATTTGATACTCATTGATCTACAGTTACTTGGTTTGTCTCCACCCGCACTCCTGTAAATGCTCCAGTGTGACCAGATCCTACTTAAACATTTGAGTCAGTGCCTTTCATCCCTTGTCTCCAGCAGCAGCCTGGGATACAACTCATTCAGCCCCGGGGATTTGTCCAATTTTATACGATCCAAAACCATCAAAACCTGCTTGCATCTTATATCAATCCGTTTAAGATCTTCCCACTCCATCTTCTTGAACTATGTACCTGCCTCCTCATTCTCCCAAGTAAAACAGATGGGAAGCTCTCATGTCACAATCTATCAATGTTCTCCAGCTTCGCACACAGATTGCCGCCTTGGTTTCTAATGGGCCCTGATTGTTCCCTGGTTATTCTGTTCTGCTTGATGTTCTTGTGGAATATCTTGAAATCCTCGCTAATCTTGCTCACACTTTTCTTTGCCCCTATGTTCGTCACTCCCCTCTGTGTGATATATTTAAAGTTTCATTTCGATCATCTCTCATTCTCTGAAACTCTGCGGAATACAGGCGGAGTTCGCTTATTGGATACTCTTGCCAGACGTTTGCTATAACTTTCCAAGTGTCCAATATCACATTCTTTATAATAAATTTCAACAGATTCCCCATTGTGAACAATAAGTTAACTAGTCTGTAGTTCACCATTCTCCCTCTTCTTCACTTTGTAAATCCTTGGAATGCACTTATAACCTTCCAAACTGAAAACGGAAAAATACAGTGATTCGCAATGCAACTATTATGTCTATTTCTGCTTTCTCTGAAATTCTGGTATGAAGTACAATTGGTCTATCAGACTTATCCATACAGTTATGTTTTAAAATGCTACCTCGTCCCTGATATGAATGATTTTAGTCTTTAGTTACGCAAGTCCCATGGCTACTTGATATTTCTTGGAGATTTTCTGGATCTTCCTCCGTGAAGACAGACATAAAGTAACTGTTTAGTTTCCTTATCATTTTTTTTCTGTTCTCCACAATACATTGTCCTGCCAACATATTCACTGTTCCACATTTGACTTTGCTTTTATTTTCCTTTCAAATATTGATGGCAGTTTTTCATCAGTCTTTTTGTTTCTGGTTAGTTTGCATTCTTTTCTCTTTCTAATTTACTTATCATTTTATTAGTCTTCCTTCATTTCGTCCAAAATTTCAATGAATCCATAATATATGACTCTTTTCTAAGGTACTTTCATTGATCTAATGCAATTCTTAACTTCTTTTATTCATCATCGTTGATGAATTACATCATCACCTTTCACTTTTGCGATTTATGCCTTGGAGGGATATATGTATAAAGTAGACTTAACAGTGTTTTGGTAAATAACAGACATTGCCTGTCTTTCATTAATTCATTTAATGTACTTTTCAAATTCACTAAAGCCAACGTTATTCTCATATCTTAATGGCTTGAATGACTCAGGTATATAACCGAAATATAAGAAAAAAACTTTTTTTGTATTTATAAAATACATATAAAATTCGATGTATTAAGATCACTATCCCCAAAAGCTCCTTTACAGCAAATTCTTCGATTTGCTCTTCTGATCACACAACACCATCTCCAAAATTGCCTGATCAACTGCTCGTTGCTCAACATACTTCTAAAGCAACCTTTCTCATACACACTCAACATTAACATTCATTTGGGTAAACACTGGTTAGATGTAACTTCAAGCTGTCCATTATTACTGTAGTACCCACAAACCTGAATGTCTACTTTCCTGTTTTATGACATATTCACACTTGTATTGCAGCTTTCACTTTGATACATAACTCCCATGAACGTTGCTTCTCCTTGCTGTTTCTAAGATCCACCTCACCAGATTCTGTGGAATCTACCATTAGCCTCTCTGGAAGCTAATGGTAGATTCAGGCGAGATGTTTGACAAGGCATATCTCATCATTTAAATTATCTCACCACATCTTACCCGTTCCTCTCAAGTGTCATTGTGAGATTTTCTCCAGATCTCCCCTTATGCTGGTGCAGTAGAGAAAGGCAATGATCTTTCAACAATGCTGTGTATTCCCCCAGATAGCTGAGCCTGCTCTAACCTGGGTGGGAACCTTACAGTCGGCTGCAAGAGTGTTGTTGCTGCTGGACTAGATCTTGGTGAGATCACACCTGGAGTACTGTGCACAGGTTTAATCTCCTCCTTGTGGAAAAGATATTGGAATTACCTCAGAGATTATTCCCTTAACTGGTTTCCGCAATGAAGGTGTTAATAGTAAAATCTCTACAGTGTGAAACCAAGCCATTTGACGTATCGACTCCACACTCATCCTCCGAAGACCATCCCATCCAATTCCACCACTCACCCTACCCAATCTTGTAACCTGGCATTTTCCATGGCCTCCACATCCCCGAACATTATGGGTAATTTAGCGTGGCCAATTCACCTAGCACGCACTCCTTGGGACTGAGGGGGGCAACTGGAGACTGAAATTGAATCTGAATCTCTGGTGCTGTGAGGCAGCAATGCTAAACACGATGTGGGAAACACAACCTGCCTGCACAGTTCAGTCCTTGAAAAGTAACATTTGAGCAGGGAGATTTCATAACTCCCCAAACCTGAGCAACAGGAAGAGGACATTGAGGTCTTGAGCGGCCTGGTCGGAAACAGGTGCAGGACATTCAGGCCATCAGGACTAATGTCAGAACACGAGGAGGACTTTCAGCCCATCGTGTGTGTAAAGCCGGAACACAATGGGTCCATTTAGTCACTCAAGCCTCTTGTACAGATCTTTTACAGCCTTGTGTTTGTTACACAGGAATTGTGAAAGGGAACGTAGAGGTTATAGAAAGGGAAGGACTTCGAATAACCAGCTTCACTGCGAAATGAAAAGTAGTGAAAAACGTGTTGAGATTGAAGACAAAGTATTGGAATACGTTATGAAGGAAGTAATAACAGGAAATATCCAAAGCCAAGCCACAATCCAGCACAGTCAACATAGTTTTATGAAGGATAAATCATGTTTGAATTATGTGACTAACTTTCTTTAATAAAACTTAACAAGAAAAATGGATAA
The DNA here is from genome assembly GCF_037043375.1 of Chiloscyllium plagiosum. Lineage (NCBI taxonomy): Eukaryota > Metazoa > Chordata > Chondrichthyes > Orectolobiformes > Hemiscylliidae > Chiloscyllium > Chiloscyllium plagiosum. The sequence goes on from NW_028270167.1 coordinate 76,240,442, forward strand.
TGGGTATCCTATAAATGTATTATATCTGGGCTTCCAGACATGAGTGCGTAATCGCAAATGATTAATATGCAAGACAAGGACACATGGGGTTAGGAACAATTTAATTGCTAGGGGAGAGGATTAGCTAACCAGTAAAAGATATAATATGGAGCCGCTGGTTTTGGACTGGGTTGGACAAGGTCAAAAATCAAATGACAGCAGGTTAGAGTACAATGGGTTTATTTGTAAATACAAGGTTTCATTGTGCTGCTCCGTCATCAGGTGTAAGAGAGAGGAAGACCTTAAACACAGAAGTTATAAGGAAAAGATCAAAGTGTTGTACAACTCATGCACATGAATTGTCCACACACCTAAGATGGCTCTTAAGTACTTAATCAGTTAGAATGTAGGTGCGAGTTTGTTTGATTAATATGCAAATCGCAGAATTTATTTCAAGTCACTGCCTGGAGACACCTTCTAGTACTATCGATGTAAATGAAGTAACATTTGTGGTCAGACAATGTATTCTAAGCGTGAGGCCTTGTTTGGAATCTGTCTGTGTCTTGATCTGGAGTTAGACTGTTTTTATTTACAAAGTAGGAGTAGCGCTTGTGCGTATGTGTGAGAGAGGGCGTGTCTGTGTGAAGGAGAGAGAGAGAGAGAGACACTGCGTGTATGTGAGAGAGAGTGAGAGGGAATATGTATGTGAGTGTGCGAGGGAGAAAGAGAGGCTGTGTGCATGCGTGCGTGTGACAGAGTGGACTGCGCGTGTGGAATGTGAGGGGTGTGTGTGAATGTGTATGAGGGGCAGATAGGGAGAGTGTGCATCATTGTATGTAACGGGGAGAGTGAGAATGTGTACTTGTCCCGGTTAAGATGCAGACAGATACGGCTGATGACTTTCCCCACACACTCACTCCGTGGTTTCAGAGCTTCCCCTCTCTGCAGCCTCTGCTCCATTTGTTGTTCATGTTACAGACCCAGATGCTGTAACTACAGTCCCCATGCTCCATCGAGAGTTAGGTCACCAAATCCTCAGGTCTCCCTGAATGTCTGAGGCAGCTCACAGCACAACCTCCAGCAAACCATCCCCACCAGCTCCACTAACCTTTCAATAACAGGAGTCAGCTACAAGCCATTCAGCTACAAGTTAGATGCCTTGTCCTTTGCAATTATACACAAGGGTCTTCCTCGTGTTACTGACTGCACAATCAATTAAGAGAGACAAACAGAGGCGTTCCGCCGACAGGCGCATACCAAGTTTCAAACACGTGAGTCAGAGCTGTTGGAACACCCCTGTCAATGAAGCACCACATTGTACACATCAGGAAGTGAACAACAGCCTGACACACACCATTTCAATGTTTCTGAGCTTCACCATGTCAGGACTCGATGCACGAGGGAGTCAAAAACTAAGGCCAGGGAAAGATACATAATTTAAAAAAAAAATAAAATAATTTATTAACTGATAACTTGCTGAAAATATGGATGAAGATATAGAATTGGAATAACGGGATAAGGGAGACAATGGTGGGTCCGATCCCAAGAAAGCAAGCATTGAATGGAGACATTGCCAGACCCGCTTGAATGGTCCATTGCCTCAAATTCTGAATCTGCTTCGAAAACCAGCCCAGACACCAGCAGGCCGTGCTAGTGGATAACTCGATAAGCTGGACTAGCTGCACAGCACGGGGAGCATTGCAAATCTTTGCCAGGAAATTGCAATCCTCTAACAACACCCTCTGCCTCCTACCTTTAAGACAGTTTTGTATCCAAATGGCTTTCATATGAAAAAAAAACCCTGTTAAACAGATGACCATGCAGAATGTTATTCAACGCCTTACTGATGTCCATATCGACAATGTGCAACACTCTATCTCAATTACTCTTTTTAGTCGCTTCTTCAAAAAAATCTCAGTCACGTCAGTGAGACACAATATTGCTTGCACAAAGTCATGTTAACTATCCTTAATCAGTCGTTACCTTTCAAAATGTGTGAAAATCCGATGACTCATAATCTCCTCCAACAACTTACCCACCACTGACGTCAGGCTCACTGGCTTTTCCTTATCACCCTTCTGAAATACTTTAAGTAGTGGCACCACGTTAGCCAACCTCCAGTCTTCTGACACTTTACCTGTGACTATTGATGATAGCAAGGGGCCCAGCAATCATTTCCTTAGCTTCCCACAGAGTTTTTGAGTACCTCTAATAAAAGCCAGGACATTTTCTTTCTTTTGCATGTTTTAAGACTTCCAGCAGCTCCTCTGTAATAGAGACACTTTCCTAGATGTCACTACTTATTTCCCAAATTCTCTAACTTCCATATCCTCCTGAGAAGTAAATGCTGATACAAAATATTCGTTCAATAACTCCTCAATTTCTGTGGCTCTGCACATGGGCAGCCTTGCTGATCTTTAAGGATGTCCTATTCTCTCCACAGTTACTCTTTTGTCCTTGACGTATTTGTAGAATTCCTTTGGATTCTCCCTAACTCTGTTTGCCAAAGCTATCACATGTCCTCTTTTTATGCTCCCAATTTCCCTCTTAACTTTACTCTTGTTGCCTTCAGACTCTTCTAGTGATTCACTTTAAATCAGGAATTAAGAGGCTAATGATGACCATTTCGATTGTCGGAAAAATCCATCTGGTTCACTCATACGCTTTAAGGAGACAAACTGCAATTCTTACCTGGTCTGGCCAACAAGTGACTCCAGACTCACAACAATGCGGTTGACTGCTAACTGCCCTCTGGGCAATTAGTTATGGGTAATAGATGCTTGAGCTGAAAATGTGTTGCTGGTAAAGCACAGCTGGTCAGACAGCAACCAGGGAACAGGAGAATCGACGTTTTGGGCATAAGCCCTTCATCAGGAATGAGATGCTTGCCTCTCCCGTGAATGAATTAAGAAAAACCCTCAATTCCTGCTGTCTATACCTGACATATACTTCCTGTTTATCCGTGACAAGAGCCTCAATTTCTCCAATCCTCCAGCATTCCTTACACGTACCATCCTTACCCTTCACCCTAACAGTGCCATAATGTCTCTGTTCTCTTGACATCTCATTTTTGAAGGTTTCCCACTTCGCAACTGACCCCCTTTTCTGAGAATATCTGTCCCAACCGAAATTGGAAACTTCTTAGTTAATATAATCAGAATTGGTTTTCATCAATTTAGAACTTTAAGTTTTATACGTGCTTCATCCTTTTCCATCTTTATTTTAAAACTAATAGAATTCTGAAGGCTTGCCATAAAGTGCTCCCCCACTGATACCTCAACCACCCCCTCCCCACTGCCTTCTGCCCCAAGAATAAGGTGGCGATTAGCTCCTTGTCTGTGATGGAGAGCATTGGTCAAGCTGCTGCAGCGTTGTAAACGGGGGGGAAAGGGGAGGGGGGGGGGGGGCGGGGGGGGGGGGGTTTGGCAGAGTCTTCGATTCATTGGGTTGAATCTAACAATAATTTGTCTCAGTGACATTTTCATTGAGTATGACATAGGGATTTTCTGCACGAAGCTGAACTAGTTTCCTGGTGCTATCTTATCGAAATCAACTAATCGTTTCCCCACCTCACCCCATGTTATCCCTCTCATTCAATGCCAGCCCGATTCTCCCACCCATCATGGCAGTAGGTACTCAGCATCGACCGTATATCCCTGGATATTCCGTGATCCCTGGCACTGGTGCCATCTTTAAAAGGCCAATGGCACATGGATGAGATTTCTCAGGTTGGAGCTGCCCTGTACTGTTTACCCCGAGCATGGCAGATAAGGGGCAATTACACCATGGTTTGTCAGCAGGGGCACAGAGGTCCTAGTACAGACGAGGGATGGGCTAGTACAGACGAGGACCATTCTCTTCCCAGAGGGGGGCCACACCGCCAGACCCACCAAGCATGATCTGAGCTCAGTGCAGTATTTGTGGCCTGAAGGAATGTCCAGCAATAAAGGACAAGCATCAATAACCTTCCCCACTCTGTCAGGATAAGGGTCACCGTATGCTCTCTGCTCCCTCACACTCACTGCTTATCTGTTATAGCACCGACCCCCGATCAAGGCTCATGCTCCACACTCTCACTGCTGCATGCAGCACCATCCCTCTCTCTTTCCCCTCTACTATATCTCCCTCGCTAATAGCACGGGATGGATACAGCACTGTCGACTGACTCCCTATGGACACGTCACCATCTTCCAACCGCACTCCACCCCCACCTACACCAGCACTTTCAGCACCCTCACCCAATCCCACCCTCACTCCATCCTTCCCCGTCTCCTATTCCAGGAGAAACAGCTTGGAATAGGACAGAAAGGGGCAAGCCGGGTGGTGGAGTGTCCGATATCCATCTACACTCCCCACCCCAACACTCCGTACCTGTGTATCTGTATTTGACTCTGTGAATATCTATACGTGGGTGCATTTTAGACAGTCTCTGTGGTGTTTAAAAGCACACAATCTCCACAACCTACTGCAGTGACAATGGCAGAGGGTGATAACCTTCGAGGATTCAGTCTGGGAGGGAAAGAGGGCAGCAGCTCACAGCACCTTCCAAACTGACAGCACCATCAACACACACACACACAACCCACACACACACAATGCTGGTAGATGGAGGGTTTCAAATTTACTTGGGCCTTTCAGAATGGAAATGCTCACCTCTGAGTGAACCATTTCGTCAGGAGAGTAGATGAATTTACTTTTCATTCTGTGAATTGCAATGCTTAAAAGGTACATGAGAAAGCATTGAGAAGTCCTGAAAAAGGCCCACTAGTGGTAGTAATGACGCAGGTACAAGATCGCTTAGTATTAGACAAAACTGCTCTGTGCTTCCAAAGATATTATTTGAAAAATCAAACGGCCATGCAATTTGACAGATTCACAGCAAAGGATTTGTTATCTTCTCAGAGTTAGAAACTGTGCCACCGATGCAGTGGTGTGGGTAGTCCCGTAGAGGGAGGTATTATATGAATCTAATCACAGAACTCAGAGGCGACCACTGCTGCCTCACAGCACCAGGCACCCGGATTCGTGTCCACCCTTCGGCGACTGTCTGTGTGGAGTTTCACATTTTCACCATGTCTGCGTGGGTGCTCTGGATTCCACCTACAGTCCAACGTTGTGGATGTTAGGTGAATAGGACATGCTAAATTGTCCATAGTGCCGAGGGATGGATAGGTTAGGGGCATTAGTCATGGGTAAGCGTAGGATAGCATTTGAACGGGTCTGGGTGGGTTATTCTTCGAAGGTCAGTGTGGACCTGTTGGGTCGTAGGGCCTGTTTCCACACTGTAGCGATTCTAAGAGCTCTGTGAACAACAGGGACAGACGGAGAGAGAGGAGGAGGAAGACTTTGATTCCAAGTTCAATCTATTTATTTCAAAAACACCTTTACACAGAGATCCAGACAGAGGTACACACAAACTGAGATACTGACAGTAACACACATAATACATGCCCACAGAGATACGCACGTAGTTATGGACATTTACACACAAACACACAAACATAACCCCATATACAGGCACACACGATCTTTAATACAGAGGTATATACATTTTTTTAATCAATAAGTTATCATTGGTTAGTCGGAGAAGGCAGGAGAAAGGAGTTCAGAAATATTTTAGCAGTGATCAAATGTCATGGCAGAAAAGATGGGCTGAATAGCCTCATTATGCTCCAGTGTTCATTGCTTATATGATCTTTCCTGGAATTGTCTTTCCACGAGGTCAGTGGAGACTGAATTTGATAAGTATTTTGTTTAAGAGAGTTAATGGAAATGTGGACAGATTTAAGGGGCTGAGTGGTCAATATTTGTTTCTAATTGTCAACTCCTCATATATCAAAAGAATGGTGATTGGTTTGAGGGGAACACATTTTGAGAATAATGACCTTTCCATTTCAGACTGAGACAGGGATGCTCCTTTCTCTTTCGGGTTTTGTAATCTGTGGTGTTCTCATCCCGAGGGAGCAGTGAAGACTGGATTACAGAAAACACTCAAGGTTGAGTTCCATAGAACTCTGATGAACTAGAGAATCCATGTTTATTAGGAACATACAGGGAAATTATGTTTAGTTACAATCGCATCAACAATGCACATTCCGAATGGTGCAGCAGGCTCAAGGGGCTGAATGTCCAGCTGCTACTCCTAACCCATGTGTTGTTCTCTCAAGCACTCCGTAAAGTTACAGGGGTAAAGGAAGATCCCATTCAGCCAGTCAGCATCATTATGAGGAGACCCTTCTGCCCTCAAGAATTGACGCATGAATAGATTGAAGTCATTCAACTCGCTTCAGGACATTACACAGCCTAGGATGTGGCCATCCAACCTTTCTAGACTGCTACCCAGCAACAGGAGCAATCTGGTTAACTATTAGGGAAGAAACATTCGGGTTTTTCAGGTTTGTAAAGTTGTAACTGTGTTTGAGTTCCTAGGGGATCAGTGTGAGATTATCAACTATTTACAATCTATACCAATGCCTTGGATGAGAGGACTGATTGGCTTGGAGCTCAGTTAGCTCATTCACAATGATAATCATTTAACTGGACATGGAGACTCTGAAATGGGATACAAACGGGGAGGTTAGTGATCAAAATTTTGGCAGAAAACAGTTTAACGTTGGTTAAGAGAAGTCAGTGTTGTGTTGAAAAGAGAAAATAACAGTAACCTACTTAAATGGAGAGAAAATCACAGAACTCATTGGTATAGAAGGATTTGTGCATTCCGGTACATGAGCCACATAAACCTAATCAGCAGATTCAGCCAGTAATTAGAAAAGGGTATCTAATCTTGCTGTTTTATGCAAAGGCTATTAGTTATAATCATAAAGATGTATTACTGCATGTGTACATGACAATACTGAGCTTACATCTGAAATATTGTCTCTCGTAATGAACCCCTAAACTGAAAGGAAAATATGCAATGGTTTTAGAAGCTTTTCAGTGATGTTTTACTTTACTCTTTGCTAGAATGAAGGCCTGATGGAATCATAGTGTCATACAGCACGGAAACAGACCCTTCAGTCCATCTTATCTGCACCGACCAGATATTCCAATCTGATGTAGTAATCTTTGCCAGCATTAGACCCATAATCCTCTAAACGGTTCTTATTCACATACCCTCGATTGCCTCTTAAATGTTGTAACTGTACCAGCCTCCATCACTTTTGCTGCCAGTTTGTCTCATACACACACTATCCTCTGTGTAAAAAAGTTACCTCTTCAGGTATCTTTTTAATCTTACCCTTCTCACCTTAAATCTATGCCCACTGGTTTGGAGCCCTCCGACCTTGGATAATAACCATATCCATGCCTTGGATAATAACCATGTCCATGCCCCCCTGGCCTCTACAAGGTCAGGGCACTTCAGGCCTGAGAATAAGAGATGTTCATATTGAAAATAAAGGACCCTGAGAAGAGTGTACTGGGCGTAGCTGAGGAAAGAGAGAATAAAGAGGGAGGGTCAGGTGAATTGACCATGCTAAATTGCCCGTAGTGTTAGGTAAGGGGTAAATGTAGGGGTATGGGTGGGTTTCGCTTCGGCGGGTCGGTGTGGACTTGTTGGGCCGAAGGGCTTGTTTCCACACTGTATTCTAATCTAATCTAAAAAAAAAACTAAGGATTTAATTTAATAAAACAATATATTCATTTTAACTCAGTTCTTTGAAGACATGAATAATTATGAAGACACATATAAAAATATTTTCAAAAGATAAATTACAAATCACTCCTCAATGGAACAGATACCAGTGATGGAGTATGCCATCAGGGGAATGTTTAACCAGACGCTACATGGTTCATGTTGGTGTTCGGGTAACATTATTATATGTTTCAGCTCAGAGTGGAAGAAAATGTAACTTGTCTGAGAAGGCACAGCCATTGCTCCATCGCTTTATTTGTTCATTTTTTTGAGTAACGTTGTTTTTGTTTTAGATTAATTGTTTTTGCAAATTTAAGAAACATGCCTCACATGCTTCTAACACTGTACCTGACCCAGTCTGAGACTGATATCATTTGCCCTAACACACACTTGGTTCCACTGATAATTTGTCATGACCGATGGAGAAGTGGGACTAGAAAAAGATACAATGACTCTCCAACCTCTGTAGGAACAGGGATAAGGAGAAATTCTCTAATGACCGTTTGAGTTGGAATTCTCTTCCCCACAGATCTTTGGTACCTGTGTGTTTGCATTTATTCAAAATTGTGTCAGATGCGCAATTTAGCATGGCCAATCCACTGAAAGTCTTTGGACTGTGGGATGAATCTGACGCACCTGGAGGAAACACTTGCAGACAGGGGGAGAATGTGAAAACTCAATACCAGTAGTCTTGAGTGTGAAAGCAAACCTGGCCCCTGGTACTGTGAGACCGTCATGTTTACCACTGAGACACCATGCCACTCCCACTCCCACTCTGTTCCCCACAATGAATCACTGTGCTGGGGAATACTGGGGAAAATGTAATTCTGTCATATAAACAGAATACAGTGGCAAAACACTGCAGATGAGCCAGTATCTGGAAAGAGAAACAGAGTTAGAATATTAAGCCTGATATTACCCTATTGGGAATAACTCATATTCGACTCAATAAGTTAAATCTGTTTCTCTCTGCTCAGAACCTGTTAAGGTTTTAGAACACTTTCAACTTCGTCTTTTGGACTGTGGATATTTGTCTGATCTGAAAGGGAACAGTGAAGCTGCCATTTCTGTTAGCTCTCGAGTATTTGGTTGTGGCTTCTGAATGAAAAATTTAAATATATGAGAATGACTACCGTTACACATTATGAAAATGTTGAACTCAGTGGCACTAACATCACACAATCAATCATCTGTAAGTAACTAACTGAATTCACGATTCCAATTATTATCAATGTCTTGTCATGCTCCTGATGTCACTGGCATCAAACTCATCCAGCAAGGTCTTACCTTTCCGAAACTTCAGATGAGAGTGTGTAAACATAATATATCTTGTTTTTCTTTTAAACAGGACATATTCATCCAGGGTTTTGGAAGGCACTAGCAAGGGCAGAGTTTATTTGACATCCGCAGTAGCTCTGGACATGGCGCCAGAGAGCTGCCTACTTGAACCTCTTCAATCCAGGTAATGCAGATCCACACAGAGCAGTTTTTGGGACATTCCAAGATTTTTAACAACCGATAATGAAGTAAGAATAAATTAGTCCCTAGTCAGAATGACATGCAACTTGGATGATACCTTGCAGAGACCGCATTTTCCATTGTTCCCATTTCCATTGCAGAATTTTCTCTAATTACCATTAACCACAGTTTTACTCAGGGTCTTTGATTCCACCCTCAGCCAAGTCCTGCTTCGATTGAAAGGGAAGTCACTCTGATCTCAGCTTAAATTACATGGGAAGATCAGTTGAAAGAATAAAGAGCAGAAGACAAGAACACTGTTTGTTAGAACAATGTCCTCGCAATATTCCAAAGGAAATTGATATATGGTCTTACGATTCTGTCAGAAGGTGTTTGTCCTGTTGATGATGAGGCTGTTTGACTAAACATTATGACAGACGGAAAGGAAGCAGCTCCACTCTGCACCAATAGTGGATAAAACTATCCTGCTCACGGTGCATCAGATAGTGGCAAACGTCTTATTGTCTGTTGCTATAGACATTGATCATTACAAACTCATCATTCACTGATGACCAGTAGTAGCACATAAATCAGCATATTCCAGCATCTAGTGTGAGAGCAAAAAGGGAAAGGGAGGGTCGGGGGAAGTGGTGTGAAATACAGTGCGAGAAGTGTCAAGGGAGATGGTCAGTGGAAGGGTATGTAGCATCAGAATAGGCAATGCAAGGGAAGTAGGAGGGTAAGGATCGAATAGGAAGGGAGGATGAGGTGTGCCAGAAGGTGCATAGTGGCAGGAAAAGCATAGAGTTGGAAACGTGAGATTGATGGACAATCAAACATCACTGTTCAGGATAATTGGGATCTGGTTTCCTTTGAAAATTAAGAAAATATTTCACATACTTTTTTATTAATATTTAATTCTTGTTCATATTGTACATTCACTCTGCATTTCTGTATCTCCATCAAATGCAGACAACATTTTCTTTTTCCCCCAATGCATTATTGCAACATGATGTCACTTTTTAAAACAATATTCAGAACGATGGGTCCTTGTTGTTTTAATTTGCTTCCAATCCAACGTAGAAATGAGAATGTGAATTGATCTTCTATAGTGTGTTTATAATGTAAAAATAAATTTAATCTTTATCCTCATCCCTCTAGCTCTTTCAAACAAACTTAATGAATGATTCTGCATCAATCCTGCAGATGAAAAGAAAAATCTTCAGCTCTGACTCTTGCAGCGAATTTCTTACAGAATAAGCTTCAGGCCCACATCAAATTGAACTGTCGCAGTGCACGGTGCCAAACCCTATTCCAAAATTAATGATATACAAGTCTTATGAATAATACGTGCAGAGGGGTGTAGTGCAAAAGCAGAATTCAGCTCCATGTCCAAAATATCATTTCTGGCTTCCTTATAAAAGAACTCAACTGCATCACGCTGTAAATTTACCAAAATATGAAAAACAAGATACTGGAATTCCCAATTCTTCCTCTGCAACAGATCTGTAGAACACGTAGAAAATCAAGGTTTGTATCTGATATTCATAAATAGAACATAGAACATAGAACATTACAATGCAGTACAGGCCCTTCGGCCCTCGATGTTTCTCCGCCCCGTCATACTAATCTGAAGCCCATCCCACCTGTACTATCCCATGTACGCCCATATGCCTGTCCAATGACGACTTAAATGCACTTAAATTGGGGAATCTACTGCTGTTGCAGGCAAAGCATTTCATACCATTACTACTCTCTGAGTAAAGAAACTACCTCTGACATCTGTCTTTTACCTATCTCCCCTCACTTTAAAGTTGTTTCCCCTCATGTTTGCCGTGCCCATAATTGGAAAAAGCCTCTCCCTGTCCACCCTATCTAACCCTCTGATTATCTTGTGTGTCTCTATTAAGTCACATCTCAACCTACTTCTCTCTAATGAGAACAGCCTCAAGGCCCTCAACCTTTACTCGTAAGACACTCCTTCCATACAGGCAACATGCTAGTAAATCTCCTCTGCACCCTTTCCAAAGCTTCCACATCCTTCTGAGAATGTGGTGACCAGAGCTGTACACAATAATCCAAGTGTGGCTGTACCAGACATTTGTACAGCTGTAGCATAACCTCCTGGTTCCAGAACTCAATCCCTCTGTTAAAAAAAAACCAAAACATGGTATGCCTTCTTAACAACCCTGTCAATCTGGGTGGCAACTTGCAGGGATCTGTGTACATGGACATAGAGATCTCTCTGCTCATCTGCACTCCCAAGAATTAGCCCAGTACTTTGCATTCCGATTACTCCGTCCAAAGTGTATCACCTCACACTTGTCCACATTAAACTCCATTTGCCACCTCTCAGCCAATCTCTGCATTCTATCTATGTCTCTCTGCAACCTACTAAATCCTTCGTCACTATCCACAACTCCACCGACCTTAGTGTCGTCCACAAATTTACTAACCCACCCTTCTAAGCCGTCATCCAGGTCAATTATAAAAATGATGAACAGCAGTGGACCCAACACCAACCCTTGCAGTATGCCGCTAGTAACTGGATACCAAGATGAACATGTTCCATTAACTACAACCCTCTGTTTTCTTTCAGCAAGCCAATTAGTGTTCCAAACTGCTACGTCTCCCATAATCCCATTCCTCTGCATTTTGTGCAATAGCCTACTGTAGGGAACCTTATCGAACCCCTTGCTGAAATCCATATACACCACATCAACCAGTTTACTCTCATCTACCTGTTTGGTCACTTTGTCAAAAAACTCAATAAGATTCGTTAGGCACGACCTACCCTTCACAAAACCATGCTGACTGTCCCTGATCAGATTATTAGTTTCTAGATGGTTATAAATCCTATCTCTTATAACCTTTTCCAACACTTTACCAGCAACTGAAGTGAGACTCACTGGTCTGTAATTACAAGGGTTGTCTCTACTACCCTTTTTGAACAAGGGAACCACATTTGTTTACCTTCAGTGCTCAGGCACTATTCCTGTAGACAATGATGATTTGAAGTTCAACGCTAAAGTGGCAATCTCTTCCCTTGCTTCCTAGAGGATCCTAGGATAAATACCATCCAGCCCAGGGGACTTGTCTATTTTCACACTGTGCAGTATTTCTAATACCTCTGCCATATGAACCTCAATCTCTTCTAGTCTATATGCAAGTATTTCTGTATCTTCCTCGCCAACATTTTCATTTTCTATAGTGAACACTATCGAAAAATATTTATTTAGTGCTTCCCCTATCTCCTCTGACTCCACACACAACTTCCCACTATTATCCTTGATTGGCCCTAATTTAACTCTTGTCATTCTTTTATTCCTCACTTACCTATGGAAACCCTTAGGATTAACCCTGATCCTATCCGCCAACAACTTCTCATGTCTCCTCCTGGCTTTTCTGAGCTCTCTTTTTGGTCTTTCCTGATTTCTTTGTAACCCCCAAGCGCCCTAACTGAGCTTTCAGATTTTGTTCTAACATAAGCCTCCTTCTTCATCTTCTTGACCAGGGATTCCACTTCCTTAGTAAACCACGACTCACGCGTTCTATATCTTCCCACTGCCTGACAGGTGCATACTTATCTAGGACACACAGGAGCTTTTCCTTGAATAAGCTCCATATTTTTGATGTGGTCATCCCCTGCAGTTTCCTTCCCCATTCTATGCTTCCTAAATATTTCCTAATTGCATCATAATTTCCCTTCTCCCAGCTGTAACACTTGCTCGGTGGAGTACACCTATCCCTTTCACTGAAGTAAACCTGACAGAATTGTGATCGCTGACTCCAAAGTGCTCGCCTACTTCCAAATCTAACATCTGGCCAGGCTCGTTGCCCAGTACTAAATCTAAAGTGGCTTCGCCCCTTGTAGACCTGTCTACATACTGTGTCAGGAAGCCCCCCTGCACACACTGGACAAAAACTGACCCATATATGGTATTCGTACTGAAGTGATCCCAGTCAATATTTGGATAGTTGAAGACCCCAAGACAACTACCCTGCCTGTCTCACTCCTATCGAGAATCATCTTTGCTATCCTTTCCTCTACATCTCTGGGACTATCCGGAGGCCTATAGAATACTCCCAGCATGGTGACTTCTCCTTTCCTGTTTCTAACCTCAAAAACACTACATCAGTTAACGAGTCCCCAAACATCATTTCTACACCTGTAATATTGCCCCTGATCAATAATGCCACACCTCCCACTCTTTTACCATCTTCTCTGTTCTTACTGAAACATCTGAATCCCAGAACCTGCAACAGCCATCCCTGTCCCTGCTCTATCCATGTCTCCATAATGGCTACAACATCGAAATCACACGGATCGACCCTCACTGCCAGTTCACCCACTTTATTTCGGATGCTCCTCGCGTTGAAGTACACACACTTCCAACCAGGTTCTCACTTGCCTGAGACTTGACTTTGATACTCCCTACTCTCATCCTTTTCTGTATCTGTCCTACAATTTTGGTTCCCATCCCCCTGCTGTATTAGTTTAAATCCACCTTAATTGCTTTAGCGAATTTCCCACCTAGGATATTGGTACCCCTGTGGTTTAGATGAAGACCATTCTGCTTGTAGAGGTCCAACCTATCCCAGAAAGAGCTCTAATAATCCAAAAACCCGAAACCCTCCTTCCTGCACCATCTCTGTCGCCACGTACTCAACTCCTTTCTCTCCCTATTCCTCACCTCACTAGTATGTGGCACGGGCAGCAAACCAGAGAAAACAACTCTGTTTGTCCGAGCTCTAAGTTTCCATTCTGGCTCCCTAAATTTCTGCCTCACGTCCCTATCTCTCTTCCGACCCATGTTGTTTATTGCTAATGTGGATCACGACTTGGGGCTCCTCTCCGTTCCCCCCAAAAATGCCAAAAACACGATCAGAGATATCACGGACCCTGGCACCCGGGTGGCAACGCACCAACATTGAGTCTCTCTTGTCCCCACAGAACCTCCTATCTGTCCCCTAACTATTGAGTCCCCAATAACTACTGCTCTGCTCCTCTTCCTCTTCTCTTCTGAGCAGCAGGTGCTCCACTGCTTTGCCCTGGTAAGTCTTCCCCCCCAACACTATCCAAAACGGTAAACTTATTGTTGAGGGGAATGGCCACAGGGGATCCCTGCACTGCCTGCCGGTCCCCTTTCTGTCCCCTAACTGTCACCCATCTGTCTTTTTCTTTTATCTGGTGAGTGACTACCTCTCTGTTAGTCCTGTCAATAACCCCCTCTGCCTCCCGAATGATCCGAAGTTCATCCAACTCCAGCTCCAGTTCCCTAACGTGGTTTCAAGGAGCTGGTGTCGGGTGCACTTCCCACAGATGTAGTCAGCAGGGACACTAGTGATGACCCTTACTTCCCACTTCCTGCAAGAGGAAAATTCCATTGCCCTAAACTCCATTCCCACTATTCTAACTCCCGAAGTGACTCCTAAACAAAAGGATTAGGAAATTACATAGTTACCTTACCTTGTCAATCTGGCTCACATAACCTTTTTTTGGGTTAGAGGAGGAGGATGGGTGGGAGATACTACCCGAGTAGTGTCTCGGGCAACGAAACCACGCAAAAATAAACTGTTCTACTTACCCTTCCCAGAAGTCCTTTGCTCGCTCCTCCCTCACTGGCCTGAAAGTAAGAAGGTTAAACATACTTACCGGCCTTCCCGACAATCACCTTGCACCAACGTCACCTCCTCCTGGCTTCCAACTCTCGCTGCTCCGAATTGTTGATGATATTAATGTGGGAGATGGGGAAGTGGGGTGGGGGGGGGGCGGTCGGAGAATGATAAATAATGTTGTGGATGACACAACGATAGGCCGCATGGGTCACAGTGAGGAGGAATGTCTTAGGTTACAGGAGGGTACAACCCAATTGTTCAGATGGTCAGATTAATGACAGATAAAAAATAGCACTGAAATTTGTGAGATGCTGCACTTTGGAAGAAGTAACAAGACAAGAGAGAACTCAAACCATGAAGATAGGCTAGTCTTGCTTTTGGAGCAGAGAAGGGTGAGGGGTGAACCTGACAGAGGTGTATAAGAGCATCAGAGGTATGGTCAGAGTGAACAGACAGCAGCTGTTCCCCTTAATCAAAGGGTCAAAAACAAGGGACACATGTTTGAAGCGCAAGAGAAGATATTGAGAGAGGATTTGGGGAATCCGTTTTGAACCCAGAGGATGGTTTGTGTCTAGAATGAATTGCCTGGGAGGGTGATTCAGTAAGGTAACCTCACAAACTTTATAAAGCACTAGCATCAGCACTGGATGGTGCAGACTCGATTGGCCATGTCTTTATACATGTTTCCATGTGGTGGCAGCCATGAAAGCTCTGATACATTCTGAAGCACCAACCAACGGTACTTGTTGGTTTGTTCTGGCGAACTGTGCTCAGTAAGTGGCGAGATAACAAATCAACATCATCCCATGGAGAATCAGCACTTACTCAACCTAGGACAGCTCAGCCATCTGTTAATATATCCAGGATAAATCACATGCTCAGTGCAAGCATCGTCCCTCCAAAGCAATAACATAATTCTAACTGTGTGGCACCGTTATTTTAAGGACACCAATAACATAGACACAGACTTCCCTTCATTACTATATAGACTTGTATCTGTAAGGTTGCTATATCTCAGAAAAATAATAAACTCCATCCTATATGTTCGCTTTGACAATGAGTCCGTTTTCCTGTTTTCCTGCGAGCTGTTCATCACAGCATGACGGCTTGTGTAACACTCCATCCACCACCAGTAATGTTTACTCTCAGATAACCCAGCACACGAGATGCATTGCTGGCATTCCCTCCCACCAGCCACTTGGACGGACCAACATCAACTGGACTGGAACGTCTCAAAGGCAATTAATGATGGTCTCGCTCCATTAAAATCCCAAATGAATTGAAATGACAATCGGATTTTCGAAAATTATTGAAAAACGTAGAGTCTTTTTTATTCATTTGATGAATTTGCCACTGTCTTTATCGTTGTGTTATCTATGTCCATGAAACCATTTTGTACACATACTAAAAGAACAAAAAACGCTCAGGTCCCAGATAAAGTCGTAGAATCATGGAGATGTATAGCATAGAAACTGACCCTTCGGTCTAACCTGTCCATACCGACCAGATATCCCAACCCAATCTAGTCCCACTTACCAGCACCAGGCCCATATCCCTCCAAACCCTTCCTATTCATATACCCATCCAAATGCATCTTAAATGTTGCAATTGTACCAGCCTCCAACACTTCCTCTGGCAGCTCATTCCATACACGTGCCACTCTCTGATTGAAAACGTTGCCCCTGACGTCTCTTTTATATCTTTCCCCTCTCACCCTAAACCTATGCCCTCTAGTTCTGCACTCCCCGACCCCAGGGAAATAAAGGCTTTGTCTATTTATCCTATCTATGCCCTTCATAATTTTATAAACCTCTATCAGGTCACCCCTCAGCTTCCGACGCTCCAGGGAAAACAGCCCCAGCCTGTTCAGCCTCCCTCTGTAGCTCAGATCCTCCAACCCCGGCAACATCCTTGTAAATCTTTTCCGAACCATTTCAAATTTCACAACATCTTTCCGATAGGAAGGAGACCAGAATTGCACGCAATATTCCAACAGTGGCCTAACCAATGTCCTGTGCAGCCGCAACATGACCTCCGAACTCCTGTACGCAATACTCTAACCAACAAAGGAAAGCATACCAAACACCTTCTTCACTATCCTATCTAACTGCGACTCCACTTTCAAGGAGCTATGAACCTGCACTTCAAGGTCCCTTTGTTCAGCAACACTCCCTAGGACCTTACCATTAAGTGTGTAAGAAGACAATGCAGCTTTTAAGCAAAAATGGCCAGGGCATAGTAGGCTACAGGTCTTCAGGTAACTGGGAATAATGTACATTGATGTTTTCTGGCTGGCGTAGATTATTGGGCTGAAGGGCCTATTTATAAGCTATA